>NC_138967.1:188160000-188717500 GCF_055761805.1 Camellia sinensis
CATGCAAAATGCAACTATAGCAGGCTCGGCTATTCTAAGATGGCATATGGAATGTTACAACTATCATTTATTCAACTTTGAAATTGAAAGTACAATGCAGTTAGTATGATGCGCCGAGCCCGGTGCATGCAATACAGATGAATGATGCAAACATGCTGTCATACTGTATGCTAATTTAAATATGCCCTAATCTAACCATCATAAGCGGATAAATAAAAGGGAGAAAGACGTGGGGTTGGAAGACATGCATCATACTCACGCACACTTATTACAGTTGTGCCCTCACTCAGAGGGTCCGAATAAATATACAGTCCGAATATTACAGTCCCGAATAAAAGAATATTACAGTCCGACATATTACAAGATCCTAATTAATTAATGAATTAACTAAGAAAGCAAATAAAACTGGCGTGCAAGCCAGGGACTGCCTTGCTTCTGATGGATGATGCATGTCCGGGTTGTCTTGCGCGGAAATCCACCGGAATGCCCCAATCAGCCTCTGTTTACACCTGTTCTTGAAATGCGTGCCAAGCCCCAAAAAGTTGCTGATTCCTGATTTTGCTGCAACAAAGAGCAGGAAAGGGGCATAGCAATGTATTTGCACAGATATATGCATGTCTAGATTCTCGTGCCACCAATCACGCATACCGAGGCATGATGGCCGAGGAGTCGAAATGCACAACTCAATATAGAATGAAAGCACATGAAACTACAGCTAAAACCTAACTCCATCATGGATAATCCGGAGTGTCGGTGACTGGAAAATTGAGACACATTCCGTCACTCGGAGTACGAAATGCACCTCGTTTTTCGTGCCCGGGCTAACTCCTATTCCAGACATGATGCAATATGCATGATATGCATGAAATGCAACTAAGATACAATCCTAACATACACAATGCTATGGAAATGAGGTGCCTCGAAATGCGTGCACACGGGCACGCAAACCGAGGCGATGATACGTGTCTCGAAATACGTGCACGCGGGCACACAAATCGAGGCGATGATATGTGTCTCGAAATACGTGCACGCGGGCACGCAAACCGAGGCGATGATATGTGTCTCGAAATACGTGCACGCGGGCACGCAAACCGAGACGATGATAGAATGCAATGAAATGACATGAAAATGGCAAATGGACTTATACCAACATGAGTGGGCCTCAGCCACGTTCACATGGGATGCCGGCGGATAAAAATGAAGTGCCTCGAAATGCGTGCACACGGGCACGCAAACCGAGGCGATGACAGAATGCAATGAAATGACATGGAAACATGATATGGACTTATACCAACATGAGTGGGCCTCAGCCACACTCACATAGGATGCCGGCGGATAAAAATGAAGTGCCCCGAAATGCGTGCACACGGGCACGCAAACCGAGGCGATGGCAGAATGCAATGAAATGACATGAAAATGGCAAATGGACTTATACCAACATGAGTGGGCCTCAGCCACACTCACATGGGATGCCGGCGGATAAAAATGAAGTGCCTCGAAATGCGTGCATACGGGCACGCAAACCGAGGCGATGGCAGAATGCAATGAAATGACATGGAAACATGATATGGACTTATAACAACATGAGTGGGCCTCAGCCACACTCACATAGGATGCCGGCGGATAAAAATGAAGTGCCCCGAAATGCGTGCACACGGGCACACAAACCGAGGCGATGGCAGAATGCAATGAAATGACATGAAAATGGCAAATGGACTTATACCAACATGAGTGGGCCTCAGCCACACTCACATGGAATGCTGGCGGATAAAAATGAAGTGCCTCGAAATGCGTGCACACGGGCACGCAAACCGAGGCGATGGCAGAATGCAATGAAATGACATGGAAACATGATATGGACTTATACCAACATGAGTGGGCCTCAGCCACACTCACATAGGATGCCGGCGGGTAAAAATGGAGTGCCTCGAAATGCGTGCACACGGGCACGCAAACTGAGGCGATGACAAAATATGATGAAATGACATGGAAATGATAGCAATCATTCTAATGGAATTTCAGCAGTAAAATATGGGGGAAAACAGTCCCGAAATGAGGCGAAATGACATGAAATGCATGGAATTGTCCCGAAATGCAACATTAGGCACCCGAAATGGCCTATAGCTATGCCAAACATGCACAATATGGACATGCAATGCAAAGACAGAAGCTAGACAGTCAAAAAAAATGCACTTTCACAGTTATAAACATGGCCAAACAGCAAGCATAGGTATGGTAAAAATAGCATGCAAGAATAGGGGCCAAAAGAGGGGTAATGAAGCAAGTGATACAAGAAAAACCCAAACTGAAAAAATTCCTTCTACAACACTGAAGAGGGACTAAAAATATGAATATTTACAGTATATGGAAGACCTCAAATCAGTATACAAACATGCTAAAAATGTGATGCAAAATGAGGCTCAAAAGGTGCTATAACATGAAGTATATAAAATAATCATCAAACAGAAAAAAAGTGTTAATGAAACATGAAGTATAGGCCAAAATAAGGCCACTTTCAGTTCGGACCAAGGTCCAAAAACAGAAGAAAATGGGGCTGCCAATTTATGCAAAAATGGGGCCAAATAAGGATATAACTACAAGTGACACATGGAGGCACCAAACAATGTTAAGCCCTTCTCCAATGTTGAATAGGGGCTCAAAATAAGCCTAATATCAGTTTACAACATGCTCAAAAACAGATTGCTCATGGGCCAAAAATAGCATGCAAAATCATGACATATAAGAGGATCAATGAAGCAAGTGTATTATGGAGGGCTCAAACAGGGTTGAGCCCTTAATGAAAAGTGAAGATGAGCTCAAAAGAGGGCCCTTTTCAGTTAGGGCCGGAGCTTGAAACAAAAAGCAAGTGGGGCTTACAAATAAATCAAGAAAAAGGGTCAAAAGGGTAAAAGTATTACTTACCCTTGAAGACTCAAACTTTTGTTGCTTCTTGGATGAATTTGCAGCTTCTTTGACCTTTGAGAAACCTTCCTTGTTGCTGGAAATGAGGTGGTGGTGGTAGAGCTTGGTGGTGTAGAAGGAATGATGGTTAGGGACTTAGGGTTTTTCAAAGAATTGAGAAGGATGGAGATGGAGTTGAGTATGGAGACTTGAAGGAGAGTTTTTCTAACCCCAAAATACTACAAGGCTTGCTTGCTATATAGACCAAAGAAGGGGTGTAAAGGTGGGGGAAAAGGAGAGTAATATTCCCCCACGAAATATCCCCCAGATAAAGATCTTGTCTGGGGGAAACAGCTCCACAGCTGTAAAGTGTACAGTGCAAGGAAGCAGGCCAGCCTGGTACTTTTGTTGCAGGTGGCCGGCCGGCCACACCCCCTAGCCGGCCGGCTAGGGGTCAAAAGGTTCAATCATATTTTCTGGCCGGCCACCAACTGGTGAGGTACTCCTATGTGTGTACAACACAACCATGTGGTTAAAAGTCCAAGAAAGTGGGTCCAAGGAGTTCAACATTAGCTCGGAAAGAGGGGTTCAAAAGGGTCAATTTGAATTACTGGCCGGCCATGAACTTTTAGGGTCCTCTCATGTGTGTACATCACAAATATGTGGTTCAAAGTTCAAGAAAAAGGGTCCAAGGGGTTCAACATTAGCCCGGAAGAAGGGGGTCAAAAGGGTCAAGTTGAATTAATGGCCGGCCATGAACTTTTAGGGTCCTCTCATGTGTGTACATCACAAATATGTGGTTGAAAGTTGGCAACACTAACCCTAGGGTGTTCAACATTAGCCCGGAAGTGCGAAAAACGGGCGCCGGAGGGCGTCTGAGGATGCATAACTGGTTGCTGCAACAATTGCTGGCCTCCCACCCTTTAGTGACCTCCCTGGTGATAAAACAGAGGTACCTGCCAAAAATGAACGAAAACCGTTGCAAAACGAACGTTCGAGGACCAAAACACGCAGTTCGGGGTCCCGAAAATGGGCTGTTAAGCACCGAAAGTGGCATTCGGCCACGAAGTGGGTTTTTCAGACCCCAGTGTCCCTCAAAAGAGATTAAATAAGATGTATGCCAAAAATTAGAGCAATAGTAGATGGTTAAGCGGTCCCGAACCGAGGCACACGGCCTGACGGCTCCGAAAACCGGGAACCGGACTCCGAAATGGGAAAAATGGCCTACGGCCACCAAATGTAGTCTACGGCCACTGAGAGATGGTCTACAGGACTTCTCCCTTCCCTCAGGAAAAGAAACAGAGAAAACCGAGTCTGGTTCGCAAACCGAGACAAGGTATAGAAGAGGGTTCGGAAGTCCGGAGGCAGGGCTCACGGCCGCGACTCTGAAACTTCTGAACGAGCACATTATGCAATATCACCAAGCGCTCAATCGGTGACGTCTGAGTCTTAAGGTTGGTCAAAAATGGGGTGTCTACAGTTGCCCCTCTTTGACAGAACTCGGAAGTCACAAGTGACGGGAGTGAATGTCAAAGCCCAGAGACGACCCATTTTTGACAAGGCCGAAGACTTAGACAAACATACAGGGTAAACAGAGATGTGCCCGCAGGCATGCCCGCAGGCAAGGGGGCAAAATGCAAAATGATATGCAAGAAGCCGAACATAACTCAATGATCATGCAAATGCAGCAAGCTGTAATGAAGCAAGTATTCGCAAATAGATGCAACAGTTCTAAGCAAGAATGCAAAGCAACAACTACATTTCATGCAGTTAAGAATGCGGAGGATTATTCAATCCCCGCCACGTCTCACACGGAGAAGATACGATACCTGCGCGATTCGTCTGGTCGCACCAGCCTCAATTGAACCGTACATACAATATCGTGCCTGCAAAAGAGAGAGACTCAACGAGCACTATATGCTAACAACATGTATTTAATGTGATTCCGAAAGTTCGACACACGGAGTGCTGGTGAGTGTATGCATCGCAATGCAAGAATGGAACATGCGTGACAACGCATGCTCAAACATAGAGGTATGCCAATATCAAGAAATGTACATGACAAGGCAAGTATGCTCATGAGAATGCAAGTTATGTGCAAAACGAGCATAAATCAGGGTGTTCATTTGTCATGAAACAACGAGTACGGAAACGCGTGTTTCGGCGAAGGTAACTCAATCGCGGCCTCCGATCCACTTCCCTGAAAGGTTACAACTCATTCAAAAAGGATACACTTTGATTTCGATGAGTGATGATGAGACATATGTCAGAACTTGAAGCCGAAGTTCCGGCGGATCATTTTTGCGACCGGAAGTGTACTTTTCTTGAACTTTTTCAGGTCCCGGGAACTCCGATCTTCCTCAAAATTTGCAGAGAGCTAGGTGGGCATGTGGGGAACATGGCCGGCCGTTTATCTTCCCAAGGGGAGGTGGCCAACCGTTTTCCCAAAAAGCTAATGGCTGGCCGGCCATTTCTGCAAAAAGCAGATAGCTGGCCGGCTAGAAATAGGGGCCGGCCGGCCATGTGCTTTATCCGGGGGTATTTTGGTCTTTTTCCCTCCTTTTTGCATGCTTCTTCAACCAAGGCTTGAGGCCTATAAAAGGCAGCCGAGGCCCCTTCCTTTTCTTGCCTTCTACAACACTTTCCTCTCCAGATCTGAGTTTCACGCGCGTTTTCCAACGCCCCGCGCAAATTGTTTCCGCAAAAACACTCAGTTTCAAGCACTTTGAAGCGATTAAATTCCGGCTTCGGAGCTTCTTTTTGCATTTTCGCCACTTGAGGTAAGTTTGTCTCAATATTTGGAATATTTTCTCAGGAGTTGACTTTTGTTGACTTTTTCATTTCCCGAGAGTTGACTTTTGTTGACTTTTTCCAATTTTGGCCCATTTTGCTCATTTCTGCTCCCTTTTACAGATTCTTTGAAAATGGCGGGCAATTCTCCCCACGGCGGAGGTTTTCCAGGTGCCGGAGATGATTTCGATCCCATGACCCTACCCCCGAGGACCCGACCTTTCATTCCCGGGAGGTACCGTCCGCCAGCACACGTTCTTCCGCGCGCTGTCTTCCGTCACTTTACCAGTTTTGACGAGCGAGCACCCGGGGATCTGCTTCTCAGAGAGCCGGAGCAGCATCTCTCACACGAGGCCCGAGAGGTATTTACTTCATTTTCTATATTTTACATTTCGCAACTTTGCCATGCTTGAACACGCAGTTTAGCTTATGACATAGTACTTTGCTTGCATCTTGAACATGTAATTTCAACACTCGAATTTCTGGACACTCGGCTCATTAATTAATTGCGAACACACAGCCCACATTAGAACACACGGCTCAAACACTGATTTGTCGAACACACAGCCCGGATTTGAAAGTGAACACACAGTCCACACTTTAAATTTTCTGAACACGCAGCCCAGATTAGATAGTGAACACGTAGCCCACACTAGTTGAAATTTTGAACACGCAGCCCAAACCTTAAATTTTCTGAACACGCAGCCCAGACTTCGAATTTTCTGAACACGCAGCCCAGATAGATAGTGAACACGCAGCCCACAATTTAACTGAAAGTTGAACACGCAGCCCAAACTTCGAATTTTCTGAACACGCAGCCCGGATAGATAGTGAACACGCAGCCCACACTAGTTGAAATTTGAACACGCAGCCCAAACTTCGAATTTTCTGAACACGCAGCCCAGATAATTAGTGAACACGCAGCCCACACCGATAGAAAGTTGAACACGCAGCCCAAACTTTAAATTTTCTGAACACGCAGCCCAGATTAATAGTGAACACGCAGCCCACAATTTAACTGAAAGTTGAACACGCAGCCCAAATTTCAAATTTTCTGAACACGCAGCCCAGACTTCGAATTTTCTGAACACGCAGCCCAGATAGATAGTGAACACGCAGCCCACAATTTAACTGAAAGTTGAACACGCAGCCCAAACTTCGAATTTTCTGAACATGCAGCCCAGATAGATAGTGAACACGCAGCCCACACTAGTTGAAATTTGAACACGCAGCCCAAACTTCGAATTTTCTGAACACGCAGCCCAGATAGATAGTGAACACGCAGCCCACAATTTAACTGAAAGTTGAACACGCAGCCCAAACTTTAAATTTTCTGAACACGCAGCCCAGATAGATAGTGAACACGTAGCCCACAATTTTAACTGAAAGTTGAACACGCAGCCCAAACTTCAAATTTTCTGAACACGCAGCCCAGATAGATAGTGAACACGCAGCCCACAATTTTAACTGAAAGTTGAACACGCAGCCCAAACTTCAAATTTTCTGAACACGCAGCCCAGATAGATAGTGAACATGCAGCCCACAATTTTAACTGAAAGTTGAACACGCAGCCCAAACTTCAAATTTTCTGAACACGCAGCCTAGATAGATAGTGAACACGCAGCCCACAATTTTAACTGAAAGTTGAACACGCAGCCCAAACTTCAAATTTTCTGAACACGCAGCCCAGATTGATAGTGAACACGCAGCCCACAATTTTACTGAAAGTTGAACACGCAGCCCAAACTTCAAATTTTCTGAACACGCAGCCCAGATTGATAGTGAACACGCAGCCCACAATTTTACTGAAAGTTGAACACGCAGCCCACAATTTTACTGAAAGTTGAACACGCAGCCCAAACTTCAAATTTTCTGAACACGCAACCCAGATTGATAGTGAACACGCAGCCCACAATTTTACTGAAAGTTGAACACGCAGCCCAAAATTCAAATTTTCTGAACACGCAGCCCAGATTGATAGTGAACACGCAGCCCACAATTTTACTGAAAGTTGAACACGCAGCCCAAAATTCAAATTTTCTGAACACGCAGCCCAGACTGATAGTGAACACGCAGCCCACAATTTTACTGAAAGTTGAACACGCAGCCCAAAATTCAAATTTTCTGAACACGCAGCCCAGATTGATAGTGAACACGCAGCCCACAATTTTACTGAAAGTTGAACACGCAGCCCAAACTTCAAATTTTCTGAACACGCAACCCAGATTGATAGTGAACACGCAGCCCACAATTTTACTGAAAGTTGAACACGCAGCCCAAAATTCAAATTTTCTGAACACGCAGCCCAGATTTATAGTGAACACGCAGCCCACAATTTTACTGAAAGTTGAACACGCAGCCCAAAATTCAAATTTTCTGAACACGCAGCCCAGATAGATAGTGAACACGCAGCCCACAATTTTAACTGAAAGTTGAACATGCAGCCCAAACTTCAAATTTTCTGAATACGCAGCCTAGGTAGATTTTGCATGTAGCTTATTTCACTTCATCGGCACACAGCCCATTTCATTCCATTGGCACACAGCCCACTTCATTTCATTGGTACACAGCCCATTCACTTCATTGGCACACAGCCCATTTTATCTCATTGGCACACAGCCTATTCACTTCATTGGCACACAGCCCATTTTATCTCATTGCCACACAGCCTATTCATTTCGTTATTGACACATGTATTCATTCTGAATGCAGGTTGGTTCCCGTAGTGTGAGGGGGTATGGTTCCACCATTGCGCGGGATTGGTATGCCGAGCTCCCGGAGGGCGTCCGAGACTTGGTAGATTTGGCAGGATTCGGGCCCTTCTGCGTCGGGTTGTCACGTTGTCCTGCCAGGAGGACGCTGATGGCAGCCCTGGTAGAGAGATGGTAGGACACCACCAATTCCTTTCATTTCTCTGCTACCGGGGATATGACCATGACCCCTTTTGACTTCGTTGTATTGACCGGCTTAGACGTCGGAGGTTGGTCCATCCCCTACGATGAGGATATGGGTGAGTGGGAGGCCGCCTGGATGTATCTATTGGGGGCTCACCCACCTGTCGACAGGGTCTCTGGGAGAGTCCGATACACTTGGTTCTCTTCCCACTTCCGGCGGGCGGAGATGGTGCCTGAGACTCCCGAGGAGACAGAGCAGTATGCCCGTGGTTTCCTGATGTTCCTCTTCGGGACTACCCTGTTCACCGACAGAGGGAACACAGTTGGGCTATACCTGCTGAGCGCTCTGGTTGACCTATCACAGGTTAGTAGATATGACTGGGGTGGCGCCGGCCTGGCTACCCTTTATTTTTATATGAGCGCGACCTCCCGCGGGCGGGGCGATTTACTTGGCGGCTACTGGAGAGCCTGGGAGGTACTTTCTGTCCCCTTGATTTACATTTCTGCTCTTCATTACTTGTACATTGCACACACAGCGCACTTTTACAGTCTGTATTTTGCTCTCAGCATTTCGTACTTACATTCTGCATTGCTTTTCTCAGCTATGGGTCTATGTATACTTCCCATCATTAGCCCCAGAGCTGGAGGTGGTAGGGATTCCCATGACCCCATATTCATTGGTGTTCAAGGGCCCACACCGGACGAGGCCTCGAGAGACTCTCCTTCGCCTGCGACAGTACTTCGACACTGTGCGACATTCAGAGGTACCTCAGAACTTTCAGTTCTTTTCATTTTCATCTTTAATTTGCTCTGTATATTCTCGATTTCTGATTGGTTTATGCATTCATCATCCGCAGATTACATGGTAGCCCTGGGTGTCCCTAGGTGACGGCCTCCGACTTCAGTATACCGGAGCGTCGGGCATTTCCCAGTATAGGGTCCTGCTTGAAGGGCCGGTTGGCAGGGTATGGTTCCTGGGGGAGCGCTTTCTACACCAGGTATGGGGGTATCTTTCTCAGGATATTCCCGCAGTACCCCTAGCCAGTATGCGGACTGCTGACAGGCTCTCTTACTCAGAGGTAGTCGGCGCCATGCTGGGCAGTGATGCTTTATTATATGTTGAGGAGGGGGACTACGCCACTTACCGTCACATATATTTGATGCCTCCATTGACGGAAGCTCGTATCCCGATGATGAGGCCTGCCGGTATGTCATCCTCGGGCCAGGCTCGGGCTCGAGCTGCAGACGCCCCTTCTACTAGCAGGGCCGGTACATCTAGAGGTGGGAGTAGACCGGTTCCTCCGGCTCCGTCGGTTCATCCTCATCCTGGATGGCCAGATATGCCTACTGAGTTGATGGCGTGGCAGTATGGGGCTAGCTCTCCGACTCCGATTCCACTAGAGCCTCCGATGCCCAGTGATCGATACGCCATTGATCCGGACTCACCGCCGGTATGCTCCACTTCTTTTCATTCATCATTCAGATGCTTAGACACTCTTCTGTTCACTGATGATTATGAGCTCATTTTTGCAGCCATCGCGAGGGTACATGGAGGAGGTGGTTGGACTGGTGGCCACACTCGAAGGCATGGTCCTGCGTAGGGAGGCACAGTTGTCTGTCGCGGGCATCCAGGTACCCTTCAGTTTTCTGGCATTTATCATACTTCTGATGACATGCTGATTTCTACTACATCGATAGACTACTTGTGTAGAGCACATCTGACACACACCCCACTTGGACACTGTATTTATATGCACCCACTTCATGTAGCCTTTGCTTGTATCTGCATCTGATGTATATATTTGGACTGATGCATTTGAATTGAACTCTTTGTTTTCAGATGCCTTCATGGTCCGGCCAGCCGCAGACCAGGCCACCTGGGCCTCCTTGGGGAGCTGGGCCATCTGGGCCTTTCCATGGAGTTGGGTCACCCGGGCCTTTTCAGGGGGCGGGGTCATCTCGGCCTTCCCGAGGAGCCGGGCCATCTAGACCTTTTCGAGGAGCTCGAGGAGGGCCCGTCCGCAGACGCAGGGCTCACATTGTGGAGGTGGAGCCTGATGAGGAGGAGGAGGATGCTGAGGAGGAGGAGGAGGCTACCGACCGTCAGTCAGAGACATCTGCTGAGGAGGGAGGCTCCGGTTTTGGCTCGGGGAATAGAGGCGAGGCTGAGGGGGATCCTGAGGATGACAGCTCCGACTCAGATGGTGGTGCGGAGATTGTCCCGCAAAAGAGGATGAGGCGTGCTTCTCGCTCCCGCTCCCGAGGACTTTGATGTTGCTATTTCCTGCTTTATTTTTCTTTTTGCTAGTAGTTTGTAGCACTTTGCACATTGTTAGGCAGTTTTATTTTTTTGTAAAACTTGTACCTTTGTTTGTTGTAAAGCATGATGAAATGAAATAGCTTTTGAAAAAGTGTTTGTATTTTAAACTTTCAGCATCGTATCGCATCAATTTATTTTGCACAAAAATGAAATTGAATGGGGATGTGCATTGTGTAATCACCAAGTCAGGTAGTGAACCGACGCAACAAACTAAACAACTCAACTTACTAAGATATAACAGGACCTTAGAAAGTTCACAACTCGATAAGCAAAATGCAACAACACAAATAAACCAGACTTTAACAAAAAATTGCTTAAACAGAGAGCAATGACTCCAAAACACAAAACACGTCCGCTCAACAAACAACTCGATAAGCAAAATGCAACAACTCGATAAACAAAACTCAACAACAACAAAGTGTACTTCTGACGATCTGGGCACCGGAACGCATCCGAAACGGAGGCCTTTGACTCTCCCGTTGCATGGAAATGCTTGAAGCTTTCCTCAAAGGGTAAAACAGGGCCAAGGAAATACACTGCAGCATTGCCAGCCATCCCTGGGAGCCGGCCGGCCATTTTTTGTAGAGAGAGACAGCTGGCCGGCCATTTCTGAAAAAGTAAATGGCTGGCCAGCCAGAAAAGGTGGCCGGCCGGCCATCAGTCCTGCAGCCTCCAGATTTTTGACACGTGTCCCCGTGAATAGTGTCTTTCCTTCTATAAAAGCTTCAACTTCGGGAACATTCATTTCATCTTAGTTTTAGCCAAAGATGGAGGCGTTTCTCGCAGAAAATATCACATCTTGGATCTCTTCTCTAGATGGCTCGGAAAAGCTGAATTTCCGGGGTTTCGGCTTGAATGCACTATTCACGCTGAGCCGTACTCCGCTACAACTCCCTTTTCTCCATGCCGCGGCAAGGTTCTGGAATCCAGTGACGCATGTTTTTAGCTTCGGCGGCCAAGAGATGTGTCCCACTTTCGAAGATTTTCAGGTTTTGATGGAGTCTGAATGCTCTGAAGTGATCTTGCCTCAGCTCCGTTTTGGTCACGCTCAGGCTTTAGGGCGGATGTGTGGGCTCACGGCGCATGACGCTCGATCTCTGATCTGCAGTGGGGAGCTGGACATCCTCGGCTTGATCCATCATTTTTCCGACGCTGGTGACCGCAGTAACCATTATTGGCAGGGTTTCCGGCAACACGCCCTCTGCTTATGTTTGTTGTCTCACTTTCTGCTTTCCTCGGGCTTCGGCGGGGCTAGCATTCGCCTGATTGAAGTCGCCCAAGGTTTGAGAGAAGGAAAGAGCTGTATTGCCATGACCTTGGCCGAGACATTGATGGGCTTAGATTCTGTCTATCGCCGGGAGGCAACTAGGTTTGCTGGGAGTCCACTGCTGCTGCAGGTAATGTTTCCCACCCGACCTCACATATATATTTGCTCACATCACTCGACCCTCAGGCTCGGTTTTTCTCACAAAACCCTTGTCTCACTTTTCTCTCATCGTACATCTCTCTGTTCTTTATTCTCTCATTTTCCATCCCTCCCCTAGGTATGGTTAATGGATAAGTTGCAGGTTGTGGACTCTTGCCCAGCTTATTCAGCTCGAGGCTACTTCTTTCGGCAGCGCCTAGTCAATGCTCTTGACGAAAGGTGGTGGTTCGATTGGATGTGCAATCTGCCCGCAGACGGCATTGCTTGGCGTTGTCCTTGGCTCGACCTCCCGGCAATGAGCTATAGTATGTCTCGGTTGATTGGGATCCAATTGATTGGTCTAACCCACTGCGTATTCTATTTTCCGTTCCGGTTCCTGCGTCAGTTTGGTCATAATCAGACCTGCCCACCGGAGGGGATTGAGTACCCAGCCGCTTTCCCGATCCGGGGTGCGCAGCTTGCCCGATATGCCACAGCATGGAGGACTAGAGAGCTCCTGGCCCCTGCTTCAACTTTCAGTTGCACTTTGTCCGATGAGTGCTTGGATTGGCTCAATGAAGAGGCACAGGTCGGGCCTAGCTTGGCATCAGATGCTCCATCCAGCTCTGGGAGGGGACGCAGAGATACTTGATTCAACTATGCCCCAAATTTATTGCTTATTTAGCATTTTCAAGTTTTCTTTATGAATGTACTAAAAAAAGCAACCTCGATTATAATGCAAGAGCAGGAGAACTCTATTTTGAAATCAATGAAATTGAAAGTTGTGGTACTGAAAATTTTCCGTTTTTGGTCCAAAAGTGGTCTTAGTCGTAAAAAGATTAATTTGAACAAAGTCAACTTTTGTTAAAACTTTTCAAAACTATTTTCGATGTGGATCAGAATTGGACACGCCGAAAATCTGTCACTGAGATGCACAACCCCAGATCCCTGCAACTGGAAAGTTGCCCCTAGTCTGAAGAACAATGCGGCACTCCACAGCAACGGAAAGTTGCCCCTTGTCTGAGTAACTTTGCACCGTCGCGGCAACGGAAAGTTGCCCCTAGTTTGTACAGCACTGTACCGGAGATCACGATAAATGCTGATGGATAAAGATGACTGAGATGATCAAGATGGACAAAGTTGATCGGGGAAAAGTTTATGGCTGAACTTCAAGGTGAAGTTGCCTACGTATCCCAAAGATGGGAATCAAGCCTTACGTAGTTCAGGCTAAGGTTCACTCGAGTATTTTCACTCTCCTTTTGCGCTCTAACTTTTGCCAAGGCCGCCCTTTGCGGGTTTTCAACCTTGCGAGCTCAGTTTTTATATTTTCTAATTTTTTGTGCTCTGACTTTTGCCTAGGTCGCCCTTTCGGGTTTTCGGCCTAGCGAGCCTCTCAAGGATAGTATTTCTTCAAGTTGTCCATATTGATCGGTTGTGAGAACTCCAAGCCATCTAGATCCATCAGAACCACAGCCCCACCTGACCAGATAGCTTTGATGATGTAAGGACCAGTCCAATTAGGTTTGAACTTGCCCCTTGGGTCGTGGATGGGAGCTCGGTTGTCTTTGAGCACCAAATCTCCTTCTTTCAGATTCCTGGACTTAACCTTCTTGTTGAAAGCCCGAGCAATTCTTCGTTGATAGCCTTGGATGTGGTACAGTGCTTTCAGTCTTCTTTCATCAAAGAGCATGAGTTCTTCGAATCTGCTTTGCTGCCAATCTGCCTCGGCTATCTGGCATTCAGCCAATACTCGTAACGACGGGACCTCAATCTCAATGGGTAGAACAGCCTCCATTCCATAGACCAACGAATATGGAGTTGCTCCAGTAGAAGTTCTGATTGAAGTCCTGTAGCCCCACAGAGCAAATGGCAGCTTGTCTGGCCAATCTCGATAGGTTCCCACCATCTTCTGTAGTATATGCTTGATATTCTTGTTGGCGGCCTCAACCGCTCCGTTGGTTTGCGGCCGGTATGTAGATGACTTATGGAAAGCCACATTGTATTTCTCCAACAAGTCTATCACTTCTTTCTTGAAGTGGGAACCATTATCTGAAATTATCTCATTTGGCACCCCGTAGCGACAGATGATGTTGTTTCGAATGAACTTTGCGACATGCGACGCCTTCAACACCGCGTATGATTGGGCCTCAACCCACTTTGTGAAATAATCTATCGCCACCAGGATAAACTCATGCCCGTTTGACCCCTTCGGGGTAACAGCTCCGATCACATCAATTCCCCAGACTGAAAAAGGCCATGGGGAAGTCATGTTGTACAGTTTTGACGGCGGGATGTTCATGCGGTTTGCATGAATTTGACACTTGTGGCATCGCCGAACAAAGCTAATACAATCCTCCTCCATGGTTGACCAGTAGTAGCCTTGTCTGAGGATTTTTCTGGCCAGCATTACTCCATTCATGTGTGCACCGCACTCTCCCCCATGGATGGCTTCCATCAGGCGTTTTGACTCTTCAGCTTCTACACAGAGCTTATGCATTCCCAGATGCCCCCTTTTGTACAGCTTACCCCCGCAGATGATAAACTGAGCAGCCATTCTTCTGACAGCCCTCTTATCTTTGGCATTTGCCCCTAGTGGATATGTCTCCTTTTCTAAGAAGTTCCAGATGTCGTAATACCAGGGGTTGTCGTCTTGAACCTCATCTATGGCGGAAATTGACTCGTATGCTGGCGCAAACTTCTGATCAATGATGACTGGACGCATCCGGACTCCGGACGGGATGTCTATCATAGAAGATAGAGTTGCTAATGAATCTGCAAACCTGTTGTTCTCTCTTACGAGGTGGGTGAAATTTAGCTTCTCAAACCGAGGAATTAGCAGATCCAAGGTTTGGTGGTAGATTATCATCCTTTCCTCATTGACTTTCCAATCTCCTTTTGCTTGAGACACAACAAGGTTCGAGTCCCCAATGACGTCCAACCGCCTTGCCCCTAGTTCCAGGGCTGCTTCCAGGCCAGCAATACATGCTTCATACTCTGCCTCATTGTTGGAAACTTTGAACCGGAGCTTGAATGCTAAAGGAATACGGGAATCGTCAGGTGCTATCAGCAACACCCCTATCCCATACCCATACTTGTTTGACGCTCCGTCAAAGTACATCGTCCAAGTTTCATCTTCGACGTGCAGAATGGCTTCATCTGGGAATAGATACTCAACCGCTTCATCCCCCTCAACCGGGTGGTCGGCAAGGAACTCCGCTACCGCTCTCCCTTTTACTGACTTGCGTGTTACATACTTCAAATCAAATTCGGAGAGCAACAGCAGCCATCGAGCTAGCCTACCCGTAAGTGCTGGTTTCTCGAAAAGATATTTGATGGGATCCAAACGCGAAACCAACATTACAGAGTGGGCTAACAGGTAGTGCCGCAGCTTCCTGGTTGCCCATACCAAGGCCAAACAAGCCTTTTCCAGCGGTGTATAGCGGGTCTCGTAATCCAGCATCTTTTTGCTCAGATAGTATATGGCCCTTTCCACTTTGTCTTCTGACTCCTGCGCGAGCATGCAGCCCATGGTAGTCTCAGTTACCGAAAGGTACAGTATCAACGGTCTCCCCGGCTCTGGCGGTGACAACACGGGTGGGTTCTGTAGATATTCTTTGATCTGCTCAAAAGCTGCTTGACATCGGCCGTCCCATTGGAATTTCTTTCCTTTTTTCAGGAGACCAAAAAGTGGTTCACAAGTCAAGGTTAATTTGGAAATAAACCGTCTTATGAATTGCACTTTACCCAGAAAGCCTCGCACCTCCTTTTCAGTCCTTGGTGGTGGCATTTCTAAGATGGCCTTGATTTTGGAAGGGTCGACCTCGATGCCCCTTTGTGTGATCAGAAACCCTAGCATCTTCCCTGCTATAACACCAAACGTGCATTTCTGGGGATTCAGTCGCAGCCGAAACTCTTTGATCCTTTGAAAGAATTTTTGTAAGGCGGTGTAGTGGCCCTCTCTATCTTTGGACTTGACAATCATGTCGTCCACATACACCTCGACCTCCTTATGGATCATATCATGCAATATTGTAGTTGCTGCCCGTTGATACGTAGCTCCAGCATTTTTCAACCCGAATGGCATCACTCTATAACAATATGTCCCCCACGGGGTAGTGAACGCAGTCTTCTCCCGGTCTTCGGGTGCCATCACTATCTGATTATAGCCTGAGAAACCATCCATAAACGAAAGCAAGGTGTGTCCTGCCGTGAAATCCACCAATTCATCAATGTGTGGCAAGGGAAAGTCGTCCTTCGGACTGGCCCTGTTCAAATCTCTGAAGTCTACACAGACTCGAATTCTGCCATCCTTCTTTGGCACCGGAACAATGTTGGCCAACCAAGTTGGATATTCAGATACCAGCAGGAACCCTGCGTCAATTTGCTTGGTGACCTCTTCCTTAATTTTGAGGGCCCAGTCCGGGCGAATCCTTCTGAGTTTCTGTTTGACAGGGCGGGCCTCGGGATCAAGAGGGATCCGGTGCTGTACAATCTCAGGATCGATTCCAGGCATGTCTTCATAGGACCACGCGAAAACATCTTTGAAATCTTTTAATAAAGCGACTAAGCGCTCGCGCTCCTCTGAAGACAACGTGGACCCGATCTGGACCAGCCGCGGGTCCTTCTCAGTACCAACATTCACAGTAGTGATTTCATCCATTAAAGGTTTAACAAATCTCTCCTGCTCTTGATTAATTAATCGTTGCAAAACTGGGGGAATTTCTCCCTCGTTGTTTTCATCAAAATTTTAAAAATCCTGATTTAAGCAATAAATCAAAGGCACAGAAAAATACTCGGAAACCACATCCACATCATTCTCATTAAATACTTCCAAGCCGTCAGATTCCTCTGTTACAACAGACTCAAAAGAAAATGAAAAAGGCGACCTAGACAGGACTGTGGTATCCGGGTTATCACCCCTAGGAATACCGGACTCAGACTCAGTCGAGCTGGAATCTGATTCCGACGTACAAGATTCGGTAGAATCAGATTCCGGCTCACTACCTGACCCGGAACTGCTAGATAAAAAGCCTTCTTCATATTGCCAGATGAGAGAAGGTGCGATAGATGCATCCAAGATCGGCGCTGGAAAGTCTGCAGCTATTTCATCTCCAATCACAGAAACCGAAGAGTTATCCCCCAAGCACTCTTGGCCGATCGGAGGATCTGATAGCAGACTCGCCAGTGCTACCCTCATTTCAAGCTCTATGCTCTCAGGATCCACTGCTTCACATTGCTCAACCTCAGTTGGTGGGTCTGTCTGCGCTTCGGCAACGTCATCCCCAGATAATTGTATGTCGAAGAAGATTTCAAAACCAGGCACGCGCCTCCCTTCCGCGTTTAGCCATGGCTCTGGGAAGCCGCAGAATGGAAAATCTTCCCCCTCCTGGACGAAGCGTCCGTTTAGGGTACCCCAGATGGGCCTGTGCATTAAATCAAATGGCTTCCCGGCCTTCTTTGCCCTGGCCCTTCCAGCCATTTCTTTTCCTTTCCTTACCCAATCCTCCTTGGTGGGCAGATAACCCAGTCCAAAGGCGTGAGGGTTGTGTGGCACTTCGGCCAAAACTGAGACGCCCTTCCGGCCGCTTCTCCCTAATCCCATCCCAGGGGTATGTTTTAGCTTGTTCATGAGGTAGATAGATTGTGCACTAACATACATGCCCTCATTCACAGCCATGACATTCTGAACCACTTGAGCCTCGGCCAAAGTGAACCCCGACAAAAACACATCCTCCGTGCCGTGCTCAATCTCCAAGACAGGTGTAGACACTTCCGGCGGCGGATGGATTGATGAATTCCCAAAAACTATCGCTACCCCTTTCCCGTGGGGGTACTTTAGCATCTGATGTAGAGTGGAAGAGACTGCTTTGACCTGGTGCAACCACGGTCGCCCCAAAAGTAGGTTAAAGGTTGCAGGAACGTCCAAGATATGAAATTCAATGCTGTGTTGTCCTGGACCAACCTTGGTTTGAATTTTAACAGTCCCCATCACTTCTCTGCTGGTATTGTCGTATGCTCTGATCACTTGAGTGGTTGGGACGAAGTCCACGGGTTTCAACCCGATTGCGTATGCCGTTCTGGTTGGGCAGACATTAATCGCGGACCCGGTATCAACAAGTACCACCGGTATCCACTTATCCCTACATTCCATAGAAATATAGAGAGGTTTGTTATGACTTGTGTCCTCAGGCGGTAGCTCCTTGTCCGAAAAGGTTAATGCCGGGGAACCTCCTCCCGGAAAAACCAGCCCAACCAGCTGTTCAGGCGTGGTGTCTATGGAGAGTTTGGACTTGTCCATAGCAGATAGAACAGCCTCTCTGTGTACTCGTGATGCCATTAGCAGTCCCCAGATGGAGATGTCTGCTTGTATCTTCTTTAATTGTTTCAACACAGCTTCATCTTCAATCTGCTTCTCCTTCTGTCTCTCCGCTTCTCTATCTTTCCCGGATGCCTCGGGTTGGTCCAGGTGTGGGGGCTTGAAGTACCGCCCACTTCTTGTCATATGGTCCACTTCATCAAGATACCAAGTATCATCCGGCTGGCCACTTCCCCAGTCTTCATCGGTGTGGGCAAGACACAAGTCGTCATCTTCCCACCACATTCCGCTGGCAGCCAACAGACACCTGTCTGGCTCCGGTCCACTCGCACTCTCAGTGCTCTCTGTCCATATGCTCGCAGCATGGTCTGTCTTCGTGCACACAGCACTTTCGGTCCCCTCAGGGCCTTTAGCTTTTCTAATTCTCTCAGCCTCCTCAAACTTTCCTTGTTCCAGCTGCGTCAGTACAGCTGTTTGTTCAACAGTTCCCATATCCATAATGCCCGTGTCCCGAGCGGAATTCTTTACACCGGCGCTCTCCGGCGGTACAACTTGGCTTTCGGCCGTTCCGGCCACAACTGATATTTCTGCCCCTGCCGGGCTCTGTTCTGGTTGGGTTTCCCCTACTGCATCCGGTTGATCTTCGAGCCATCCAGTGGCCTCCTCTGATCCCTCATAATCATACCAGTTAATCGACGCATCCCCCAGTTCCTGGTCCTCGAGAAATTGCAAGTTAGCAAAGTCCTCCTCTACGGCTGTCAGCTTATCTGCCCATAGCCCAGACCCATCCCCCCGGATCATGCATAGTTCTCCTGTCTTTGGCAATTCTACACTTAGCCCAATTCAGCTCGTTGATAGGATGTACTTGCTTGGATCATAGGCTCCCCCGACAAAATTCTGTCCAGTTTCAGATTCAACAATCTCATTTCCTCCCAAAATCTGCCCTGCTCCGTCTTCGACGGTCACCACCACCGGTTCTGGTTGGGTTTTGGAGATGTCCACCATGCACAAGAAATCAGTGCAATCGGGGAGGAACACCTCCGGCTTGGGTAGGTGGGTGGGTGTAATATAGATGCTAGGATCGTAAGATGCGACCCCAGTCTGGATAAAGTTAATTCTTTTGGGAGGAGGAGCTTGGTTATGTGGTGGGAGAGGGTTGGTTGTGACATTGGGTTTATCAGGAGGTGCGATCACCTGTTTGTCAATAAGATCTTGGATCTCATGACGCAATCTGTAACAACGGTCGGTGTCATGACCGTGTTGTTGGTGATACGCACAGTATTTTGACGGGTCATATGAGGGGGGAGTGGATTCGGTAATGGCTTTGGCTCCAGGGGTTTTAAATGATTTTTTCTGATCAATATTCCCAGAACCTTGGTCAGAGGCATATATAGTGGGGTAAAGGTTCTTTGGCCTCGTGGTTGGAATCGGTTGTTTTGTGTGTTGCTTCCGGACGCGCCGGAGAAGGGTGTGGCAGTCATGGGCCTTGGAGGGGGAGGGGGAGTGGTGGTGACCATACCAACTTCCGAGGCTCTCGTATTTGCAGCGCCACTCGGGCCTGCATTGTTGTTACGGTTAAAGGTCCTCCTCGGTTGTTCCCTGTCGTGGTCAAACAGACCTTGTTTCATTGCGTCTTCGATTTGCACCCCCATATCATGTAAATCTGCGAAAGTAGGGAAGGGGACTACAATCATCCTCTGCATTAGCTTTGGGTGGAGATTGCGCACAATCATCCGGATTTGATCTTTGTCCGTGGGCCTTAAAGTCATCATTGACGCCTTCGCCCTCCATCGGATCACAAAGTCCGAAAAAGATTCCTTGGGTTCTTGCCTTGTCGTTTCGAGATCACGAGTTGTGATCTCGATCTGAGTGTTGTATGAATATTGTGTGACAAAGGCCTCAGCCATCTCATCCCAATTCTTCTTCACTTCATCTTGTAATCTTGCGTACCAATGGGAGGCCACACCCGACAGGGTTCGGCCGAATAGTGAGAGCTTCTGTGGTCGTGTAAGGCCCATTGGCCGCAAGACATCCGCAAACAGTCGGATATGGACCATGGGGTTGCCGGTCCCGTCAAAACGGTCGATTTGTGGCATTTTGAACCTATCGGGGAGTGTTACGGCCTCCTCGGTATATCCATCTTCGATATCCGGCATAGCCTTGACCCCTTGGGATTTCTTGAAAAGCTTCTCCAGTTTGCTCAACTTCAGAGCTGTGTGATCAACCTCGACCTCGAATGGAGAGTCCGGGTGATTGGATGTATGGACCTTGGACAGTTGTGGTGGGAGCGGGGGCGGAGCTGGCCCCGTTGGAAGACTCGTGTCCTCTTGTAAATTTTGGACATGCGGCAGGGTATTCTGGGCATTTGGTGGGGCGTTCTGAACAGTAGGTGCCTGCTCAGGTAACGGAGCCCCTGCCGGAGGAGGGATTTGGTGTGAAGCAGATGCTGTATTCTGCTGTTGCAATCTGGCGATTAGTTCGGCCTGTTGGGCCATGATCGCGGCCTGCTGTTTGGAGAACTCCGTTTGACGAGTGGCATCATCATGCATCTGTCTCATGCTCTCCTGCATCTGGCGCATTAGAGCCTCCATCCCTGATGTATTCTGTTGATCCATCTGTCTAACTGGTATGTCTATTTCTGCAGCAGTAATTGAGACCTCAGTCCTATAGTCCTCGGATGAAGTAACCCACTGCTTTGACAACCTCTGTTCTGACACACTGCGCCTTTTTGGCTTCCTTCTGGCAACAGGGGGTAGAGAATGGAACACTGGCTATCCGTCGATTAGATCCTCAGATCGATGGAGTCGACGACCTCGTGTCCAAAGTGCTTGGGGAATGCCTGCTGGGTTGGAAGCAATTGCGCTAAAAACTGACCTAGCAAATGATAAATAAAGCGAAAAGGAAATAAATAAACAGATAAACGGGCAGCATAACAGCTTAAAATAAAATGCATGACACGCAGTCGGGCATAACAACACACAGTCAATAAGCTGAAATACACACTGTCCTCAAACACTGATTATTATCCCCATATCACTGTCTCCTAAAACAGAATCTGATATCCGCAGATAACTCGTTCTCAAATACTGGTTGATGCCCGCAGGCCTGATACCCATAATACTGAACTGATGCCCGTAGGCCTGATGCTGACAATACTGAACTGATGCCCGAAGGCTTGATACCCAAACTCATATACTGAACTGATGCCCGCAGGCTTGATACTGATAATACTGAACTGAAGCCCACAGGCTTGATGCCCAAACTCATATACTGATACATGCATTCCTGTAGAGACGCACTCTAAAGCACATAACAGATAAGTGAGAGCCAAAACACCCCTATATTGGGGTAGGGTTTCCCTGTCCTATTGTGTCAGGAGCTAGGGTTTCACTACGCACGCAGCGGTTTCAAACAACCTATAAACGGGTAAGCAACCTGTCCTAGTTTGGAATGGTCACTATGGATCCGAATATGCACTAGGTCGAAAGGTCAAAGAGGGTGCCCCGGTAAAACCGGGGTTTGTGTTCCCATACTGGCAGAGCCCACAACCGGTCAGCCTTATGGTCATGCCTTGACAAGACAAGCCTCCGGCAAACCGTTCAGGAATAGCAGATGGCAAACACGGTGTCCTAGGCGCACCAATGCAAATGCAATGCAAAGAATCACACAAGTGTAGTCAAAAACAGATATCACGAGTTCGAGTCAAGTTCTCTAAATCCCCAGCAGAGTCGCCAGAAACTGTAGACGTCCTCGAACGCCCCGGGAGGGTTAGGTCCCGTTCTGTTCTTTTGGGGTCACTACAGCTCGGACTCTTAAATGTCACGGTTCCTAATCTGAACCAAAGAGTCCAAATCCGGCAAATCGTTTTGAGAAACTGATTTTTGAAAAAGTAGTGCCAAACATGGACTGCTTTGCCAGATACAGAGTCGCCACCTAAATATTTTATTTTGGGAAATTTAGGAAACCCTGACTCGGTGCCAAAAGGCCACGTGTCCGTCATCACCAAAGTTGCCTCGGCTCGGGAACTTGGGTACGATTGGGGAAGGTCACTTCGTGAGCACCCCCGCTCGCCCGGTCATAGACCGGCCTCTACTAACCATGATATCAATTTTTGAAAACATTGTATGTTCTTATTCCGGTTATTAGCCTAGGTTACTATGTGATGCTCACAGCATATAAGTATAGACCGGGTCGCCCGAATTGGAACAAAACATTTCATGCTTGTTTTTGAAAGAGGTTTTGCGACCCGCAGGTAGGCTTGAAACATTTGATGATTTATTCCAATTCAGATAACCCAACCTTCACCCACAGGCATTCAGGCAGTTATATCAGATAAGCATGTAGCCTCATGGTAAGCATGCTATTCATGGCAGTCACTCACACTCATGCAAGGATGCTAAAACATAAAGCTTACCGAGTACTCCAAGCCAAAATAGAAACCTCGTTAGAAATCATGCATGAATCCTAAGTATACAGAAATGCCTAATGCAACACATGCAAAATGCAACTATAGCAGGCTCGGCTATTCTAAGATGGCATATGGAATGTTACAACTATCATGTATTCAACTTTGAAATTGAAAGTACAAATGCAGTTAGTATGATGCGCCGAGCCCGGTGCATGCAATACAGATGAATGATGCAAACATGCTGTCATACTGTATGCTAATTTAAATATGCCCTAATCTAACCATCATAAGCGGATAAATAAAAGGGAGAAAGACGTGGGGTTGGAAGACATGCATCATACTCACGCACACTTATTACAGTTGTGCCCTCACTCAGAGGGTCCGAATAAATATACAGTCCGAATATTACAGTCCCGAATAAAAGAATATTACAGTCCGAAATATTACAAGATCCTAATTAATTAATGAATTAACTAAGAAAGCAAATAAAACTGGCGTGCAAGCCAGGGACTGCCCTGCTTCTGATGGATGATGCATGTCCGGGTTGTCTTGCGCGGAAATCCACCGGAATGCCCCAATCAGCCTCTGTTTACACCTGTTCTTGAAATGCGTGCCAAGCCCCAAAAAGTTGCTGATTCTTGATTTTGCTGCAACAGAGAGCAGGAAAGGGGCATAGCAATGTATTTGCACAGATATATGCATGTCTCGATTCTCGTGCCACCAATCACGCATACCGAGGCATGATGGCCGAGGAGTCGAAATGCACAACTCAATATAGAATGAATGCACATGAAACTACAGCTAAAACCTAACTCCATCATGGATAATCCGGAGTGTCGGTGACTGGAAAATTGAGACACATTCCGTCACTCGGAGTACGAAATGCACCTCGTTTTCCGTGCCCGGGCTAACTCCTATTCCAGACATGATGCAATATGCATGATATGCATGAAATGCAACTAAGATACAATCCTAACATACACGCAAGCACGCAAACCGAGGCGATGATATGTGTCACAAACCGAGGCGATGATAGAATGCAATGAAATGACATGAAAATGGCAAATGGACTTATACCAACATGAGTGGGCCTCAGCCACACTCACATGGGATGCCGGCGGATAAAAATGAAGTGCCTCGAAATGCGTGCACACGGGCACGCAAACCGAAGTGATGGCAGAATGCAATGAAATGACATGGAAACATGATATGGACTTATACCAACATGAGTGGGCCTCAGCCACACTCACATAGGATGCCGGCGGATAAAAATGAAGTGCCCCGAAATGCGTGCACACGGGCACGCAAACCGAGGCGATGGCAGAATGCAATGAAATGACATAAAAATGGCAAATGGACTTATACCAACATGAGTGGGCCTCAGCCACACTCACATGGGATGCCGGCGGATAAAAATAAAGTACCTCGAAATGCGTGCATACGGGCACGCAAATCGAGGCGATGGCAGAATGCAATGAAATGACATGGAAACATGATATGGACTTATAACAACATGAGTGGGCCTCAGCCACACTCACATAGGATGCCGGCGGATAAAAATGAAGTGCCCCGAAATGCGTGCACACGGGCACGCAAACCGAGGCGATGGTAGAATGCAATGAAATGACATGAAAATGGTAAATGGACTTATACCAACATGAGTGGGCCTCAGCCACACTCACATGGGATGCCGGCGGATAAAAATGAAGTGTCTCGAAATGCGTGCACACGGGCACGCAAATCGAGGCGATGGCAGAATGCAATGAAATGACATGGAAACATGATATGGACTTATACCAACATGAGTGGGCCTCAGCCACACTCACATAGGATGCCGGCGGGTAAAAATGGAGTGCCTCGAAATGCGTGCACACGGGCACGCAAACCGAGGCGATGACAAAATATGATGAAATGACATGGAAATGATAGCAATCATTCTAATGTAATTTCAGCAGTAAAATATGGGGGAAAACAGTCCCGAAATGAGGCGAAATGACATGAAATGCATGGAATTGTCCCGAAATGCAACATTGGGCACCCGAAATGGCCTATAGCTATGCCAAACATGCACAATATGGACATGCAATGCAAAGACAGAAGCTAGACAGTCCAAAAAAATGCACTTTCGCAGTTATAAACATGGCCAAACAGCAAGCATAGGTATGGTAAAAATAGCATGCAAGAATAGGGGCCAAAAGAGGGGTAATGAAGCAAGTGATACAAGCAAAAGCCAAACTGAAAAAATTACTTCTACAACACTGAAGAGGGACCAAAAATATGAATATTTACAGTATATGTCAGACCTCAAATCAGTATACAAACATGCTAAAAATGTGATGCAAAATGAGGCTCAAAAGGTGCTATAACATGAAGTATATAAAATAATCATCAAAAAGAAAAAAAGTGTTAATGAAACATGAATTATAGGCCAAAATAAGGCCACTTTCAGTTCGGACCAAGGTCCAAAAACAGAAGCAAATGGGGCTGCCAATTTATGCAAAAATGGGGCCAAATAAGGGATATAACTACAAGTGACACATGGAGGCACCAAACAATGTTGAGCCCTTCTCCAATGTTGAAGAGGGGCTCAAAATAAGCCTAATATCAGTTTACAACATGCTCAAAAACAGATTGATCATGGGCCAAAAATAGCATGCAAAATCATGACATATAAGAGGATCAATGAAGCAAGTGTATTATGGAGGGCTCAAACAGGGTTGAGCCCTTAATAAAAAGTGAAGATGAGCTCAAAAGAGGGCCCTTTTCAGTTAGGGCCGGAGCTTGAAACAAAAATCAAGTGGGGCTTACAAATAAATCAAGAAAAAGGGTCAAAAGGGTAAAAGTATTACTTACCCTTGAAGACTCAAACTTTTGTTGCTTCTTGGATGAATTTGCAGCTTCTTTGACCTTTGAGAAACCTTCCTTGTTGATGGAAATGAGGTGGTGGTGGTAGAGCTTGGTGGTGTAGAAGGAATGATGGTTAGGGACTTAGGGTTTTTCAAAGAATTGAGAAGGATGGAGATGGAGTTGAGTATGGAGACTTGAAGGAGAGTTTTTCTAACCCCAAAATACTACAAGGCTTGCTTGCTATATAGGCCAAAGAAGGGGTGTAAAGGTGGGGGAAAAGGAGAGTAATATTCCCCCACGAAATATCCCCCAGATAAAGATCTTGTCTGGGGGAAACAGCTCCACAGCTGTAAAGTGTACAGTGCAAGGAAGCAGGCCGGCCTGGTACTTTTGTTGCAGGTGGCCGGCCGGCCGGCTAGGGGTCAAAAGGTTCAATCATATTTTCTGGCCGGCCACCAACTGGTGAGGTACTCCTATGTGTGTACAACACAACCATGTGGTTAAAAGTCCAAGAAAGTGGGTCCAAGGGGTTCAACATTAGCTCGGAAAGAGGGGTTCAAAAGGGTCAATTTGAATTACTGGCCGGCCATGAACTTTTAGGGTCCTCTCATGTGTGTACATCACAAATATGTGGTTCAAAGTTCAAGAAAAAGGGTCCAAGGGGTTCAACATTAGCCCGGAAGAAGGGGGTCAAAAGGGTCAAGTTGAATTAATGGCCGGCCATGAACTTTTAGGGTCCTCTCATGTGTGTACATCACAAATATGTGGTTGAAAGTTGGCAACACTAACCCTAGGGTGTTCAACATCAGCCCGGAAGTGCGAAAAACGGGCGTCGGAGGGCGTCGGAGGATGCATAACTGGTTGCTGCAACAATTGCTGGCCTCCCACCCTTTAGTGACCTCCCTGGTGATAAAACAGAGGTACCTGCCAAAAATGAACGAAAACCGTTGCAAAACGAACGTTCGGGGACCAAAACACGCAGTTCGGGGTCCCGAAAATGGGCTGTTAAGCACCGAAAGTGGCATTCGGCCACGAAGTGGGTTTCTCAGACCCCAGTGTCCCTCAAAAGAGATTAAATAAGATGTATGCCAAAAATTAGAGCAATAGGAGATGGTTAAGCGGTCCCGAACCGAGGCACACGGCCTGACGGCTCCGAAAACCGGGAACCGGACTCCGAAATGGGAAAAATGGCCTACGGCCACCAAATGTAGCCTACGGCCACTGAGAGATGGTCTACAGGACTTCTCCCTTCCCTCAGGAAAAGAAACAGAGAAAACCGAGTCTGGTTCGCAAACCGAGACAAGGTATAGAAGAGGGTTCGGAAGTCCGGAGGCAGGGCTCACGGCCGCGACTCTGAAACTTCTGAACGAGCACATTATGCAATATCACCAAGCGCTCAATCGGTGACGTCTGAGTCTTAAGGTTGGTCAAAAATGGGGTGTCTACATCATCATAGGAGAGGGGGTTAGTGCAATCGCAGCCACCACAGTAGTATTTGTTTGGGCATTAGTTTCAGTAGCCATCAATTCTAATATATAAAACAAAATTATAATTAGGATTTACACTACACAGAAAATTAAACCAAATTTACAGAATTATATTCTGTAAAAAATAAAAGAAACAAGAATGTAACTTTTATTTTCCAATTAATTTGAAAATAAAATAAAATTTTATTTAAACAAATTAATTCTACACAGAAAATAAAAGAAATAAAAACTAGAAATTTTATTTTTCAATTAATTTGGAAATAAAATAAAATTTTATTTAACCAAAAAAATTCCACACAGAAATTTAAATTCTGTAAAATAAAAGAAATAAGAATATAACTTTTATTTTTCAATTAATTTAGAAATAAAATAAAATTTAATTTAACCAAATTAATTCCACCCAAGAAATTAAATTCTTTAAAATAAAAGAAATAAGAAAATAACGGATTTATTTTTCAATTAATTTGGAAATAAAATAAAATTTATTTAACCAAATTAATTCCACACAGAAAATTAATTTCAGTAACACTTCAATAATTAAAATACTGAAAACCAAATTTTAATTAATGAAAACTCAAAAAATAATTTCTAAAAAACCAAAATTAATTTCTTGACAAAATTCCACAAAAATATATTCTGAATTGTTAATGACACCAGTATCGTACTACTAGTTGTCAAAGAAAAGAGACAGTATATTACTACTATCTGTCAAATAGCATATAATCACTATTTGTTTTTCCAACCAGAATATTATTTTGTAAATTAACAAAAAAGAATTTTATTCCAAAATTATTTACGAAGAATGAAAAAAGGAAACAAACGAAAAATTCTGTAAACAGAATAATTCGAATCTGTCTTAAGATTGTTAAAGACTCATTTTCTAACAAATATGTGAGTTTTGCTTCAATTATGAGTAGACGGCAGAAAATATGATAAAAAATAATGTGTTCTGAACAAGATTGTTACTGATAACAAAATTTGTATTTCCATTTATTTGTTGTAAGAGCTTGCAATTAACTTATGGAAATTACATTTGTATATTTTCATGATTCATGTTCCTTTCTCTCTTTTCATATATTTTTTTTTTGAGGTGAAAGTTTAGAAAATAATTTACATACAAAAACTTCACATTACTCTAAATGAACTTATAATGTTAATATACAATCCATAATTAAACCAAATGCATGAATCACAAGGACACAATAATCTCATTAGTAGAAACGTAATTTTTGATATTTTTGTCATTCAAACATAGTTTCCAAACAAATAATGTGATTAGATTTGGAATGGTGTTTTTGTTCATTCAATTTTTTTTTTATTTTTTTTTTCTCTTTAGAGTAATGCTGTGATGATTAAATTTTTATACCAAATTGACTTACTAATGAGACTCGACACCTTTCACTGAATTATTATTTGTTGGTAATAATTGAAGATGAGAACCCATTGTTGTCAACTTTTAAATGGTTCAATTTCTATGCCATTATCCAAACAAAAATGCTATATACTTTAGAAAATATATATTTAGAATAGTTCTCAAAATTTTTCGGCTCCACAATTTTGATAAAAAAAAAATGAGTGGTGGGTCCTTCTTATAATTGAATTTTTTTTTAGTTACACTTATAATTGATGAATTTTGAAAAAAGTAGTATTATAGTTTGCTTTCGTATGGAATAATTATTGCCTTGCAGTTTCAAGTTTTGACAAAGTAGTATGCCTTTGGAAAATTTGTTGAGAAATTTAATTCTAACATTACATTTAAGAAATTGTTGTATTTTAGTTGTAAGGATATATAATTAATGAAATTATTTTATGAAAATAATAATTTATTATTTTGAAGAATAATATATTTATTTTTACTCATTGACACAAGATCACTGTCGAACTATTAATCACCGGAAAAATCACCAACGTTGGAAAAGTCACTGGAAGTAGCTAGTGTCGACAAGGAATGATAGTAGTGGTAGTGATATGGACAGATCGGTAGATTAGGTGGACAAATAATTGACATGTGGATACAAAGGTATGATTGAACTGGCTGGTACCCCTGTCTCTTACCTTGGCCTGACTGATAACCCCTAGAATTTCGAGACCCAAAAGTGTTCCTCTTTCCAATCAGTTGTGGGCAAGACCTTTTAATGTGACTCGACTGTCCTCAATAGTAGTATGTAGGCGATTGGCCCCTTTCTTGGGCTGGACTTTGAGAATGAGCTTGTTGTTGACGGCTAAGATTTCGATTACAATTTGAAGCCTTGTGGCTCTGCTAGCCACATCGAAAACAAGTGACACAGTTGGGGCCTGTACTTCCCAAACTTCTCATAGAAACGGATCCTAATAACTTGGTTAGTTGGGGCATGGATTGAGAAAATAAAGAAAAGGAACTCTTCGATTTCTTGGAAGATCTAGAATTGCCTTTTGATTCGACATAGTTCAGCCTCATATGCCTTTGCCTTGCTTCCTCAACCTCCATCATAATCTCCACATGCGTCTCAGCTTCCACCGGCTTATCATGCTCCCGATACACATGACCCATCACCTTCATTAGTATTTAAGGCCTAAACCTCTTCTCAAATTCAAAACACCGACGTTCTTCAGCAGCTATGAGTTTAGGCACAAAACGTCCCAAACTAGTGAACATAGCTTCAAATTCTGCCACTGGTGTGTCTAGTTGCCACAACTCTTCAAATTGTTCCTCAACCTTTCCCTGGCCGTAAGAGGCAGAAACTTCTCTTGAAAGGCATGAACGAACGCCTCCTAGGTATGCTCCACTCTATGCTTTACTGTCTTCTACCATTGACCGGCCTCTTCTTTTAATTGATACGCCGCCAAGGCCACCCTAAGCTCCCCATCATTGATGTCTAAAATCTCTAATGATTTAACAATCTACTCTAACCCTTTATCAACCTTCATAGGATCATGCTCACCACTATACTTCGCAGGGTTAGAGCAGAATAATTCCTTCTTTAAGAAAGAGACCCGGGTTTCCCCTTCGATTGTCCTTGCCGCTTGCTCAGCTCGAAGGATTTCCATGGATTCGCAAAGGGCGCCCGCCATCTCTTGGGCAAATGCCCTCATTGCATCTTAGGCCAACGGAACTGTAACAACCCTCACTTTGCCCTAGTCATGCTAGCATGCATTTACATGATTCTGTCTTGTTAAGTTGCATTTACAGACCTTGATTTGTTTTGCCTTATTGTTTCTTGTATGCTTTGTTCCTTGCTTGGTGTGTTAAGCCGAGGTCATCTTACGCCTAGGTGAACCTTTGAACCTGTTATACTTAGGACCATCTTGGAACCACCTTGGTTGACCTCCACCTTCGCCTTAGCATATTGGTCGAGATGTTATCATCTAGGCCGAGGTGTGTATCACCTAGGCCGAGATGTTATCAACTAGACATCCTAAATATTTGATCCCTGCACCTAGTGATCTTGTTCCTGGACTGGTAAGACCTAGACCGAGGTATGGCACATCTAGGCCGAGGTGTGGCACAGCTAGGCCAAGTGTTATCCTTCCTAGCCGAGATCACTGAAACCTTCTTGCTAATGCTTGTGACTTGACCTGAGGTCATTACATGCCAGAGTGCCCTTATCACCTTACTTGTCATATACACTTTGTCATACACTTGTCTTGTCATTCAGTTACCTTTTTTAGGAAAGCCAACCAGTCGTTGCCACGTGTCCCAGCAGAGGGTTAAGTCAGCCGGCAGGGTTAGAAAACATATCATTGTGTGTCATATCTTTTGCATGGTAGAGAGAGAATCTCTAGGAAGAGGAAGAAGAGTTCTTGAGAGAGAAGTAGATTTCCAAGCTTGATCCTTAGAGTTTAAACCGTTTGATCCGTATCTTGAGGTTAGATTCTTGATCTACTCTTGTTGTTCTTTATATTTATCTAATTACATTGCATGAACTAGCATGATTCATGAGCCATGCATTGATTTAAAGCTTGGTTTAGAAAGAGAAAATGATGTTCTTGTGTTCTTGAAATAAAACCATGTCTTGATCCGAAAGTTTGTATCAAGATCTATGTTTTTGTGTTTGTTTTCATAAGATCTTCAAGCATGGGTACCCAGGTCCATGTTTTCGAACTCATCTCACGAAATCTCAGATTTTGAATAAAGAAGTTATGATTTTAGCATTCATGTACTTCATATTCTTGTCATTCATGTTCTTCATGTTTATCAAGAGGGAAACCCAGAATTTCCAGACTCCATTTCCCTGAATGTGGTCATCGGGACCATACCTCGGCCAGGAGGTGTGGGACCTCGGCCAAGACCTGGTTGGTACCCAGCATGTTTTCCCGAGATGAGGGACAATGTTTTAACTCCCAGCACATGTTTTGCCTTGTCTTAACGTGGTATTGAAAGAAATGTTGAGATCATCTACACTCATGTAAAGCTTGTTTTAGGAATGCATTTATATCCATCTTTAAGCATCCCTTCTTATCTTCTTGAAATGCATTCAATGGGATTTATTATGTACTTGTAGGCCTTGGATCCTTGCTTGAAATCCCCACACCCGAAGAGCTATGTGAGTGGTATTTTTAATAAAGCTATGTTATAAAGTTTTGATAAAGCTTTGCTTCGTTTTGGAAAAGTATTTGATCAAGCATGAATGATTATCCCTAGTTTCGTATCAAGTATTATCTTGTTTTGATGACATTCTTGGAAAAGTCCTTAGTGCTAGGGGACTATAATGCAACTAGCGCGTTTGTTTGAGATATCTCCTTTGTCTTGCCACTGACGGTTTACCGCGTGGGTTTGTCTGGAATTTCATCCTTTGTATTATGTAGATGTTAGTAAGCATCCCTTGAAGATTTGAAAGACTTGATAAATGAACTTGGTTCGTCCCTTGATTTTGTACAAACTAAGTATGTATTGTTTTGATAAAGATCTCGAATTTCATTTATTCAAATCTTTATTACTAATATCATTCACTGAGTACCCAAGCTCACCCTCTCCTTATATATATTTAGGTGACGAGCAAGAAAGCGGCGATGCCTAGATAATTATTTGCATGATGTTTTTGGATTCATATTATGTAGCATCTTGAAGATCATGCTTCTTGGCTTAGTAGTTTATGCCTTTTGTATGTGTCGGCTTGAGAAGCCTCTTGATCAAGATGTAATATGTACTTTATTTTACTTGTATCCAAGTTGTAAACCATATAAGATGTATGTCATTTCATTTGATCTATGCACAGCTCTTATGGACTACCTAGATTTAAACTTATTGCTTCCGCACATGTAAGCCTCATATGTATACTCTGATTGCGTGTGAATCTCTCCAATTGGCCTTTGGTAATCTTGGATTACTGGCCATCATGGCACCATTCTACTAGGGGCGGAATGGGGTCGTGATAGGAATGGCCGCGTCATTCTACCCTAGCCCTTCTTCTTGGGGAGGGAGATCTTGCTGTGCCGGCGTAACCCGACGATCTCTACGGGGTCTACCTCGACCCTCTCTTCCTCGTCCTGGCATCCTATATGAGAACAAGGAGAAGAATTTAACTCTCAACCCACACACAATAGATGCTAACTCTCATATTACACACACCAGTTAAATGCACCATTGGGCAATTAAATCACATAAGGCACACATGAGTTGCTTCCCCAGGACTTTAACTAGTTCCATGGCACTCAAAGATTTCCTAGTGAAAAAAAACATTGATCAGGTGCCTTTCCAAAAGGATTTCAATGATTGCAATGGACACAAGCCGTGTCCTAAGAGGTTAACTCCATACTTACACAATCAAAGAAATCAATTTAAGACACACAAAACAATCCACTATTTCCCTCATCTAAAGTAATAGCCCTATGCGGCAAAGCCGCTTCCCACGAGCTTCAGTTATTCGACCCGGTTCGCTCTGATACCAAATTGTGACACCCCAAAAGACCCCTTTCATACAATTGCACTATCAACATACAAGATCTAAGCAAAATAAAACAATAGAACCATTTACTCATAGCTTTCTTTCCTTTTGAACTATTCCCAAAACGAAAGTTTACATAATTATTCCATTACATTCCTCAAAACATTTAAAACAGTTCAAAGAAAAGAGGTAAGAAGTTAACACTAGTACTCCAAAAGGGCATCTTTCTTATCACAATGCTCTAACCAAAGTTAGGTCACAAAAACCAATTTAAAAAAAAAATACAATCATCATCACTACGTCTCCAAGAAAACTTCAACAAAACATGCTAGCTCTATTGGCATCATCGCTTGAGAGGTGTCTCGTCCTCAATTCCTGAAAACTGTTAGTTTTTGGGGTGAGCATAAGCTCAGTAGGTGATGCATTTAACAAATTATATAATCATTTGAAAAACTTATGCATCATGCAATGCCGTTTATGGAAATGTATGAAAAGAAAGTAAAACAATGCCGGAGTATGCTATTGCTATGATGCAATGTATTGTACATGTCTCATCTTTCCCACATTCTCAACAGGCAATAACTCAGCCATGACATCCATAGGTAAGAGCCCAAAATCAAACATACATAGATTATTATAGTCATATATAGAAAATAATCTCACATTTGCTAACTCCAGAAACGGCGGGGTGATAGGCACCCAAAACATCACAACCTTCCATATTTGCCGGCTCCGTAAACGACAGGGACGTGGACACCCCAAACCATCCGTTTTCCATATTTGCCAACTCCAGAAACGGCGGGCTCGTGGACACCCCAAAACCTTTTCCCACATTCGTCCAGCGATATGCGCAAACAGGGCAATTGGGCACCTTGACTCCCCGCACGAGTACCAAATACAATACACAACTCAAATCCAACCCGACTCACTACCCGGACTCATAAACTATTTACTCTCTTCCAACTTTCAACCATTTACACAAAGGTAAAACCAAAAAGAAATGAATAATGGGTATGATGCATGAATTTATAAACAATGCATTATTTTCCTAAGATGATATCAATTCATAATAATCTACCTCTTCACATTTCATAATTCAAGGATCTACCATCAAGCAAGCATCATCTTCTTTTCAAGGTTTACATTAAGAAGGAACCTCCAATCTCACATTTCAATCTCAAAGTCAAGTAATTACACTTAGTTTCATGTTTTAGAAATCAATTGAGCAAAATCCCTTTTTATAAATTAAATTTGAAAACTAGGGTTTGAATAAAATTGGGATTTTTGTCTCCTTTATGAAATTGAGTTAACTATCCATCATAAACAATGATATTCCATCATAATAAGTTTAATTCCTTCAACAATCACAAACTTTCACCCTCATTGATCACAATCTTAGTCAACAAGCTCAAATCAAAACATACGTATATATATATATATATACATATAAATGACTCGCGAAAAATACCACATAAGCTACTCAAATAGAAGATATAAAGAGTTAAAAACACCCCTACCTCGAGTTAGTATGCTAGGTTGCAATACACACTTGTACTTCGAAGATCAAGTGAAACAATCAGTGAAAGTGACGATCTAGGTCTTCTTTCAACTAATCTTAAGGAATCTTGGATGGATCTCGAACCAAGATTGGGGAAATCTATGGTTTTGTGAGCTAGGGTTTTGACAAAAAAAGTGAGTTAGAAGGTGAGAGGAAGAGAAAGTGTAAAGAAAATGACTTGGAGTTGCTATTTAAAATCTGTTGTCCCCGACAGGTTGCTCGAGCAAAAGTCCTGTCGCTCGAGCGTAAGGCACGAATAAGTGATCTCACTTGAGCGCAGCTTCCTTCGCTCGAGCAAAAAAAAACATGTCCCAGAAGTTTTGCAAAGTTTCACTGAGCTACAGTGAAACTACTGGGAGCGTGAAATCTACACTCGAGTGACAACTCCTTCACTCAAGCGGCCCGTATGCAAAATTGCCATTTACTGGGAGCTAAAAATCTACACTCGAGCGAGAAAAAATTCACTCGAGCGGAGCAAAAAACTCAAGTGTCACATGTGGTTCTCGGAGTCTCTGCTCTGGGCATGTATTTCACTTTCCCTATAGGAAAATAAAAGATAAATAAGAAGAACATGCATGTTCGTGTTTACATGGATGGTTGTTTCGATATGATGCACTATGGTCACTACAATACTCTCCGTCAAGCACGAGTCCTTGACAACCAAGTCGTCGTCGGTACGGTCAAATATTGTAGGGCGATGGTCAGAAGTGGTGGTGGAAGTAAGAGTAAAGGTAGAGGAGTTAAAGTTTGAAGGTTGTGGCTGCTAGAGGTGGTAGTTGAGGTGGGGTAGAGTTAGGGTTTGATAGGTTGGGGTGTAAGGATGGAGATTATGATCGATATTATAATGTTTGTAATGAGAGAATTGGGTTTTTTGTATTGTATAATGAGAAATTGAATGTAATGAGAATTTTTTGTTGTGTAATTAGAATTTTCCATAATTCTTTAGTTGATATTTGCTTAAAATTACATTCTCTCCCTTCCAATTTCAAATCAAGTTAATTAACTGTTTTAATTGATGTTAAAAATATATTTCAATTAACAATTTTAGCACTTTTATTGTTGTATAAAAAAATAGTTTACAATTTTAATATTTTGCTAATTTTGTTAAATAAAAAATATAAATAAAGGGATATTTATAATTTTAAAATTACAAGAAACAATTTATATTTTAAACAAATCTCATGAGTTGTATTTGTAATTGATTTTGTTTGGTTTGGACTTTGGAGAATCAACCTCGGCAACAACTTGTCACAATTATAAATTTTTCTTTTTCTCTTTTAGAAAACTAGTGGTAACCTGTGCTATGTATGACATATAAAAAAATTAAGAAATTTTTTTTTTAAGGTCTCTGATATTAAAATTTTATAAAATAAAAGACATACAATATTTTCATAATAGTTGAGGGTCCTTCAACATTTTCACAGAAAAAATTTAATTTAGAGAAATTTCAATCTAGCTCAGAGAAATTTCAGCCTCGATACAGAGAAATTTCAAACAAATTTCAAAACACAGAGAAATTCTGTGTTTTGAAATTTTCTCTGTGTTTTAATTTTTTTTTAAATTTGAAATTTCTTTGGTTTACTCACAATTTTCTTTGTGTTTTGACCAATAGGGTTTCCCTTAATCATTAACGCCCACTCACCATCTTAAGACGTCTCTTTCTCTCTCTCTGTCCATTTGCAAAGAAGCCATGGCCCTTTTTCCCTTTCCAATCCCCCTCCAAACCTCCATTTTCTTCTTGAAATTATCACTCTACACTTCTTTCTCACCAAAACCCTAATTCACATACACCTAATTTTCTCTCATTCTTACTCTTAGAATTATGTTATGGGTACATATTTTTATCCTTCTATAAATCTTAATTTTGGCCATTAAAATGGCGGTTGTCATTGGAGATTGTTACCTTGAATCTCTGGTGAAGTTCATGGAGAAGCAATTGGATCCCTTGATCGAAGGAACCCTAGTTCTGAAGTTGAACCCCGTCGGTTTCCACTACATGCAATCTAGACTTGAAGCGCTCAATGAGCTCAAGAGACTCATCGCCGAATCTCCGGTTGATTATCTCTGCGCTTATGTCTACATGAGAGAGTTAAAACGGTAGAGAGAAAGTTAAGTGGATTAGTGCGAAAAAATGGACGAGAGACCTTAAGTTACCCAAAAAAAAAAAAAAAATAATATTGTGGACTTCTTTTACAACCAAAAGTTGGAGAGGGATATTAGACTAATTTTTTCTAAAATTAATAATATATTTTTATATAAAATAATATAAATTGTTAAATTTTTGTATGCAAATTATGAAAACAAAGAATATTTAAATTTACAATTTAAGTTCCACAAATTTATCATAATTTATTTATTAATTTTTAATTTGTCACAAATTCAATCATGTAACTTTCAAGTCTCTTGCTAGAATAACCTAATTTTTAATTAAGTGAGAACCTATGTAGAAATTAAAAAATTTGAATTAAATTTGAATAGGCTTGGGCAGAGATACCAAATAACTTGAGCAACCAAAACAAAATTGTATATATAAATATATAAAATTATTTATTAATTATTTTTTAAATAATAAATAAAATTAATTAAAAATTTAATATTAATGAACAAAAGCTAAAGCAATACATTTAAGATTTTCTAACAGAAATTTTCTTGAAAATATTAAAAAAATGAGTTGAGATTAAAAAAAATTATTTTTTATAATGGCACAAAATAATTTAAATATGATTTTTCAGAAATTCTTTTTAATTTAAAAATTACAATAAAATATTAAATAGAATAAAAATAATTTTCTTTCAAAATAAAAGTATTTGAATAAAAAAAAGCATGAGAAGAAAATTTAATATAATAATGTCATAAAATCTGAAAATAATTCTAGATGAATAATAAATAATCACCTATAGCCCTTCTTTTTTAATAAAAAAAAAGGTTTAACGAATCATCACTTTTAATTTTTTTTTTTTTAAAAAGTTTTTTTCTAATTTGTTTTAGCTAAAGTTACTTTTTAGCAATTTGTGCCAAAAATATTTTTATTTTTTTAGTTTAATTTGTTTTATTGACAATTGAGATTAAAAAAAATTAGCAGGATCCACCGTATTTGGCAAATGCTAAAAAAGTCTAAATGAATTATAAATTATCACATTTTTTTATTATAAAAATAAATAAATTTCACCAAAAATCACTTTTAAAAAAAAAATAACATTTATTTCTATTTTATTTTAGCAGAATGTCACTTCTTAGCTATTTAAAGCCAAATATATTTTAATTTTTTTTTAATTTGCTTAATTGATGATTGATATAAAAAAAAAAAAAATTAACAGAATCCATCATGTTTGGCAAATGCTAAAAAAGTCATTTATTTTCTTAATTTTTTTTGTCTTTTATTAAAAGAAAAATTTATTAAAAAATATTATTGTTCAAATTGTTATAGTTTAGAAGGATATAATTTTTTTTTATAAAATTTAAAACTAAAACGGAAAATAAATAAAAGTAAATTTTCTTAATAGCGATTCATAATTTTAACACGTATTTTTAAAACAAACTACATTTAGACTAATAATATTATGACACATGTGAATATTGATCTAATTCTAATTATAATAATATAATTTGAAAAAGAATTTAAATTTGAAATTTTATTTATAATTTAATAAAAGATGCATGATTTAAGGAATGATAATTGATCACATTCCAATTATAATGACAGTATTTAAGTAAGAATTCAAATTTAAAATTTTATTTTAAGAATATAAAATTAATTTATAGACCAATCATATTGTGACACGTATTAATAAAAATTAAAAAAAAAGAAAAGAAAAAAGAATTGCAATTTTCAATCTTAATAGGATGACAATATTTTATAATTATAATAATATATAGATAGATGATTTATAAATAAAAAAATTCATACATAAAATGCATAGTGGCATTTTTTAAAAATTATAAATAATTTTAATGAGTCTTTTTAAGGACACACTTGTACCAATTCATTATGTATGAATTTTTGTAGAAATTAGTGTGTATAATACTAAAATTTTTTTTTTCCCTCCTTTTATTTAACAAAGAAAAATACTCTATACCATTTTATTTTTTTTTATGGCTAATTGTCCAGGCTAACTTATACACACCTTGACTAATACTCTATATCATTTTTTTTATGACCAAATATTCCGACTAACTTACGACTAATACTTTATACCATTTTTTTTTATGACCAACTATCCAGGCTAACTTCAAATATCCAGCCTAACTTACGACTAATACTTTATACCATTTTTTTTTGAGACCAAATATCCAGACTAACTTACCCACGCAAAGCATCCCCTTCACGTTGATCGGATAAATCTCAAACAGAGTTCGCAAGCGTGACTCCAAAGAACGAATTGCTCTTAATAAGAGTTGAATTTGAGACTTAAAAAGAACACACTCATAAATTTCAAGTTGAACCCACTAAACCAACCTCTTAGAATTTACCCTATACCATATTATAATGAGTAAATTACACTTAACTTTTCTTACGTTTAAATATATATATATATATATATATAACAAATTCTATAATTTTGACATAATTACACTTCTTCTTTTTTTCTTTTAATAAAGTCAGTGTTGAGTTGGTTGGGTCACTGACCTTATGCTCAGCCCCAACTTGGATTGCACCCGTGGATTGGAGACAAACCTTAGCCAAAATAAAAATAAACAAATTATAAGGGTAAATTATAAACACTCCTATTGAGAATTATTTAAATTATAAATTATTTCTTGTGATTCTAGAAATTATATTATACTCTTTAAAGTTTTTAATTTCAAAAACAAATAAATCCTTTTATTAATAAATTATTAAGTTAATTAACAATTTTTAATAATGTTAAAATTTTATTCAATTAATAATTCAAATAATTTCATTATTGTATAAATAAACAGTTAAAAATTTCACTTTTTCAATTAATTCTGTTAAATAAAAAATTCTGACAAAGAGATATTTGTAATTTTTCAAATTACAGAAAACAATTTATATTTTAAGCAAATCTCAAGAGATGCATTTGTAAGTTACTCAAATTTTAAAATTTTAGTACTGATCTTTGGGGAAACATTACCACCAAATCACTGAGAGAAAAAATTTAAAAAAAAAAAAAAACCCCCTTAGGTAGAGTAATAACCAATGGGACAAATGCACATCTTCAAGTAAATTTGCAAATGAATAAAAGAAACCACGATAACTACCTACATTAGGGGTGTTTAGCAAACATTTTTTTTTTTGATTTAAAATCTACAAAATGACAAAATAGGTTAAAATAATCAATAAGACAAAATGTCACATCAAACCCATAATCATTTCACTTTTTCTCTCACAAACATCACATCCAATTACAAAAAAATCTATCTTTCTAAATACAAAAATTTTAACATACTAAAATAGTCAAACACTAAAACACCCTACTAAAATAACAACTTCCCAAACACTCACTAGGTTAGGTTAAGTGAATTAAACCGGAAGTGCTTATTTAGCAAGGTTCAAGTTGTTCTGTGGGTAATTAGCAACTTTTTCTTTTTTTTAATTTTTTTTTTTATAATCAGTAATTGGCAACTTTTGCTCAAGCAATACCACAATAGAACTTCTATCCAGCGATCTAGAATCGTGCATATAATCTTGCAAGTCCTCATCGCAACCTATTAAAATCAACTCACCGTCCTCATCTTCATACTTGACATAATAAGTTCCAGCCTTTAAGTTTATCCTTTTGGCCACTTCTTGCTACAACTGTACGAATCTTGATGACAAAGACAGCCAAAATTTCATTGTAATACCTACCCCATATTTTGCTTTTATAATCACAATATTCGCATCTTGCATCATTTGATCATGTGGCTCGGTGTGAACAATAGTAGCCGAGGATTGAGTAGAAGGCAGATGATCAGAATTAACACACGAGGCAGATTCATCGAGTTGAGAGCAACCAACCTTGTTTATCTTGCGAGGTGGCCACCTCTCTATACCAAAAGTCCTACATACACGCTTCAATGTAGATTTGCTAACTGCGAAAGGAAAAATCAAAATAAAAGAACTCACTTTCTATTTGTTTCTTCAAAAAGCTCAATATATACTCTACCAGAAGAGTCCATCTAGTTGAAATAACTACCAACATCACAAGTAAAATTACATTTTAATTTAAGAAGGTGCAAGCATACCTTTGAGGCTTTTTGCAGCATTCTCAAGGCTCAATTCTGAATTTTGTAGGATATCCTCTAGTGGAATGTTAATTTTAACTCCGATATTGTTGCCATCTCTTTTTGACGTCTTTACTGTGCCTCTAGATTTGTTGCCTTTCCTTTTTGACACTTTTACTGTGCTTTTCTCTTGCGTACAAGTAATAGCAAAGTTGTTATGTTCTGTACGGCCAACATTGCTTCCAGTATTTATGGCATTCACTAATTGTTGATCTGATGAATCCACTTGCATTACCTCAACTTCACTTTGTGAGAGTTCCAGCTGAGGCAAAGATATAGTGGTTTGGGGGATTTGAACAGGATCAAGTTTCTCACCATTTTGAATACTAATTTCTTCAGTATGTAATTCTTCCCCAAGTTCCTCTCTAGAAGCAACCCTAAGACAAGAAAATTTTTTCCTCATTGTTTCCAATATTTTCCTTAATGAGGTATGTGTGTTTTCACTGGCATTGTTGCTCATCGGCATAAAAAACTCTAGCACGTAAAAATCATTTCCAGTGCAATTGCTCTCCAAGCATATTGCGAAGCAACCGCTTAATCTAGCCTGTCGTGCATAGTGTGCCAATGGGTACTCAGTTAGGCTAAGTTGAGTTACATCCCTGCAGAATACCATATTAGTGGACAAAAGTGCTCTCCCAACAACCCCCACCCCATTCTTTAAGTGAAAAAAAGAACTGACACGATGAAAAGCATCTTCACCATAGTCATCTTTCTTGTAATAACAACTTGCATGAAGGATGCCACTATCAACCAGAGCCCTGCATAGCCAACGCATCTTGCATGGGACCCATGCCTGAGCAAAAGGTACATCATGAATATCACATACCCTTTTCAACACATTCTTGATTTCATCGAAGGCAACTTTATGAGCTTCATTTTTGTCGTCATCCTAGTTTGAAAGTATTATCACATCCAGGTATTAGTGAGCAAATATTCCTCACCCTATTAATTTAAGAAAAAAAAATAACTAAACCAATTTTGACAATGCATTATAGCTTGCCACTTACTAATTCCATGGCCTCGTGATCAAATACAACTGAACATTTCAAACCAAACTTCTGCAGGGAATGGAAAGACGCAACTGAGGAATCTCATAAACTTTGAAATGTAGAATAATATTTTGCAAATAAAAGGACACATATAAAAAACTCTATAATGGAAAAAATTCAGTCCATTGTAATATCTATTATCATGTTTGGTTCAATAAAAAAGAAAGAATATACATTGGAAATTTGGAAATGAAATCACCATATTCTCCAATTTAGGAGAATGGTCATTTTATTGGAAAGCCAAAGATTACTAGCCATTCTATTCAAGCCTACAATCATTCCAACCAACAAAACACTACCTTAGTGTAGTAATGTCATTCTAGTTCGGGAACCGAACTAGGAATTGCACTCTCATTTTAGAACACATTCAAACAACGAACTGAAAGAGACTTGACATAAGATTCTTATTATGCGTCATTGAATTGTTCTTTCCATCCAAACATGAGTGTTTTAACACATTTATGATCTAGAAAAATGAGAATGTGGTTTACTCTTTTGTGTTTTAACCCCTTGGAGCATAGTTAACAAACACAAGACAAATTTAACAGAGCATTTAACACTTGCGTTAAAGCATTATTTTTCTCTTTGAACAGGCAAACCCCCACCAACTTATTACACAAACAAACACACCACAGCACTGTAGATGTTCTAAGAGAGAGAGTGTAATCAGTAATCAATATTAACAAGATATTGAAAATGCCAATTTGTGAGTGAGTGGGGACTAACCTCAAAATCTTTATATATTCCGTACCCAAAATAGCTGTTACAACTAAGGTGTTTCTCTGATGTCACTACTTCAATTACGCCAACAAACCTTTGGGTAGAAGATTCAAAGACTGGGAAAGCCAAAGATTCTCGGACTCCGCAACGTAGTGCATGGTCACGCTGTGGATACTCTGTGATAGAGTAAAACTCCACATTAGGAGTGGATTCGGGGAATTGATGCTTGAACACTCGGCCAGGAAGAGGAAGGTGTTGTTCACAAGTCTTCCCCCCATCCAAATCAATGTCAAATTTAGAATCCATACAGATCATCCTATACCCACAAAGTCCTTCAATACGAAGTGGATCCAAAAATGATATTAGAGTGAAAGGTTGGTTTCGAGTTGTAAGAAAAGACCGGCCCTCTTTTGTTGTTATGGGTGCCCAAAATTGAACTAGCGTCGACAAAGCAGGCCAATGGGATGTAATTCTGTAAATCGAATCTCTGATGATCTTGTTTAAGTTGGAAATATCTGATAAAAACAAACAAATTGATTTCAAAACAAGGTAACATTATTGATTTAAATTTACTTGAAACGACTAAACTATAAAATAAATAAATAAATATTGAAATCTAAAAATAATAATCATAATAAAGAAAGAAAAAGAGATAGGAGTAACTCACCGCCATCGGGGAGAGTAGAAGGACGTTGGGGTTCGTCGTCTTCTCGGCTCCAGAAAACCACTCCATCCCAATATGTTGCAAAAGAAGGAAAGCATATGGGCGACCATTTGAGTTCCTTGTACATATGTTCCTTGAAATCGTCAGATAAATACGAGAAAAATTCCTCCTCTTGTGCGTCGGCCATTTTTCTGAGAAATCAATCGGGGACTTTCCTGTCACGCCCCCAAACCACCCCTAGTAGTTTGGTGCCGTGATGGCCAGTAATCCGAGATTACCGAAGGCCGACTTACAAAATCCACACACAATTAGAGTATAATATACGGGGCTCACAGATGCGGAAGCGATAAATCAACATACAGGTGGTCCATAAGAGCAGTGCATAAGTCAAATGGAATGGCATACATTTTTACAAGGTCTTACAACTTAGATACAATAAGGGAATGAGATACAAAATACATCTTGACCAAAAGGCTTCTCAAGCCGACATATACAAGTGCACAAGAAATATAAGCTAAGAAGCATAATCTTCAAGATGGTACAAAATGCTAATCCAAAACACGTCGGCAATGCACCCAAAAACACATCGGCTACACGCCTAGGCCTCATTGCCTTCTTGCTCATCACCTACATATATATAGAGAGGGTGAGCTTGGATACTCAGTGAATGATATTAGAAATAAAGGTTTTGCATGATTGATATCCAAGATTTCTTTCAAAACAATACATAGCATACTTTACAATCAAGAGGGAAATCAAGCTCATTGCCGGCCTTTCAAGTTCTTTGGATGTTATTACATCTACATATTACAAGTGCGACGACATATCAAGACAAGAGTGCAGTTGCATTATAGTCCCCTGCAGCTAAGGACTTTCAAGACAAGAGTGCAGTTGCATTATAGTCCCCTGCAGCTAAGGACTTTCAAGACAAGAGTGCAGTTGCATTATAGTCCCCTGCAACTAAGGACTTTCAAGACATGTCATCAAAACAAGATAGTGCTTAATATACAAGTAGGGACAGTCATTCATGCTAGATCAAGTACTTTTCAAAACAAGGCAAGACGAGATTTATGAAAACAAGTATAACATAGCTTTATTAAAAATACCACTCACATAGTTTCTTCGAACGTCGGGGTCGAGACAAGCCCAAATCCTACAAACACATGGCAAAGCCTATTGAATGCACCTTCAACAAGTTTCGTATGTACACAAATGGTTTCGGAAAACATGCTGGGCACCAACCAAGTCCAGGCCGAGGTTCCACACCTCCCCGCCGAGGTGTGTTCCCGAGGGCCACATGCAAGGAAAAGAGGTCGGAAAACTCTGGGTTTCCCTCTGCTGATGAATATGAAGAACATGAGTATGAAAACATGGAAAATATGAATGTTCGATCACAATCTGTTATCACAAATCTGGGATTTTCATGTTACGGGTTTGAAAACATGGACCTGGGTACCCATAGTTGAAAATCATGCAAGAACAAACACAAAACACGAGTCTAGGCAAAAAGCTTTCGGATCAAAACATGACTTTTCTTGAAGAACACATGAATGTCATTTTCTCTTTCAAAAATCGAATTTCAAGACGATGCATGGCTTACAAATCATATCCGATCATGCAATGCGATATCATGAACACACGGAACATCATGAGTAGATCAAGAATCTAACCTTAGAACACGAATCTAACGGTTTGATCTCAAGGAATCAAGCTTGAAGACTTACTTTCTCACTCTAGAACTCCTTCTTCCTCCTAGAGTTTCTCTCTCCTAGAGTTTCTCTCTCTACAAGGCAAGGTTATGACACTAAAAATGATAAGTGCTCTCACTCGGTTCTGTGCTTAATCCCCTCTGTTGGGACACGTGGCGGCGACTGGTTGGGTTCACCCTGAAAAGGTGGCTGACAGACTGGACAAAGCATGGTGAAAGGGTGTTCAACAAGCAAAACGGTATGGGCTTCCTGACAAGGCAATGACATCGGCTAATAACAAGGCGTATTTAACAAGCTACACGGAATGGCACTCCGGCAAGGGGTGACATCGGCTAACAAAAGGACTTCGGCACTAAGGTGACAATGACCTCGGCTAGGAAGGACAACAATTGACTAAGCTGTGCCACATCTTGGCCTAGATGCGCCACACCTCGGCCTAGGTCGTACCACTCCAGGACGAGATCGCTTGGGTGCAAGGTAACATCTCGGCTAATGTGGCAAGGCAAGGACGGAGGTCAACAAGGGGTTCCAAGATACCTCTAGACTGAGGATGACCTCGGCTTGGAATGATCTAGGCGTAACGTAACCTAGGCTTGGAATAACATCGGCTAATCATAACTTAGACAAGCACATAACACTTAGACAAATCACAAAGGTATCAAATCAAGGCATGGATCTCACTCACTTAAGCAGGACAAGTCACGAACATACACATGCAAGCTTAACAAACCATAATCATGCAGATGCTCATGAACATGATTAAGATGAAAAATGTGGGTTCTTACATTTCCAGTCCCAACCATGGTGTTTAAATACAATTTTTTTAAAGCAACTATGGTTCAAATTGGGTACAAAAGGGGTCAGACTTCAAAATGGTTGCGCTCAAAGGTTTTTTTCCATCGAGGAGTTCAAAAAGCTCATTCACTCTCTACAAATAAATAAATAACAAGTCAAGTCAATATTTTCTTAAGTCCCCCTTTGTTAGATTATTATTTTTTACTTATTTATTTTTTAAGATAGGTAAAAGCCAAAACGAAAAAATTAGGATACTTAACCCTGGTTTGGCTATTATTTTTGAGTTAAAAAAAGCACAAAATAATAAAATAGGCTAAATAAATTAATAAAAAAAATATCACATCTAACTTATAATTATTACACTTTTTTTTGTCCAAAAGTCAGAAAATCCAAACCAAACGAGGCTAAAAAAGTCCCAACACAAAAAGTTAGTTACAGTTTCGTTTGGTTTTAGATTTTTGGCTAAAAAACTACAAAAAAACAAAATTGGCTACATAAGTCAATAAGACAAAATGTCACATCTAAACCATAATCATTATATTTTTTCTCTCATAAAAGTAAAAACAAAACCAAAAAAGCCAAACCAAACAAGACTAAAAAAGTTAGACTAAAAAAATCCCAACATAAAAAAGTCGGCTAAAAAAGCCAATGCCAAACAAAGATTATATTAGCCAATGTTAAATGAAGCTTCAGCGAATATTTCGATCCATTTAAATTAACAAAATCAAATTGATCACATTTTTTATAGATGCATAATAACGAGCGGACGGTTACGAATTGATTTTTTTCAATCTCTCTAGTTTTGGACGGATGACAGATTTGAAGTTCATTTAGCCGTAACCAAACAGCCAAACTGCAAGCACCCTTGGTAATTTGTAAGACTTTGTATTTTCAATTTGTTTAGATATTCTGTTCACGTTTTTAATTGAATTTTTTTTAGATATTCTATTGTGTTTTCAATTTAAAAATCCTTTTATTAAATGGCAAGTGTTGATATTTTGTATTTTTATATAAAAAAATATATGGCTTAATTTTGTCATTTTTTTAAAATCAAATTAAATAGTTTTTAAATAAAAAAATAATAGGTGACACTGAACAAATAGGTGAAATAGTGGACACATAGGTTAAAATAATATCATCTTTTAAATTATTATTGTTTTTATGGCCCTAAAAACTTAAATCTTGGAGTTGTTGCCCCCAAAGTTTCAAAATTAAATTTATGGCCCACTGCCCTATACCTTTCATATTTTCAATTTAAATTTGAACACTTATTACTTGATAATTTGATGAGTTTGTAAACATTATAAAAATTTAAGTTATTCAAACTCAACTCAATTAGACTAAAAAGATAAATAACACTTAGCTTGATAATTTGATGAGTTTATATACATTATAAAAATTTAAGTTATTCAAACTCAACTCAATTAGACTAATAAATAAGCCAAACTTAAATATATTTAATAAAAACTTACTAAATTATCCAATGAAATTTTGAACAACTTATTAATCAGCCCAACTCAGTTGATTCACTGAACACATCAACAGAAGTGCTTCTTCAGTGTGCATTGATCAATGTATTTTAGGTGATAAGCATTCGAAAATTCATAAGCACCAGTGCGAGGGATGAATTTGTCTCAAGGATATAGCATCAAATGATAGCCTTAATCATTCATCTGTTTTCCTATTCTACAATATATTTTCTATAAGTTATACAATTTCAATTTTTCCAGTTTCAATCTTTTTTTCTATTATTTATAAATATTGTTTTGTTTTTTCAGAACAGTGTTGTTTGGTTTACTACAATAAATTTTTGTATTTCGGATTCTGCTTCTGTTTTGCAAAAGTACCAAGGGCTTTTCTTCATGTTTTGAAATTGTAACTCTTTTAAATTTCCAACAAGAAAAATGTTAAAGAAAAACAAATTATATATATATATATATATATATTTAAAAATAAAAATTTTATTGCCATTTGGAGGATTTATAAAGGACTAAACAATACAAAATATTTAAATCAGATTTAACTCAGGCACAATCACTTTCAAAATATTTTTATTCTACCAACTAATACTAAATGTCGAGGTGATGAATTATAAAAAAGATGGAATGCAAAAGAAATTGCAAAACTAACAATAAGTTAAGCAAAAGTGATCATCTCTGCCTTTTGACTCAAAAACTGAGCTGGCTTGTCTTCAATCCAAGAAATGTTCTTCAACTTTTTTAAGACCTTTTTTTTCAAAAAAAAAAAAAAAAAATAGAAGAAATTTTTGTAATCTCATTGCCGTTTATCTTAATTTTCATTATTTGATCTAAGTTTAACTTAATTTCAAGGTGTGTCTGATTATTTTGATTAAAGAATTAATCACTATATTATCTATATTTATGTGGTTGTGTATCAGAAGGTCACGCGTAATTGGCACACAAGATAAAAGGAGAATAAAGTTATTTTTGAAATAAGCGGTGGGATAATGAGTCCCAAAAGATAAGAGAGGAATGTGAAAAATAGTCTATATTTTCATATCCTATGCTTAAGAGGGACGAGATTAAATGAAATTATTATATGCTTAATTATTTTGTTTCATAAATTTTTTTATCCTATGCCACTTATTATATTTTACAAGAATAGTGTCCTATCTTAGAACGTTATACCATTTTCAAGTTGTAAAACCAAATGTGAAATAAAAGGACAAGACTTGTCTAATCCATTTAACCAGCAACCAAACATGTAGAATTCCTATCATATCCTTCGTCCATGCAAATGGATCGAGGAAGGGAAACAAGAAAGACGAAGATCCTCTCAACCTAAAATTCATGCTTCCCTCTATCTAACACAATCTCAACCGGACAAATATAGTGGGAATTTGGGAAACAAATATTTGAAGACACTATCGTGTCAATATGGTGTATTGGATACACAAAATAATAATTTTAAGAAAATTGTGTATTATGAGACAGAAGAATAGAGAATCTCAAACCAATTATTACTAATAATAAAAGTGGCCAATTGGGGAAGTTGAGTACCTATGCAGATTTCTGCTGTTTTCTAGGACGGCGAATCATTAAAATTAAAGACAAGTAAAATAATAACTTCATCATCCAACTCTCCCAACCCATGTTTGCTTTTCACATCTCCACACTCAAGCTCTAAGTTCTGCATTTGTGTGTATCACTAATATTTCTTAGTTTTAGTAGTTACAAAAACTGAAAAAAAAAGAAAAAAAAAAGGCATTTTTCAAGATGGAAATCAAATCTCTGTTATTGACTTTGATAGCTCTGATCAATTTTTGCTCTCTTGATTTTTGTGTGTATTATACAGTAACATAATTTTACATATATTTAATTTTTAATAGAAAAATAATTAGGTAGTGTAATTATAAATATTTGGAACAGAGGATCTCATTCTCTAATTTAACTCTCGTGTTAATATGTTTCTTTAGTTTCAATTATATCAATTTTACTTTTAATTTTCATATTGAGGCAAGTTTAGTGCAATCGGTATTGTTAAGCAATCAAATAGAAATCAATAGCAAAATAATCCATCAAAAAAGAAATGAGTCATTTTAAATTGGATGCCAACTCCATTACTTTGAGGAGAGTGAATTAACCACTTTGTCATTTGATTTTAGTTCAATTTTTTAAAGGAGGGTATAAATTAGATTAAATTCAAAAATAGAATTGATACAATTAGAATTACAATGACTAAATTCACACAAAAAATAAATTATAATAACTACACATGTATATTATTTGTTGTTGTATTGTTCAATTTGTTTTTTGGTTCATTTGTCACAGTTAGAGTCAATGGCTTGGTATGCAAAGACCCCATGCTAGCTCAAGCATTAGATTTCTCCTTAATGGGCCTCAACATACCAGGCAACGCATCAAACCCACAGGGCTCAGCCATCACCTGAGCCACTGTAGCCCAAATTCCAAATCTCAACACTCTCGGCATCTCAATGGTCCGAATTGACTATGCACCATGGGGGCTTAACCCTCCTCACACCCACCCTCGTGCCACCGAAATCTTCACCGTCCTCGAAGGCACCCTCGAGGTCGGCTTTGTCACTTCCAACCCTGAAAACCGTTTTATTAGTAAAGTTCTTCAAAAGGATGATGTGTTTGTGTTTCCAGTAGGACTCATTCACTTTGAAAGGAATGTTGGGTATGGAAGTGCTGTCGCGATTGCTGGGTTGAGCAGCCAAAACCTAGTGTTATCACGGTGACTAACATTATTTTTCGATCGAAACCAATGATTTCGGACGATATTCTTTCCAAGGCATTTCAAGTTAATATAACGGTGGTTGATGCAATTCAAGGAGGGATAGTGGTGATGAAAGAAGGATTGGGAGGAGGATGAAATTTCATTAGAAGTATTTTGTTTATGATTTTCATGTGTCCACTAGGGTTTTTCTTTTTACATTCATGGTATGGTGAAGAAATTCATTATGTTTTTGTGTGTGATAGAATAAGTTTGGAGGCACACTATTTTCAATCAGACTTTTAATTGCTTATTCATAACAAGAGTGAAACTCATACAATTATATGAGGTGAGTTTCGCTTCAATTATGAGTAGACGGTAGAAAATATGATAAAAATTGTTGTGTTCCAAGCAAGATTGTTATTGATAACAAAATTTGTATTTCCATTTATTTGTTGTAAAAGCTCACAATTAACTTATTGGACATTGCATTTGTATTTTTCATGATTCGTGTTCCTTTCTCTCTCTTCATATTTTCTTTTGGGTGAAAGTTTAGAAAATAATTTATATACAAAAACTTCACATTACTCTAAATGAACTTATAATATTAATAGACAGTCCATAATTAAACCAAAAGCATGAATCAAAAGGACACAATAATCTCATTAGTAGTAATGTAATTTTTGAAATTTTCGTCATTCAAACATAGTCTCCAAACAAATAATATGATTAGATTTGTAATGACGTTTTTGTTCATTCATTTTTTTTCCCCTCCTCATAGTATTGCTATGATGATTAAATTTTTATACCAAATTGACTTACCAATCAGATGTGGCACGTTTCACTGAAGATGAGAGCCCATGGTTGTCAACTTTAAATTGCTCAATTTCTATGCCATTATCCAAACAAAAATGCTAATTGTTGGAAATGGTTATAAAATTCTGGGTAAAATCAAATTTTTTTCCTAAGTTTGGTTTATTTTTTAGGTGGACCCCGTGCGTCGATTTTCACGGGTCAAAGTGGTAACGCGTTCTATGCTGCGTTGTGATTCACATGGTATAATTGGTTGCTCAAAACCATTACCGAGTGAATGGGAAATTAAAGCCAAAGTATGCTCCATGGAAATGGAGTTTTGGTGAAAAATCCTTAAAGGTATTGAATAAGGCTTGTCCCACATTGATTTGGTGGGAAGTTTTGAATGGGTTTATAAGGCATGGGTTTGGTACTTGGGGTGTGCCCAAGGGGTATCCAAGTGTTTTAGAGGGAGAGGTTATGGGCTAGACCCATTGGACCCAAAAATCCACCACACGCGCACGCGTCGCCGTCGCCGATAGGTCGGGCTGGGCACGGGTGCGTGGTGTGTGGTTGGGTTGAGCTTGTTCAGCCCAATACTAATCTTTTTGGGCCAAAAATATTTGAATTTAATTTTATTTTTGATAAAATAAAATCCAGAATTCAAATTAAACCAGAAATAAACTTGTCCGGTTTTACTGTATATCCAAACAGGGCCCTTCCCGTTTTTTTATCTGTTTGAATTATGAACCCAACAGATTCAAATTTGTTTGAATTCAAAACCAATATGTTCATACCTGTTCAAACTGGTTTGCACCTGTTTAATTCAAAATCTACAGCCACCATTACATCTATAAATATGACAACCCTCATTTGATGTTTGTGAAATTCCAAAAATTCATTATTTTCGTCCTTAAGAACTCTACAAATTCATTCTTCATTTTGTTGCATTATTTTCTTGTAAGAAAGAGTGTAAACACTTAGTGTGTTCGTAAGACAAACAATTTGTAGTGCTGCTATTGTTTGTAGTAGATCATTTTATTCTGGGAGATAGACGTCCAAATTCTGAAAGCACCGAGAAGAGGACGAATCTGTCTTAAGGACACAGTGTCAAACACTGGACTTGATCAGATAATTATTCAAAGAAATTAATCAAATAAGTTGTTTAATTTATTATTCTGTTTTATTTATTTATTTAAATCAGATTTTAATTTTGTTTTTGTAACAAAATAAAATATGTTTTTATTTATTTTGTTTTATTTCTAGTTTGATTTTTGTAATCAAACAAATTCTCTCATTTCCTTTATTTCTTTATATTCTAGTTGTTGTTTAGTACACAACAAAATTTAATCTACTTAAATACAGTGAAGATTGTCCAACAATATATACTTATATTTTAAAAAAATATATATTTAGAATAAATTTAAATTTAATATAATGTGAACTACACTCCGAATAAATTTGATTAATATATTTTAAATTCTTAATATTTTTCTATATACATTTTTTCTCTGATGGGCTTTGAAAACGGGCCCACGAATCATAAAGACCCAAAGAAAGATCACAAACGGGTCAAAGAATGTATTGAAAATTGACCCAAAGCAAGGCTTTCAATCCCATGGGCCATTGAGGGACTTGAAGGCACCCAGCCCAAGCCAGATATTATTGGATGGTCCATATGGTCCCACAACAAATCATCTCACTCCACGGGTCCGTATCATGTTAAAATATGAAATGAATAAGTAAAAAAAAATGTTAAGTGGTGCCGATTCTTTGGAGATGTTATATTTTTGTCCGGAATGTTATATTATATTATCTTAAAACGTTTAATTAATTATTTTAGGAACGATGTCATAATATGTATGAGATGTAGTTATGTGAATATTAATTGCTATTGGGCCATTGATTTTTCTTTTCAATTGTTATTATGAATTAGTACATTTACTGAGCTTGTTGATAGCTCACATCCTACTGTTTTTTTATTTTAGTTGTGCGAAAAGTATATAAAGTCACTGCTAAGTCTAGATTTATATGTTAAAAAACTTATTTTAAGAGAAGATATGTGTAAATATTATATATATATATATATATAACAATGGAAGGGTGAGTTTGAAAATGTCTTTGAAATTAATGGTTCAAATCTATCTAATTTAAAAAGCAATGGCTCATATTTATTTTTAAAAATATCTCTCTCACAAACTATCTTTAATGGTTTAGATTTGTCCAATTTAAAAACAATGGCTCAGATTGAAAAGAGTTTCAATGACTAAAATTCAATGGTTCGGATTTGTTTACCTATCTACTCTCACCAACCCACGGCACTTACCAGGTAAGGCACTCATTACATCATTTCTTTACATCATATGTATCAATGAACAAAGTTCTGAGAAAGCTCTGAAGAAAGAAGAACAAAGCTCAATCGAAAGCTCTCTTCTCCACCATCACCAGGTAAAGCACTTTTCTCTCCTCACTTTTATTTTTTTTTACCTCTGTTTTTGTTTTCTCATCATCCCGTCATCATCCCATCATCGAAGCTCTCTTTTTTTTTTTTTCATCATCGAAGAACAAAACTCTGTTTTTTACCTCTGCTTTTTTTTCCCCACAAATGTATCACTTGCTTTACAAACTGATGACGGGATGATAAATAAATGTATCAGTTTGTAAATGTATCAAGAGAAAGAGATGAATCTATTTTGTCTCAATTTGTAAAGCAAGTAATAAATGTATCACTTGCTTTACATTTAATTAGATCATGATCTATGTATCATGTCTCAGTTTGTTTTTCATCATCCCCTCATCATCCCTTTAGTTTGTTTTTTTCTGAAGCAAAAAAAAAAAAAAAAAAAAAAAATCTGAAGCAAAAAATTTTGTCTCACATTCGGAGGGTTGAGATTATATTTATCAAACATCTATGCAAAAATTTTGTCTCACATTCAGAGGGTTGAGATTATATTTATCAGGCATCTATGGGTCAAGATGATTTGTTTGTTTTAGCTTTTTCCCTCCAAAATATGTCTCTTCACTTACTCTGTCTCTCTTTCCCATGTTAAGAGATAGATTCATCTCTTTCTCTTCTTACATACTCCACCAACTCTGCATTTTCCTCTCTGGTTTTAGCTCAATTTTTTCTCTCAGTTTCGGTTCTGCAATCTCCAGCAACTCTTCATAGGTGACACTCCTATTCTTCTCTGCTCTCACTCTTCTAACCTATGAAATGGGTTTCTATTTCTGTAACTATTAAAATGGGTTAAAAATATGATGGATTTTGATTTCATTGAAGTGGGTTTCTGTTTCTGTATGTATTTTATTGAACCCTTCATTCACATTTGCAGAGTCATGAACAATAGTAGGTGTGTATTGGGTTAGATTGGGTACTGGATTAGATTGGATTACGTTTTTTAAAGGTTGTTTAATCTCTTTGATTTGTGTTTTGTACTAAGATTATTAGACAACAAAATATAACAATTCTATTAAATAATATGTTTAACGATCATATAAAACATATAGGAAAGGTATTTTTTTTTTTTTGGACACCCTGGAAGAGTTGATATTATATGTCAAAATTAGCAAAACTTCAGATAAGTGCTATTATGCAAATAAAAGCTCCCTAAACATGGCCTTAATGCGTTAGATGAGATTGATTACTTTATCAACTATAAAGAATGAACAAGAGAACAGGGGACTACATTGAAAATGAACTTTTCAGAGACAATGAAATTTGCCGAAAATTCATTTTTAGAATTTAATCTAATTTGGAGTGATATGTTTTGGCTGTGTTTCCAATTTCAAAACAATATCACAAAAACAAACCCAAAAAAGAAAAAAAAATGATCAAACAAGCTAAATTTTATAAGTTTGATTCACCAAGTGGGACCAACTACCATCGCGATCCTTTTATATCTGGTGCCAACAAGAGGGGTTTGTACCTGTTTGCACCATGTTTTATTTATAGGGCTGTTTGCACCCTGTTTTATTTTGTTGCATAATCAAAAGGCCATTTTATTTTGCACCCTGTTTTTGGTGATAATAATTCCTATAATCTATTAAACGCTGATGTTGAGGATGAGCTTTAATAGCAAAAACAAAAACGTTCAACATTTTAAAATTTTTATCAAATGTTAAACAAAATAAAATTTTGTATTGTGTTTTTTTCTTTAATAATCAATTGGGTTTCAACACCCACTTCTCTCTCTCTCTCTCTATCAAATGGGGGTTAAGGAAAAATGGATTTCAAGTTAAGAATCATTTTTATTTCATCTTAGTTAAATGGGTTGAGACTCTCTATAATTATCAATGGTCATAATTATCAATAATCATATTTTTACTCACCAAATATAGGTTGACAAAATGACGGTTTGTCAGAATTTTAAAATTTTTATCAAATGTCTCAAATGTCTCAAAATACAAAATAAAATTTTGTATTGTGTTTTTTTTCTTTAATAATCAATTGGGTTTCAACACCCATTTCTCTCTCTCTCTATCAAATGGGGTTAAGGAAAAATGGATTTCATGTTAAGAATCATTTTTATTTCATCTTATGGGTTGAGACTCTCTTTAAAAAAAATTTCTGAAGCCAAAATCTCATTGAACCCTACCAATGACAATTACATTCGAACCACACTGAAATTGAAACATTAAAGGGTGTCTTTCTATTTCTGTAAATATTGAAATGGGTTAAAAATATGATGGATTTTGATTTTGTTGCATTACAGGGCTGTTTGCACCCTGTTTTATTTTGTTGCATAATCCAAAGCCCATTTTATTTTGCACCCTATTTTTGGTGATAACCTTATAATTTGCCTTCAATCCTGTAGTAGTTCAATTTCTCCACATGTGATATTCATGCAGATACGAACTTCTTAAAGTAGGTTGTTAACTAAAATATGTTATAAGGTTGTTAATTCTGTGTCAATTAATTTTTCTTTATGGCAATTACTAAATCTTATTCTTCTTTTTTACAGTTATATTTCATGTCAACAACCATTTTTATTTCATCTTAATCAAATGGGTTAATCATCAATGGTCATATTCTTAATCATCAATAGTGCTCTTACTAATTGTGTGTGTGTGTGTTTTTTTTTTTTTTTTTTTTTTTTATTTTTATTTTTATTATTATTATCCTTTTGTCTCATATTTCTTTGGTTTTGATTCTCAAGAACATACTTAGGTTGGGAGGTTTTTCCCTTGCAATTCTTTATTAGTTCCCTACTTTCTTTTTTGAATTGTAGTGGGTTAATGAATGAACTTTCTCAGATTTCTTTAATACTTTGGAATTTTCATGTTTGGTCTTGGAATTTCCAATAATTAGATTAAACATTAAGCTTTTAATGTTTGGTTTTAAAAAAAAATCTAATATAGTGTGTATAGTTATGTATCTTGGTATATAGCTGTTCAATTTCTAGAGGATACTTATGTATCTTTTTTTTTTTTTAAATAATAGGAATGTATAATGAATTATGTGAATACTTACTCTTTTTTTTTTTTTAATAATGATATACAAGTTCATTTTTCATACCCACTTTATTTTTTTTTGGATTTTCTCTCTCTCTCTCTCTCTCTCTCTCTCTCTCTCTCTCTCTCTTAGTTTGGTTGTTGATTGTTGAGAGAGAGAGAGAGAGGAAAAGGAAGTTTGAATCTCACGCATTGTTGTTTGATATCTGAGAAAAGAAAAGAAAAGGAAATTGAAAGTTTTAACTTTCTTCACTGTTTTACTGCTTATAAAAACATATAATTAAAAATAAATAAACAAATAAATATAACTTTTGAATGGACAACATGGAAAAATGAGTGAAGGAAATATATTTGTAATTAAATAAGCTACTGTGTCGTGTAACTCATTGGAGTAAATAAGCTACTGTGTAGTATAATTTTTATGAGAGTATTGAAAAAGGCATTTGTAATTGTATAGATAAGGCAAAAGATATTTGTACTTATCCAGTTACAGTGTGGTGAGACTTTTTATAAATTTTTATTGTAATCTTTTACTCTTCTTTTTTTTTTTCACATTTTAAAATGCAAAATTAGTAATTAAATTTCTATATTGAAGTTTTGTTAAAATTTTATTTTGCCTTAGTAGTATAATTTATATTTTTTTATAATTCATTTATTTACTTTTTTTTTGGTGGTATACATTAGTTGTTAGTACGAAAAGTGGGCAATACAATCCATAAGAATTTAACTGTTGTCAATGCAAAATTATTATATATAATCAACAACAAAATCATTTATTGCGATAGTACTACATTTTGGCCAATAGAGAAAAATGATGAAGATTTCTATGACAATATTTCATTTTTCTTCTATCCTGTAGTAGTTCAATTTCCCCATCTGTGATATTCATGCAATGATGAACTTCTTAAAGTAGGTTGTTAACTAAAATATGTTATGAGGTTTTTAATTCTGTGTCGATTAATTTTTCTTTATGGCAATTATTAAACCTCATTCTGCCTTCTTACAGTTATATTTCATGTCAACAATTATTTTTATTTCATCTTAATCAAATGGGTTGAGGTTCTCATTAATCATCAATGGTCATATTCTTATTCGTCAAACATGAAAATAGATTCGTGTACATTTTTAGTGTTGAGGAGTGCTCTTACTAATTGTGTTTTTCTTTTGATCCTTTTGTCTTATGTCTTTTTTTTTTTATTTTTTTATTTTTTTTTTTATAGTAATGTATGATGAATTATGTGAACGCTTATGTCTCTTTTTTTTTTTTAAATGTTGATATACAAGTTCATTTTTTATACCCACTTTATAGACCCAGTGATGTGTCAAGAAGATGATTGGTTGATTCTTGACATATCACTGGACCTATAAAGCACGTCTAACTTTTGGGCCTGAATGCTATCCTTTATTTATTTATTACAAAGATTTCGTTACAATTTAATTTTGTAATATGATAGGTCTTTTTTTTTTTTTTTCATCTCTCTTAGGTTGTATTTGGATTTAGGATTTGAAGGGAATTTGTTGATTGAAAGGAAAAGGAAACATTAAAAAGTTAACACTTTTTATTTGATGACCCCCTTTTTTCTTTTTTTTTTGCTTTTAGTGAATTTTTTTTAATTTGGTTTTTTTTATTGAACTACTATTTTAAAATGTTTAGGCTTCTCTCTCTCTAAAAATTTAGCTTTTTAAATATTAATTTTGGATTTTTTTTTTTTAAAAAAAATACTTTTTAAAGTAGGTAATTCTGTGTCAATTAATTGTTCTTTATGGCAATTATTAAACCTCATTCTGCCTTCTTACAACAATCATTTTTATTTCATCTTAATCAAATGGGTTGAGGTTTTCATTAATCATTAATGGTCATATTCTTATTTGTCAAATATGAAAATATATTCGTGTACATTTTTAGTGTTGAGGAGTACTCTTATTAATTGTGTTTTTCTTTTTATCCTTCTATCTCAAATTTTTTTAATTTTACTTCTCAAGCAGATACTCAGGTTAGGAAGTCTCTCCCTTGCAATTCTTTATTAGTTCCTCGCTTTCTTTTTTGAATTGCAGTGGGTTAATGAATGTTCTAGATTAATGAATGAACTCTCTCAGATTTCTTTAATGCTCTGGAATTTTCATGTTTGGTCTTCGAATTTTCAATAATTAGATTACACATTAAGCTTTTAATGTTTGGTTTAGAAAGAAGTCTAATATAGTGTGTATAGTTATGTATCTTGGTATATAGCTGTTCAATTTCTAGAGAATATATATATATATTTTTTTTTTGGAATGTATGATGAATTATGTGAATACTTATGTCTTTTTTTTCCTTTTTTGTAATAAAGATATACAAGTTCATTTTTTATAGCCATTTTATAGACCCAGTGATGTATTAAGAAGATGATTAGTTGATAATTAGATAATATTTAATTATCAACCAGTCCTCTTCTTAACATATCATTGGACCTATAAAATAAGTCTCACTTTTGGGCCTGAATAACTATTCTTTTTTTTTTTATTTAATTTTTACAAAGATTTTGTTACAGTTTAATTTTGTAATATGATAGGTCTTTTTTTTTTTTTTTCATCTCTCTTAGGCTGTATTTGGATTTAGGATTTCTTCGGGAATTTGTTGATTGAAAAGAAAAGGGAACATTAAAAAGTTAACCATTTTCATTTGAAGACCCTTATTTTTTTTTGCTTTTAGTGAACTATTTTTAATTTGGTTTTTTATTGAACTGCTATTTTAAAATGTTTAGGCTTCTCCCTCTTTAAAAAGAGTCCAGTTTATTTAGCTTTTTTAATTTTATTTATGAAATTTTTCAAACAAAAAAAAAAGACTTTTTAGGTGTTTATCAGGACTTTTGAAAAAACTTAAACTTATTTTAAAAATTGTTTTAATAATTTTTTAATGATTTTGATGATAGTATTACTCATTGGAGTAAATAAGCTACTGTGTAGTATAATTTTTTATGATGCGTATCGAAAAAGGCATTTTTTATTATATAGATAATACCAAAGGTATTTGTAATTTTCCACTTACAGTGTGGTGAGCCCTTTTATGAATTTTTATTGTAGTTTTTTACTTATTTTGTTTTCACATTTTAAAATGCAAATTTAGTAATTAAATTTCTGTAATTAAGTTTTGCTAAAATTTTATTCATTAGTATAATTTATATTTTTTTGTAATTTACTTAGTTGTTAGTAGGAAAAATGGGCAATACAATCCATAAGAATTAACCTTTGTCAATGCAAAGTTACTGTATAGAATCAGCCACAAAATCATGTATTGCAATAGTTCTACATTTTGGCCAATAGAGAAAAATTATGAAGATTTCTATGAGAGTATTTAATTTTTCTTCTATCCTTTTTAATGTATATTGAAGACATAAAAAAAATATAATTTTTCTTCTATCCTGTAGTTCAATTTCTTCATCTGTGATATTCATGCACAAACGAACTTCTTAAACTAGGTTGTTAACTAAAATATGTTAGGAGGTTGTTAATTTTGTAGCAATTAATTTTTCTTTATGACAATTATTAAACCTCATTTTGCCTTCATATAGTTATCTTTGTCAAATTTACATAACCAAGCACTTTCAGGTTGAGACACCATTGACCTTCAACCGCTAATTATGGACAACATTACTATTTTTGGTCACGTAAGTTGTTTTCTTTTTATTTTTTTGAAAAAAAAATTATTTTTCTTATAAGAAAAAGTTGATTTTCTTTTCTTTTCTTTTCATTCTTTTTTATCTAATTCCTTATAACAAAATGCTCTTTTCTTATAATTTACAGATGGATGGAGACCTACGTCGAACTGTAATATTGACTATTTTTACTCATTTTCTTACATGTATAATTTTTTTATTTTTTTTTACCTCTAATTCTTTTGTATTTTTAGGTCCAATTTCTTCAAGAAAGAAATGTTAATGTTATTATTCGTGATGAGCGTGACCTTAATGTCATCCGTGTTCGAGAGGTAGGCCCAATTTAATTATATAGATTTTTTTTATTCAAAACACCGTATACACCGTATATTCTTATTTATATATTTTTTAAAATTTTTTTACATATATATATTTTCTTTATTCTTTAAAAATTTTCTTTATTTTTTGTAGGCAAAGGAAAAGGAAATTGCCAAGGCATTGTTGAAGAAAAACGAAAAGACCACCGTTTCGGGCAAGGGAAAAGAAAATGCATGTTCAGTAGTATGGCTCTTCAACATTTCCATTTAAAGTTCTTTTTTTGAAATATTTATTTTGGACCATGAACCTTGATTATTTATTTATTTATTTATTTTTAAATATAAAATTGACATACTACTTGCACAGTGACATATACTGTTCTTATATTAAACAGTTTCATGTAAATTTGTGAAATGTTTTTTTGGAAGCATGCTAAAATATCATTTGTATAAAAACAATATATTTGTTTTAAATTATTATTATTCTTTTTTGGCTTTTTGCTATTGACATGATCATCTATAAGAGTAGAAAAAAGGAATAGAACAAAAAAGGAATAAGGGGGGGAGGGATACAGAATGAATTTTTTTTAAATTTTTTTACAAAATATCAGAAGGAAAGGGAATTAAGATAAAGTAAATTAATCGAAATGAAAAATGAAGAGAAAAGTATAAAACAGTAGATGATACTATTCATATTTTAGGCATCTTATGAAATTAATCTTCATGTTTTAGGCACATAACAATAATGTTATATCAAAAGCTGCATTGGCTCAACGTGCACAGCGAGAACACGAAAGAAATGATAAGGCAAGCTCATCATATCAATTGGGACAACGTTTGCGACGTGAACGAGAGAGATCGAGAGAATTGATTCCACCAAGCACAACTAATACTCCACCAGCTCAAAAAGGAGTAATGTTTACACATCTTACTTCACCAAGCACATCTTTTATAGCGATCCCGATTTTCACTGCATTGTTAATTGTATTCCGGACTCGGTTCCGTGGAAGGGTGTTGTAGTCTTATTCTCGTTTCCGTCCTTTAACTCTTTGTATTTGAGTTTTGGGTTGTGTTGAGAAGGTTTGAAACAGGTTGGTTGTGTTTAGAAACAATTGGTTCATGCCCAGATTTTGGCCTTCACGCTCGAGCGGAGCTTTTGACACTCGAGCAGGCTCTTTTGCATTTGCTCCTACGCTCGGGTGGGCAGTTTGACGCTCAAGCGGGATTATTCAGTCTTCAGTATTTTCCCTGCAGGACATCGGACGCTCGAGCGTCCACTTTCACGCTCAAGCGGGGACCTTCGTCTGTAGAACTTCTGGAAGTGTGCATTTCACGCTCGAGCGGCGCTTTTCACACTCGAGCGGGAGTCTGTGTCTGACGCTCGAGCGGGGCGTTCCACGCTCGAGCGGACTGTGATGTATATCAGTCCGAGATGAAGCTTTTGAAATCACTTTTTTCGACCCTCTCTCTCTCTAAAGCACTCCAAAACCCTAATTTGAGAGCTCCTCTCTCTAGAACTCTCTCTCTCTCTCTCTCTACATTTTGATCTTGGTTAGTGAGACTTAATCCTTGTGTCTTCATTAAAGTGGTAGAGCTCTCCAAGACCTCATTTTTTATCCAAAAAGTTGTGAGTTTGGAGCACTTTCGAGTTTCTTCATCATCTCCTTTGGGTCTCTTCACTTGAGGTAGGGATAACTACTCATATTTATGGTCTTTGACACAAACATGTAGTCTTTTTGATTTAAAGTTGAGGTTGGGAAATTTTGGGTATTAGGGTTTCAAAACTTGAAATGTATAAGGAGGGGTTTTATTCCTTGTGAACTATACATGTGTATATAGATGTTAAAATGAGGTCATGGATGTTTATTGATGATATTTGAACCTTTGGGTCAATATTGAGAAAATGGGGAAAAAGGCCTAAGTTGGGTTAAATTGGGTCATTGGTATAATTAATGAAATTAATTATGGGAATGTGAAATTAGTTGGAAATAATGAAATTGGGAAATTATGAGATGGAATGGTGTAGTTGGATTAATTAATCACTCACCTATGAAAATGTTGATAATTTATCTGTTGATGAATTTATTATCTGTTTAGAAATAATTGTGTTAGGCTATCGGTGGAGGATAGTCTTGATTGTTGTAGACACTGCATGACGATTAGGTGAATTAAAACTAATCAATTGAGTATGTCATTGAATATGACGGATGGAATAACACATTGAATATGTGTTTTGCTTGATCATTGTATATGATAAGTGTTTACATACATTGCATATGTATCTTGTTTGAGAGGAGATAGGGGATGTACTCCAAGGTTTGAGAGGAGATAGGGGATGTATTCTCAAACCTGTTTGGGAGGAGATAGGGGATGGACTCCATTGATAACTAAGTTGGCCGGAGTGTCCAGGGTGAAAGTCCCGAAATCTTGATTACGTTTGCATAACATAGATGAATTGAAGTGTTGAAGTATTATTAATATGAGTTGTAGTCTCATATTAAGTGATTATGATCGATGTGTTGTTAACATGAGTTGTAGTCTCAATATAAACTGTCTGGAAGAACAGAGAACCATATCTATGAATTGGTTTGGATAATGAAACGATAAAGGATTGATATGTATATATATCTGTGAATATGGATTGGTTATGAAAGAGATGTACGTTAGTTATATGAGTTAAACATTTATCAAAAGCTAATGTTTTAGTTATTGTTCATATTATGTTTAGCATATCTCTACTAGGCTTTGGCTCACCCTATATGGGACATCATTTTTAGGTGAGGGTGATATGCTACCTCCAAAGATGTAGCTTGGGAGGTTGTAGAAGCTAAATGCTTACCTTCTTGATTATTTTGTGTATTACATGTAAATTCAAGCCAAGGGCTTAATGTGTTTAGAGTTAGAACTCTCTATTTTTGTAACCAAGTGTTGGCTTGGAAAGTTGTAAGCCCGTAGGGCACCTACTTTTGTTGTCAACATGTAATACTTTTGAACTAAATACTCTGATGAATGGAAATATGTTTTATTCTTTCATATCTTTGAGTTGATAAAGGTTACATACTTTTGAGGGCGTTACATCTTTAGCTTCACAAAGGAATTGGTAAAACATTGTATTTAATTCTACAAATACATATTCTTATTGTTAAGATTTTATTTTATAAATTTTATTTTGTACACAATAAATATTTGTAGGCCTACTCATGCAAGCACATTCCTCTATGAGACTAGGAATATCGGTGTTGTTATTCGTAATGAGTGCAATCTTAATATTATCCGCAATTCTAAGGTAAGTAGAAAAATCAAGTTCAACATATTCTTTTTTCGTAATCTTAATAAATTCTATAAATACATGTTCTGTTTTCGTATTCTGAATAGATTTTATTTATTTTTGGTAGGCAAAGGAGAAGGAAAAGGCCAAGGCAATGTCTAAAGGAAAAGAAGAGGCAACTTCTTTTGACAAAGGAAAGGAAAACGCATGTCCAATGGTATATATTCAACATTTAAAAAAAAATATTTATCAAGTAAAATAAAGCCAATCATATTGTTAAAGTGAACATTGATCATGTATATTTTTAAAAATGTAAACTGTGTTGTCATTTTTTTTTTGTGTGCTCTTTGTTTTCTATACACTCAAACAAAGTATTTTTAGCTCTCTTTAACATTTCCTAAAAAATAATTGTAACCTTTATCAACTCAAAGAAAAACTTTATAACGTCTAAGCAAAGGAATAGAAGAACATAGGCATAGAAAATATTTTTAATTTTCTTAAAATCATCACGAGGCAAGAAGAAAGAGAAAACAATAATTAAAAAACAAATTGTTATATCACAAGGCATGAAAAGGGAAAATGAAGCAAAATGGAAAAGGAAGTAGGACAAAGAAAATGTAAAAATATTCTTAAAATTATCACAAGGCAAGAAGAAAAAGTAAAATATAATTAAAATAACAAAATTAATAGAATCAAGAAATAAAATAGTATACGATAATATTTGTATTTTAGGTATCAATGATATGATGTTCACATTTTAGGCACACAATAACAATATTATATCAAAAGCTACATTGGCCCAACATGCACGGCGAGAACGAAAGAAATCAAGAGAATGTATTCAACCGAGACAAACTTCTTTAATACCGTGTCGTCATAGTCATGCTTGCTTGGAACTAGGAACAAAGGCAACTGAGGATACTCAGTTGGCGCAAAAACGAACAATGGTTGCACATCCTTCCACATGTTCGTTCTCAATGCTAAGCACATCTTTAGCTCCACAAAGGAATTGGTAAAAGACTGTGTTTAATTCTTCAAATACATACTCCTACTATTACCATTCTATTTTAATTTACACAAAACCAATATTTGTAGGCCTACTCTTACAACTCCTTCCCTTCAAGAGGATCTATGTACTAATGAGGAACTAGAGGATATGCCTATGAGTCCAATGGTTGGTACTCGAGCAAATATAAATTCATGTCGTCATTCTCTTGGCAAGATGGATGTATTATGTCCTTTCTATTCAGCATTACATTGGATGGCTGAAAAATTAGTAAAATCATCTCCAAACCGTCCTCTATTCGGAACATGTTGTTCAAAAGGGAAGGTTAAGCTTCCTCTGCTTATTACACCCCCTTCACTTCTTCAAGCATTATATGATGGGAATGATGATAAATCAAAATCGTTTCGACGTTATACTCGAGTGTACAATGCAACCAATGCTTTTACAAGTCTTGGTGCTACATTAGATCCAAGAGTACTTACTGGAAGAGGCCCTACATCATTCACTATCCATGTGGAATTGCGACATCGAATAGGATCACTACTACCACAATCAGGGCAAGATGCAACTTATGCGCAATTGTACATTTATGACCCTGATTCAGCTTTAGAAGTTCGCAATCGTAGAAATCCTCAATTAAAAAGAGATGTTCTAAAACTTATTCAAGATAGTTTATTACAGGTTAATGCATTCGTTGCTAAATTTCGTCGGGCTCATGCAATTTTGAATCAATTAGCCTTGACAGGACGAAATTTGCCTGCTCATCTCCACTATAGTTCATCGACAGATCGACGACGGTATAACCTACCAACTATAGATGAGATTGCAGTTATAATATCACGTGATGGAACCAAAGTTAATGGAATGAGAGATGTTATCTTACATCTACATGGAAATAATGAGCTAATGCAAATCAATGAATGTCACCCAGCATATTTGCCATTACATTATGTTTTATTATTTCCACATTGTGAGCTTGGATGGGAACCTGAGATGAAACTGTGGGATGTTCAATGTGATCGGCTTACTCAAATGGATTTTTATAGTTATTGTTTGTTTGAACGACCCACAGAGTATTCAACAATTTTGAGAGCTGAAAAATTGTTCCAAGAGTTTTTGGTTGATGCTTGGGCCGCAACTGAACAAAATAGGTTGACTTACTACAAGCTTAATCAAGGAAAAATCCGTGCTGAACGTTACCAAGATCTGATAGATATTGATCCAAATGACCTTCAACCCAATCAAATTGGTCAAAGGTTTGTTTTTCCATCTTCATTTCCTGGAGGTCCTAGACACATGTTTGAAATCTTTCAAGACTCAATGGCTATCACACGATACAACCAACATCCAGACATTTTTCTCAACATGACTGCAAATCCTAATTGGCCAGAAATTACTTCGGCATTATTACCGCACCAAAAGCCTATTGATCGTTCTGATTTAATTGCCCGTGTTTTTGAGTTAAAGAGAAAGTGCTTGATGAAGGAGATAAAAACAAACTGAGTGTTTGGTAATAAAGTTGCGCATGTTTTTACAGTTGAATTCCAAAAGCGAGGCCTTCCTCATATGCATGCACTTCTATTTCTTAAGGGTCCAGAAGATGAGCCTATGCTTTTTGAAACTATCAAGTGTTTTATGGTACATGGACCATGTGGTGCTTGAAATCCACAAGCACCATGTATAGAAAATGGTAAATGCACTAAGAGATACTGTAATAACCCTCACCCCTGTTTACCGATAAACTACTGATTACTGCTAAACTGAGACTGATTATGATAAGTAAATGAATCAACTGAAATACTGAACAGATTGACTGAAATCTGAAATTGATTGATTGACTGTATCTGTTCAAATGCATTATCTATCTGTTGCCTGTTTGATTATCTGTTCATATTCTATGTTTTAAACTACTAATTGAAGGCCTTATCGGCGGTCGAATCTAAAATTGATTAGTGTCTTAAGATCAGTAGAATTAATGTGATTTTATGGTATATTTATCTGAAATTTGATTTAGTATAATTAAAATAGATTAAAATAAGCTAATTATATAGTTTGACTTAATTACCTAAGTGCCATCTAGTGGGCCACTTATTTGACACTTTAGAGGCTCATTCTTAGGCATTACAAAACATTTGTTCAGCCCTTTTGATGTTCATAACCGATCAAGAGAGGAGAGTGAGAGGTTTGGAGTGAATTCAACTTGACTTTGTGCATTGGCTTGAAGAATTGGAATATACGTTGCAAATTAAGCTTCCTCACTTTGTATTTGAGGACCTAGGTAAGGAATTTACCCTCTTAATTGTGTCTTTAAATTGATTCTTGCATGGTTCTTGCCAAATTGAAGAGCTAAGTCATGAATTAGTTCTAGCATGTTGAGTTGTAGCTCTAATCTTGCATGCATGTTTGTATTGTTGAGTTTTAAGTTGTTTTCATGGAAAAATGTTACATGCATGCTCATAATTATGTTTAAGTCCATGATTTCATCTTGTTTTGAAAAGAATTGGCTCATTAGAGCATGTATTGAAGTTTTGAATTGATTTAAACTCATGCATGTTTGCATGTTCATCATGTTCATGAAAATTGGTTTGAAATTGAGTTGTTTGAAACACCCTTGGGCTTTGATTTTACAATTGAGCTTTGGAATCATGTTAAATTATGAGTTTTGAAATGTTTTCTAGAAAATTGGCCCAAGAGGATCGGAATTTGTGCATTTGAACTTGGTTTTGAGCTTGGAAGTTCAAATCTGGAAATTCCAGATTTTGAACTCCCGCTCGAGCAGGGAAAGTGGCGCTCGAGCAGGAAATTCGTGCTCCCAGTACTTTGCCCTGTTTTGACGTCCGCTCGAGCGGAATAATTGACGCTCGAGCGGGACCTTGTGTCTTACGCTCGAGCGACTATCGAGCGTGATTTCCACCTATCCAGTACTTTTGCCCTGTTTTGCAGAACGCTCGAGCGGGAAAGTATACGCTCGAGCGGATACCTTTGTCTGTATGTCCGCTCGAGCGAGGAAACCTACGCTCGAGCGGGACCTCTATTTTCTGAAAATTCTAAAAAATATTTTAAAGTGCATCTTTGCATCCTCATTTCATCCTAGGCACTCTTAGGCCTAGTTTAAGGCATCTTAATGAGGATATAGATGTAGAACACACCGAGGCAAATTAGGGATTAAGTTATTATCTTTCCCATCTGTGTATCTTAGTGTGTGTTCGTCTTGTAAACTGTGTAGGGTTGGCGACTGGAGACGCGCTCTAGCTTAACTGTAGCCCAGAACTCTGTGAGTATCAACTGTGTAAAGATATGTTCAAAGAGGAATATTTTCTGACTGTTAACTGAATGAATGTATGTCCTATATTCTGAACTGTATTGTGGCATCCTTAGCAGCTACTGTTTACTATTACTGCTACCGTTACAGAGATCTCTGTCGGTTCCCATGTAGAACCACTACTGTTTACTTTTATGATGGCCATCATTGACTGTTCGGTCTTTTAAGACCTACTATTTACTGGACTGTTATGCTAATGGATGTACCACATATGACTGTCACGACTGAATAACTGATATACTGAATCAATGAACTGTTTTTAATACTGAAAGGACATTTATTCTTAACCTCTTTACACATTGTGTTATTCACTGGGCTTTAGCTCACTGTTTATATATATATGTAGGTGTACAGGCACCAGACCGGAGCTAGGAGCGTGGGTTAGACTCCCTTTTTGTCAAGCCAACTACTGTGCCTTACTGCGAAGTTCCGAGCCTGCCAAGCTATGGCTTAGGGGTGTTTTAATTTTTCCCGTCTGTGTCTGTATCTGTATCTGTATCGTTTTTGTAATAACTGTATAGACTGATAGCACTGTACTGTACCGTTAATAGGGATTAGGTCCCTGTTCTGATCGACTGTAAATATTATACATGCTATTCTGTATTGTTCATGTATATATGTATGAAAAGTCTTTTTAGCATACAGACTGTCATAGCTCATTGGACACTGTTTATTTACTGTATTGGCTTCCGCCATGCCCCTGTACTCTGTATTACTGTTTTACTGTTAAGCAGGCCTTCGGTAATCTCAGATTACTGGCCAGTTACGATGCTAAACCCATAGGGGCGGGTTTGGGTCGTGACAGAATGGTATCAGAGCGATACTTAACCACGAGTTATACCGCACACACGTGTCCAAATGAGCTATAGGGTGTCCTAGAAAAGTAATTAGGGCATCACATGAGCATGAAAAGTATGTGTGGACATGACATGAATACGTGTTAAAATGTTTAAATGTTTAAAGTATGCAACTCCTTATGTTTATTATTATCATGTTGCATATATAGTGAAATGGATAATGCAAATACTGCAAATGAAACTGAATCATCCGAAGCCAGAATGGCAAGACTGGAAAGAACTGTTGAACTATTAACTGAAGCCTTAAGGCAACAGCAACAACAGAACCAACAGCCCCCACCTCCTCCTCCGGTACAGCCGGAACAAAATGTTAATGATGGGGATATAATTGCTCTCACCCAGAAGTTCAGCAAGATGAAACCATCATCCTTTCAAGGAGGCCTTGAGCCACTAAAGGCTGAAGCTTGGGTTCTTGAGACAGAGAAACTGTTTGAGGTCTTTCCGTGTTCTGAAGCACACAAAGTGCTATTGTCCACCTTTACACTACAAGAAGAGGCCAGAAGGTGGTGGATGTTAGTCCGCGACACCAACACTGTTATGACTTGGGCTCAATTCAAGGAGTCCTTCTTTGAAAAGTATTTCCCTCAGTGTGTCAGGGACAGAAAAGTGACTGAATTTGAACAGCTGAGACAAGGCACTATGTTGGTGGCAGAATATGAGACAAAATTTATTGAACTTGCCCATTATGCACCGCACATGCTTGATACTGATTACAAGAAGGCCAGGAAGTTTGAAGGCGGCCTTAATTGTAACGCCCTCAAAATAACTACATTAAACCCATCAGATATTACATGCATTTACATATAAACTAACCACATTCCTTTATTCATTAGAGTTCCATTACATAAGTATTACATGTTAACATCATAACAAAATTGCCCTACGGGCTTACAGCTTTCCAAGTTAACACTTGGTTACAACAAAAGAGTACTAACTCGTTTACACATTAAGCCCTTGGCTTGAAGTTACATGTAATACATCAAAAGTTAAGCAACAAAAGTATGCCCGCCTCTAGCCTCCCAGCTATGTCCTTGGAGGTGGCATGCTACCAGTACCTGAAAATGATGTTCCCATATAGGGTGAGCCACAGCCCAGTAGAAATATACTAAACCAACCATGAACAATGACTAAAAGATTAGCAATTGATAGATGGCCAACACTGATACAATCACATAAATCATATATTTATGTCAAACGACTTACAAGTCCCAATTACTTTTCATTTCCCCTTTTTCAACAGATAGGCATATAAGCACTACCCACATGCTCAACAGATATGTATAACAACAATATCCACATTCTCAGATAAGCAAATAAGCTATATCCACATTCTACAACAGATATGTATAACAATAATATCCACAGATAAGCATAAAAGCTATATCCACACATCACAAAGATAAGCATATAAGCTCTATCTTCACTTCTTTAGACAAGCATATGAGCTGTATCTACGGAGTTCATCCCCTATCTTCTCCCAACACTATCCAGTTTAGAGGTACATCCCCTATCTTCCCCTAAACCGCGGAGTACATCCCCTATCTCCTCCTCTACATATAACGTATATAAACACATTGGTTCTATATACAATCACCCAATACATACAGTTAATGTATTCTATCAACCGTCAAGTTCCATGACATACTTCATTGATTAGTTTCAGTTTGCCTAATCATGATGCATTGTCTACAACAATCACGACTATCCTCCACCGATAGCCCAAAGTAGTTATTTCTAAACAGAAAATAAATGCACAAATGGATATTCAATCAACATTTCATTTCCTCATTTCTCGCCATTAATTATCCCAATTAATCAATAATGTAATTAGGTCATTATCCATAATTACCATTTCAACCCTTAGGTCCCATTTTCATCAATGATTTAACATTCATTCAATTTCTCTATGCCAAACATGCATCCAGGTTTATTATGAATAAAACCCCAACTTTTGTAAAATTACACAAAAGCCCCAAACTTTCACAAAATTACCAAACCAAACCCAACATCTCAAAATACCAAAATTTAAAGACAAAATCCATAGAGAGGAGTAGGACATCCCTACCTTGAAGTTTTAGCCAAAAAGGAGATGAAGACTCGAAGATCAACTTGCTCCAAATCCAAACTTTTTCAGATTAAATCGAAGCTCTCAACACCCTCTATCTTTTTAACAAAGGCCCTAGGCTAGATTCACACTCTAGGGAGATCAAATCTTAGAGAGAGTGCAAGTGTAGAGAGAGAGAGGCTCGGATTAAGGTTTTGGATCAAAAAGAAAGTGAAAAAAGTGATGTTTAAAATCGCTACTGTCCGCTGATATAAAACACGCTCGCTCGAGCGAAGGATTGGTCGCTCGAGCGACCAGACACAGAAAACTCTCGCTCGAGCCAAGAAGTTCTCGATCGAGCGAAGAAAAACCCAGACAGTTCGAGCGAAGGAAGCTCGCTCGAGCCAAGAAAGGCAACTCTCAGGTCCAGAACCAGGTGCAACCGCTCGCTCGAGCGAGCCACTCTGGCTCGACCCACCAAACACGAACCCCACTCTCGCTCGAGCGACCAACTCCTCGCTCGAGCGAAGGTCCAAAATTCTGGGCAGCAACACTAGGCTCCCGAACACAACCAACCTGTAACAAACCTGCCTAACACATCCTATAACTCAAATATGAAGAAAAAGGAATGTAAACACGATAATAACCAACTACCAACATCCACGGACACATGTCCGGATCACTGTACAACAAGGGTAAACCCGGGATCGCTATATTAATGTTGCAATACTGGACATAATAAATGTTTTAAAACTACCGAACTATGTGAATGTTCTTGACCGAGCATTAATGGCTGAGTCGAACATTGAAGCACTGAAACAAACTGAAACACCAACATCTGAATGGCGTAGTAAAAGGCAGGGTTTTAAATTCAAAAAAGGCAAGAATAACCCATTGAACAAGAAACAGAATACAGGGTCAACGACTACTTCTAGTCAAGGGAACCGGTCTATACCACCCTGTTCTGAATGTGGTAAGAACCATAAGGGAGTTTGTTATAAAATATCTAGAGCTTGTTACAGGTGTGGCAAGGTGGGCCATATGGTTAAAGACTGCCCTTCTGCTCCGCAGGCCAATAGTAAAGCTGCACCTAGCGCAGCAGCATCGACTGCTACACCAAAGCCTAACCCCAAAGCTACCGAGAAAGAGCCTATGAGGCAAGGCTGAGTGTTCGCACTAGTACCAGGAGACGTGCAGAATATCGAGATCCTTGTGTCAGGTATTCTCTCTATTTGTACTCAAAATGCATATGTTCTGATTGATTCGGGGTCTACACATTCATATGTATCGCATGCTTTTTCGCGAAAACTAAATAGACCATTAAAACCCATGAATTATCTGTTAGCTGTGTCTTCACCTGTCGGGGGATCTGTAACTTGTGCTTACATGTACCCTGCATGTGAAATTATTGTTAGGGATATGCATCTGTATATTGACTTACTACCTCTGAACATAGATCATTTTGATGTTATATTGGGGATGGACTGGTTAACAAAACATCATGCTACCATAGACTGTGTAACGAAACAAGTAGTTTTCCGTCCACCGGGTTTTCCTGAATTTGTGTTTAATGGGGTTGGAGTAGTACCTCCTCCATATCTGATTTCATCTATGAAAGCCTTTAAATTGATTAAGAAGGGGTGTAAAGGGTATCTGTGTTCTGTATTGACTGTACCTATTGATGATAAAACTGATGTGAACTGTATTCCTATAGTCAGAGAATTCCCATATGTTTTTCCAGATGATCTGCCAAGGGATTTGATTGACAGGGAGATTGAGTTCATCGTTGATGTGATTCCGGGTACACAACCAGTGTCTAAAGCTCCTTACAGAATGGCTCCAACTTGAACTGAAAGAATTGAAAGTGCAACTGCAAGAACTGTTAGACAAAAAGTTCATCAGGCCTAGCACTTCACCGTGGGGCGCACCTGTTTTGTTTGTGAAAAAGAAAGACGGCTCACTGAGACTTTGTATTGACTACCGTGAACTGAACAAGGTAACTGTGAAAAATAAATACCCATTACCGCGTATTGATGACTTATTTGTTCAGTTACAGGGTGCTCAAGTCTTTTCTAAGATTGATCTCAGATCCGGATATCATCAGTTGAAAGTTAAACCAGAGGACATTGACAAAACTACTTTTCGCATGAGGTATGGACATTACGAATTTTTAGTTATGCCTTTCGGAGTTACCAATGCACCTGCTGCATTTATGGACCTCATGAACAGAATTTTTAAACCATTCCTCGATGACTTTATTGTTGTATTCATAGATGACATCCTGATTTATTCTAAGACTAGAGAAGAACATAAGCATCATCTGAGACTCGCCCTACAGACCCTAAGAGAACAGAAACTCTATGCTAAACTGTCTAAATGTGAATTTTGGCTTGATCATGTTATATTTTTGGGACATGTTATTAGTAAGGATGGAATTTCAGTTGATCCACAGAAAGTTGAAGTAGTAGTGAATTGGCCTAGACCAACAAATGTTACAGAAATCCGAAACTTTTTGGGATTAGCTGGGTATTACAAAAGATTTGTCAAAGATTTCTTCAAAATTGCTTTACCGTTGACCCAATTGACTCAGAAGGGGATATCATTTGACTGGACTAACCTAAGGGAATCAGCTTTTCAAGAGTTGAAAACTCGACTAGTGACGGCACCTGTTCTTACCCTACCTTCAGGTACGGATGGTTTTACCATTTTTAGTGATACTTCTCATAAGGGTTTGGGGTGTGTTTTAATGCAGAATGGGAGAGTAATCGCCTATGCTTCCCGACAACTGAGACCGCACAAAAAGAACTTCCTAACCCATGATCTGGAACTGGTTGCAGTAGTGTTTGCACTGAAAATCTGGCATCACTACCTTTATGGGGCGACATGTGAAGTATATACCAACCACAAAAGTTTGAAATATTTCTTCACACAGAAAGAACTAAACATGAGACAGCGGAGGTGGCTAGAACTGATTAAAGATTATGACCTACAGATTTTGTACCATCCGGGGAAAGCCAACACCGTTGCCGATGCATTGAGTCGGAAATTGATTGGGAACTTAGCCTGTTTGTTCAACGGACAGAAAGAGTTGCTTTGTGACCTTGAAAAATCTGAAATTGAGATTGTTTTGCGAGAACAAAGTGGAACAATAGCTGCTATTTCTGCTCAACCGGCACTGATTGAAGAGATTAAAGAGAAACAGCAACAGGATGACTTCTTGAAGAAGATCATCGAAGAAAAGGAATCTAAACCAAGGCCGGGTTTCAAATTTGAAAACAATGTACTGAAATTTCAGGGAAGACTGTGTGTACCGAATAATTCTGAACTGAAAAGAAGAGTTTTGCAAGAAGGCCACAATTCAAAACTGTCTATCCACCCAGGGAACACAAAAATGTACCAAGATTTGAAATTGAATTTATGGTGGCCGGGAATGAAGAAAGAAATTGCTGATTTTGTATCGAAATGTCTTCATTGCCAACAAGTCAAAGCCGAACATCAACGACCCGCAGGCTTACTGCAACCCTTACCTATACCGGAGTGGAAATGAGAACATATCACCATGGATTTTATTGTGGGATTGCCTCGCTACAGTAAAGATATGGACTCAATTTGGGTTATAGTTGATAGACTGACTAAATCTGCTTACTTTTTACCTGTCAAAATAATTTATAATGCGGACAAATTGGCTATACTCTACATTGATGAAATTGTTAGACTGCATGGAGTGCTTGTGTCCATTGTTTCTGATAAGGACTTGAAGTTTACATCGAGATTTTGGCAAAGCTTACAGACTGCATTGGGTACTGAACTGAGACTGAGTAATGCCTATCATCCTCAGATCGATGGCCAGTCAGAAAGGACCATCCAGACTCTGGAGGATTTACTGAGAATGTGTGTCCTTGATTTTCAGGGAAACTGGAAAAGCCATTTGCCATTGGTTGAATTCGCCTACAACAACAGTTATCATTCAAATATTGGTACGGCGCCTTTCGAGGCATTGTATGGCAGAAAATATAGATCTCCGATTTGCTGGGCAGAAGTTGGAGATGGGCCTTTGCTTGGGCCCGAGATTGTATATGAAACGACTGAGAAAGTAAAACTGATACAACGGAGACTGGAAACCGCACAGAGCCGACAGAAAAGTTATGCGGATGTCAGAAGACGGGATAAAGAATATGAAGTGGGTGAACACGTGTTTGTGAAAGTGACACCGATGAAAGGCCAGACTCATTTTGGAGTCAAAGGCAAGTTAGCGCCGAGATACGTCGGACCATATGAGATTATTGAGAAAATCAATCCGGTGGTGTATCAAGTTGCGCTTCCTCCTGAAATGGAGCATATGCATAATGTGTTCCATATTTCTATGTTGAGGGACTACCTCCGGGATCCTTTCCATATGATAGAGCCTACTTGTGTAGTGCTGAGTGATGACTACACTTACGAGGAACGGCCTGTTCAGATTGTAAACAGACGGATCAAAAAGTTGAGGAACAAAGAAATCCCGTTAGTGAAAGTTGACTAGAAAAACCATGGTGGCATGTATGCGACTTGGGAAAGGGAAGATGACATGGCCAAGAGATATCCTGAACTGTTTCCACTGAATCCTGTTTTCTTCCAGAATGAAAGTAACTCGAGTTTAGAGGACTAAACTCTTTTTAAGGAGGGGAGACTGAAATAACCCTCACCCCTGTTTACCGATAAACTACTGATTACTGCTAAACTGAGACTGATTATGATAAGTAATTGAATCAACTGAAATACTGAATAGACTGACTGAAATCTGAAATTGATTGATTGACTGTATCTGTTCAAATGCATTATCTATCTGTTGCCTGTTTGATTATCTGTTCACGTTCTATGTTTTAAACTACTAATTGAAGGCCTTATCGGCGGCCAAATCTGAAATTGATTAGTGTCTTAAGATCAGTAGAATTAATGTGATTTTATGGTATATTTATCTGAAATTTGATTTAGTATAATTAAAATAGATTAAAATAAGCTAATTATATAGTTTGACTTAATTACCTTAGTGCCATCTAATGGGCCACTTATTTGACACTTTAGAGGCTCATTCTTAGGCATTACAAAACATTTGTTTAGCCCTTTTGATGTTCATAACCGATCAAGAGAGGAGAGTGAGAGGTTTGGAGTGAATTCAACTTGACTTTGTGCATTGGCTTGAAGAATTGGAATATACGTTGCAAATTAAGCTTCCTCACTTTGTATTTGAGGACCTAGGTAAGGAATTTACCCTCTTAATTGTGTCTTTAAATTGATTCTTGCATGGTTCTTGCCAAATTGAAGAGCTAAGTCATGAATTAGTTCTGGCATGTTGAGTTGTAGCTCTAATCTTGCATGCATGTTTGTATTGTTGAGTTTTAAGTTGTTTTCATGGCAAAATGTTACATGCATGCTCATAATTATGTTTAAGTCCATGATTTCATCTTGTTTTGAAAAGAATTGGCTCATTAGAGCATGTATTGAAGTTTTGAATTGATTTAAACTCATGCATGTTTGCATGTTCATCATGTTCATGAAAATTGGTTTGAAATTGAGTTATTTGAAACACCCTTGGGTTTTGATTTTACAATTGAGCTTTGGAATCATGTTAAATTATGAGTTTTGGAATGTTTTCTGGAAAATTGGCCCAAGAGGATCGGAATTTGTGCATTTGAACTTGGTTTTGAGCTTGGAAGTTCAAATCTGGAAATTCCAGATTTTGAACTCCCGCTCGAGCAGGAAATTCGTGCTCCCAGTACTTTGCCCTGTTTTGACGTCCGCTCGAGCGGAATAATTGACGCTCGAGCGGGACCTTGTGTCTTACGCTCGAGCGACTATCGAGGGCCCATCGAGTGTGATTTTCACCTATCCAGTACTTTTGCCCTGTTTTGCAGAACGCTCGAGCGGATACCTTTGTCTGCATGTCCACTTGAGCGGGGAAACCTACGCTCGAGCGGGACCTCTGTTTTCTGAAAATTCTAAAAAATATTTTAAAGTGCATCTTTGCATCCTCATTTCATCCTAGGCATTCTTTGGCCTAGTTTAAGGCATCTTAATGAGGATATAGATGTAGAACACACCGAGGCAAATTAGGGATTAAGTTATTATCTTTCCCAACTGTGTAGCTTAGTGTGTGTTCGTCCTGTAAACTGTGTAGGGTTGGCGACTGGAGACGCGCTCTAGCTTAACAGTAGCCCAGAACTCTGTGAGTAACAACTGTGTAAAGATATGTTCAAAGATGAATATTTTCTGACTGTTAACTGAACTGCTTTCTGAGCTGTTACTATTAACTGAATGAATGTATGTCCTATATTTTGAACTGTATTGTGGCATCCTTAGCAACTACTGTTTACTGTTACTGCTACTGTTACAGAGATCTCTGTCGGTTCCCATGTGGAACCACTACTGTTTAATGTTATGATAGCCATCATTGACTGTTCGGTCTTTTATGACCTACTGTTTACTGTACTGTTATGCTAATGGATGTACCACATATGACTGTCACGACTGAATGACTGATATACTGAATCAATGAACTGTTTTCAATACTGAAAGGACATTCATTCTTAAGCTCTTTACGCATTGTGTTATTTACTGGGCTTTAGCTCACTGTTTATATATATATATGTAGGTGTACAGACACCAGACCGGAGCTAGGAGCGTGAGTTAAACTCCCTTTTTGTCAAGCCAACTACTGTGCCTCACTACGAGATTCCGAGCCTGCCAAGCTATGGCGGGGTGTTTTAATTTTCCCCGTCTGTATCTGTATTTGTATCTGTTTTGTAATAACTGTATAGACTGATAGCACTGGACTGTACCGTTAATAGGGATTAGGTCCCTGTTCTGATCGACTGTAAATATTATACATGCTGTTCTGTGCTGTTCATGTATATATGTATGAAAAGTCTTTTTTGCATACAGACTGTCACAACTCATTAGACATTGTTTATTTACTGTATTGGCTTACGTCATGCCCCTGTACTCTATATTACTGTTTTACTGTTAAGCAGGCCTTCGGTAATCTCGGATTACTGGCCAGTTACGGTGCTAAACCCATAGGGGCGGGTTTGGGTCGTGACAGATATCCTCGAGCGTTCGTAGAAACAACTACTATGGATCAAGATGGATATCCTATCTATCGCCGTCGCAATAATAGTCAAGCTCATATTGTGAGGGGGAAAGAAGTTGATAACAGAGACATCGTACCATACAATGCATATCTTTCTAAGCGTTTCAATTGTCACATAAATGTGGAAGTTTGTGTCGGAATAAGATGTGGCAAGTATATACACAAGTACATTTACAAGGGTTATGATCGTACAACGATGGTGTTGGAATTGATAAATGAGATCCAACGATATCTCGATGCGAGGTATATTGGACCTCCAGAAGTTGCTTGGCGAATATTTGGTTATCCATTGCATGCAGAGATACCAACAGTTGTACGCTTAGCACTTCATTTACTTGGAATGCACCGCGTTCTTTTTAATCCTGATGAATCATTGCAAGCAATTGTTTCTAGAGCTAGCCAACAAATGTCAACTCTTACTGGTTTTTTTGCATGGTGCGCTTCTATGGAAGATGAATGTCCATTCACTTACCAAGAATTTCCACAACATTTTGTTTGGCTTAATTCAGAAAAGAGATGGAAACCAAGGTAGCAGGGCTATGTAATCGATAGAATGTACTTCGCTAGCCCTAATTGTGGCGAGAGATTTTATTTGCGTTTGCTATTAACTGTTGTCAAAGGACCAAAATCGTTTCAATGCTTACGCACAATCAACAATGTTTTACATGATACGTTTAAATCAGCATGTGTTGCAAAAGGACTTTTAGAAGATGATGAAGAACGGATACAATGCCTTAAAGAGGCTGCAGTTATGAAAACTGGTTATCAATTAAGGAGATTGTTTACTATTGTTCTTACTCAATGCTCTCCACTGAGGCTCAAATTGAAGACTATGGTCTCTATCTTTTGAATCAAATGCCCCAAGAATCAGGAAAAAGTTTAATTAACTTCCCGCCAATGCCACAACCTTCTACAAATTGGAGTGCAATAGTTGGTAACAGGTTGATATTCGAACATCAACAACTACAGAATGAGGCACAACAAGCAGATGCATAAATTATTATTGATCGCCTCAACAATGATCAACGAACAGCTTATGATGCAATCACTTCCTCAGCCTTTGAAAATAAAGGAACTATTTTCTTTTTGAATGGAAGTGCCGAAACAAGGAAAACATTTTTGTACAATACGATTGCATTGAAGTGTCATAGCCTTGGCCATATTGTTATTACTGTGGCTTCATCTGGAATTGCATCATTGTTATTGGTAGGAGGTCGTTGTAGTGACCCTCATCCTTGTCTTAGTCATGTTCATGTGCATCTGCATGTTTTGTTTTGTTAAGCTTGCACTTGTGGTTTTTACTTGTTTTGCCTAAAGTAAGGTTTCCGTATTGTTTTGTATCTATGTGTTTTGGCTTGAGTATTGTTTGTACGCTTTGTCCCTTGCTTGGTGTGTGTAGCCGAGGTCATCTTAAGCCTAGGTCACACCTTTGGACCTTTTACACCTAGGACCATCTTGGAACCACTTTGGCTGACCTCCACCTTCACCCTAGCATATTGGCCGAGATGTCATCATCTAGGCCGAGGTGTGTATCACTGAGGCCAAGATATGTATCATCTAAGTTGAGATGTTATCCTTTAGGTATTTTAAATCTTTGATCCCTGCACTTGATGATCTTGTTCCTGGACTGGTATGACCTAGACCGAGGTGTGGCACATCTAGGCCGAGGTGTGGCACAGCTAGGCCAAGTGTTAACCTTCCTAGCCGAGATCATTGAGACCATACTTGCCGAAGCCTTGTCCTAATCCAAGGTCCCTACCTACTGGAGTGCCCATGTCACCTTACTTGTTGAACACCTTTTGTCATGCTCTTATCTTGTCGTTCAGTCACCTTTTTGAGGAAACCCAATCTGGTAGTGCCACGTACCCCAATAGAGGGTTAAGTCAGCCGGCAGTGGAAGAAAACATATCATTGTGTGTCATATTTTGCATGGTAGAGAGAGAAACTCTAGGAAGAAGAAGAAGAAGTTCTTAGAGTGAGAATAGATTTCCAAGCTTAAGCCTTAGAGTTGAACCATTGGATTCGGGTTTTGAGGTTAGATTCTTGTTTTGCTCTTGTTGTTCTTTATGTTCATCCAACTACATTGTATGATCTAGAATGATTCATGAACCATGCATTACTTTGAAATTCGGTTTTAGAAAGAGAAAATGATGTTCTTGTGTTCTTGAAAGAAAATCATGTTTTGATCCGAAAGTTTGTATCAAGATCCATGTTTTTGTGTTTGTTTTCATAAGATCTTCAAGTATGGGTACCCAGGTCCATGTTTTCGAACTCATCTCATGAAATCTCAGATTTTGAATAAAGAAGTTATGATTTTAGCATTCATGTACTTCTTGTTCTTGTCCTTCAAAGGGGAGCCCAGGTTTTCCCGACTTCATTTTCTCGAATGTGGTCGTTGGGACCATACCTCGGCCAAGAGGTGTGGGACCTCGGCCAAGACCTGGTTGGTACCCTGCATGTTTTCCCGAGATGAAAAACAGTGCTTGATTCCCAGCACATGATTACTTTGTTTTGACTTGGTTTTGGAAAGAAATGCCGAGAACATTCACACTCACGAAAAGCTTGTTTTAAGAATGCATTTCATTCTCATCCTTGAGCATCTCTTCTTGTCTTCTTGAAATGCATTCAATGGGATTTATTATGTGCTTGTAGGCCTTGGATCCTTGCTTGTGCTCCCCACACCCGAAGAGCTATGTGAGTGGTATTTTTAATAAAGCTATGTTATAAAGTTTTGGTAAAGCTTTGTTTCATTTTGAAAGAGTATTTGAACAAGCATGAATGATTGTCCCTAGTTTTGTATTTAGTATTATAACTGTTTTGATGACATTCTGGGAAGTCCTTAGTACCAGGGGACTATAATGCAACTGCACCCTTGTTTTGAAAGTCCTTAGTGCCAGAGGACTATAATGCAACTGCACCCTTGTTTTGAAAGTCCTTAGTGCCAGGGGACTGTAATGCGACTGCACCCTTGTTTTGCCAGTGACGGTTTTTCGCGTGGGTTTGTTTGTCCGGAATGTCACCCCTTGTACTATATTGATGCTAGTAAACATCCCTTGAAGCTTTGAAAGACTTGATAGATGAACTTGGTTCATCCCTTGATTTCGTACAAGTTATTATATGTATTGTTTTGATAATGATCTTGGATATCATTCATTCAAACCTTTATTACTAATATCATTCACTGAGTATCCAAGCTCACCCTCTCCTTATATATATGTAGGCGACGAGCATGAATGAGGTGACGCCTAGATGATTATTTGCAAGCTGTTTTGGATTCATATTTTGCAGATCTTGAAGATTATGATTCTTGACTTGGTTGTTGCAGTTCATTTTGTATATGTCGGCTTGAGAAGCCTTTTGATCTAGATGTAATATGTATTTATTTTATTTATATTCAAGTTGTAAAGCCACGTTATGTATGACATTTCATTTGATCTATGCACAGCTCTTGTGGACTAATTAGATTGAAATTTATTGTTTCTGGATATGTAAGCCCCATATGTATACTCTATTTGTGTGTGAATCCTTGTAAGTTGGCCTTTGGTAATCTCAGATTACTGGCCATCACGGCACCGTTCTACTAGGGGCAGAATGGGGTCGTGACATATTGGTATCAGAGCACCGTTTCCTTATAGTACATTGTTCACACACTTTGAGTCCTAAAGAGCATAGGATGTCCCTTAGAGTGATGTCAGGATTACATCATATTGCTTGCTACTTGACAAGATGTGCATCATCTCGGCATGATTGTTTGGTGCTTGCACACATGTCTATTGTTCGTTTTGTTTTAAAGTTGCATTTTTGCATACTCCTAGCATCATGAGAAGGGGTAGACCTCTAGTTAGCCGAGATCAATCCGAGGACAGATTGGACAAATTAGAAAGATTGGTCGAAGGTTTGGTCCGTGAGTTGAGACAACCTAGGCCGCAAGACACTGGCACCACCTCTACTCAGGCCGAGCAAACAAACGGCCGACATGCAGCTCCACCTCCACCTCGTCCAGTGCCGTAAGTGCTTCCACAGCAAGCTTTATATGGGAACGGCACGATAATTTTGATCAAAGAGTTCAAGAAGATGAACCCGTCGAGATTCCAAGGGGATATAGAGCCGATGAAAACCGAAGCGTGGGTTTTGGAAATGGAGAAGTTGTTCGAGATTTTTCCCAGCACCGACGCCCAGAAGGTATCATTAGCAGCATTCATGTTGGACGATGACGCTCGAAGATAGTGGATGATGATTCGAGAAGGTAACCCAGGGTTGACTTGGGCTACATTTTTGGAATTATTCTACAACAAGCATTTTTCCTTTAGTGTCCGAGATCGCAAGACCACAGAGTTCCAGACTCTGACACAAGGCAACAAGACAGTGGCAGAATACAACTGTGCTTTTACTGAATTGGTGAGATATGCACCTCACATGGTCGATGACGAATATTGAAAAGCTATGAAGTCTGAAAGTGGACTGCGTGGACCGATACAGGATCGAGTTAACATGCTCAACATACCGACTTGCGTCGGAGTGTTAGACAAGGCCATTCTAGCAGAAGCTAACTTGAACCGATACCAGAGTTCAGCAAAGAGCCAGAGGAAGAGACATAACTATGAGAATCGCCGAGTACCGTTTAATGCCAAGAGGAAGGCGAACACGGGCAGTTCCAACAACTCAAATCAGGAAGGTGATGCTAAGCCGACGTGTAAGAGTTATGGGAAGCCACATTTCGGGGTCTGTCGTTGGGCGTCAGGGGCTTGCTTTGAATGTGGCGAGACGGGTCATCGTGTGAAAGACTGTCCAAAGGCAAAGGCTGACGACGGTAAGATGAATGGGAACACCTCGGGTTCAGCGCAGAAAGGCAATGTCGGGAAAGAACAGATGAGACAGAGCAGAGTTTTTGCATTGGTGCCAGGAGATACTCAGAGTACCGAGACAGTAGGGTCAGGTATACTTCCCATTTGCTCTTAAGATGTATATATATTGATTGATTCAGGTTCTATGCATTCATTTGTATCTACTAAGTTTGCCGAGAAGTTGAATAGGGAATTAGAACCCCTTGATTATGTGTTATCTATGTCTACTCCGTCTAGAAGAACTATGACTGTTACATCCATTTATAGAGCATGTGTTGTTATGATTGAGAATGTTGAATTATTAGTTGATTTGATGCCGTTGGACATAACTCATTTTGATGTTATATTGGGAATGGATTGGTTAGTAGAAAATCATGCAACCATTAATTGTGTTTCCAAAAGTGTCATATTGAGACCCCCAAACCAAGCCGAGGTTACATTTTGGGGTAAGGGAGTAGTACCCCCACCTTACTTGATCTCATCCATGAAAGCTTATAAGTTAATCCAAAAAGGGTGTCGAGGTTACCTGTGTAGTGTACTAAGTGATCCGAATGGAAACGTCGAAATGGCCGACGTCCCAATTGTTAATGAATTCCCCGACGTCTTTCCTAATGATTTGCCTGGCCACCTAGTCGATAGAGAAGTAGACTTTACTGTTGACGTTATGTCAGGAACCCAGCCTGTCTCCAAAACACCCTATAGAATGGCCCCAGCCGAGCTTAAAGAGTTGAAGCTGCAATTACAAGAGGTGTTAGATAAGGGTTTCATCAGGCCGAGCACTTCACCTTGGGGAGCACCAATTCTATTTATTAAGAAAAAGGATGATACACTTCGTCTTTACATTGATTATAGAGAACTGAACAAAGTAACCATGAAGAATAAGTACCCGTTGCCGAAGATTGATGATTTGCTTGATCAACTACAAGGAGCACGAGTCTTTTCTAAATTTGATCTCTAGTCGGGCTACCATCAGCTCAAGGTTAAAGCCGAAGATGTTGAGAAGCTGTTTTTCAGACGAGGTATGGCCATTATGAATTTTTGGTAATGCCTTTTGGAGTGACTAATGCCCCTACAGCATTCATGGACTTGATGAACAGAGTCTTTAAGCCTTACCTAGACGAGTTTGTGGTTGTCTTCATTGACGATATATTGATCTATTCCAAGAGTGAAGTTGAGCATGAGAAACATCTGAGACATACCTTACAGATTTTGAGGGATAGGAAGTTGTATGCCAAGCTTAGCAAGTGTGAGTTTTGGCTTTCCAGCATTTCATTTTTGGGGCATGTGATTAATGAAGAAGGTATTTCAGTTGACCCTAGCAAGGTTGAAGCCATTGTAAATTGGCTGAGGCCGACTAATGTATTCGAGGTTCGTAGTTTTCTGGGTTTGGCAGGTTATTATAGGAAGTTTGTAAAGGACTTCTCAAAGATTGCAGTACCATTGACACAATTAACTCAAAAAGGAGTGACATACGAATGGACCGAGGGTAGAAAAGCAGCCTTCCAAGAACTCAAGACGAGGTTAGTGACTGCACCAGTTCTTGTACTACCGTCAGGTAATGAGGAATTTCATATTTATAGTGATGCATCACATAAGGGTTTGGGTTGTGCATTAATGCAAAGGGGTAAAGTCATAGCATATGCATCTCGTTAATTGAAACCCCATAAGAAGAACTATCCCACCCATGATCTAGAATTAGCAGCCATAGTATTTGCTTTGAAGATTTGGCGTCATTACTTGTATGGAGCTTTTTGCCAAGTTTTCACAGATCACAAGAGTTTGAAGTACTTATTCACCAGAAGGAATTAAATATGAGGCAGAGAAGATGGCATGAGTTATTGAAAGACTACGATATACAGATTCAGTACAATCTGAGTAAAGCAAACTCGATGGCCGATGCTTTAAGCAGGAAATTAGTTGGGAGTTTGACATGTTTAGCAATGATTTCAATGGAGCCGACTATTATTGAGGAAGTGAAGACCAGGCAAATGGAGGATGAATTCTTAAAAAGGGTGATTGATGAATTTGTCACCAAGCCGAGGTCAGGGTATGCCATTAAGAATCAGGTACTTAAGTTTGAAGGAAGATTGTGCGTGGCCGATGTCCCCGAGTTAAAAAGAAGAATTTTACAGGAAGCTCATGGTTCCAAATTTGCCGTTCATCCAGGAAACACGAAGATGTACCAAGATGTGAAGCTAACTTTTTGGTGGCCAAATATGAAAAGAGAAATAGCCGGGTTCGTATCCCAGTGCCTATATTGTCAACAAGTGAAAGCAGAGCATCAGAGGCCAGCAGGACTTCTTCAACCTTTGTCAATTCCTGAGTGGAAATGGGAACACATCTCCATGGATTTTGTGATTGGTTTGCCGAGGACACAAAAGGGTATGGATTCAATTTGGGTTATAGTTGACAGATTAACCAAGTTAGCACACTTCTTGCCTGTTAAGACTACCTTTAATGCCGATCAACTTGTTTTGTTGTAAATGAATGAGATCATTCGACTCCATGGAGTACCGATGTCCATTGTGTCAGACTGAGATCCGAAGTTTGTTTCTAGATTTTGGTAGAGTCTATAAGGAGCTTTGGGAACCGAGTTGAGATTTAGCACAGCTTTTCATCCCCAGACCGATGGACAAACAGAGAGAACAATTCAGACGCTTGAAGATATGCTCAGGCTATGTGTATTGGACTTCAAGGGAAGGTGGGAAGTGCATTTGCCATTGGTAGAATTTTCTTACAACAACAGTTATCAAGCTAGCATTGGCATGGCGTCGTATGAAGGTCTGTATGGAAGGAAGTGCAGATCACCGATATGTTGGACCGAAGTAGAAGACAAAGCTTTAATCGGTCCCGAACTGATTCAAGTAACAACTGAGAAGATTAAGCTTATCCAACAAAGAATTAGGACTGCTCATAGTCGACAGAAGAGTTACGCCGACCAGAGGAGAAGAGAATTAGAATTTGAAGTTGGGGATCATGTATTCCTGAAGATTTCATCGATGAAGGGAGTTTCAAGATTGGGAAGAAAGGCAAATTAGCACCTCATTATATTCGACCGTTTGAAATCCTTAAAAGAGTTAACCCAGTTGCTTACAGACTTGCTTTGCCGCTAGAATTAAGTCAAGTCCACAATGTGTTTCACATTTCGATGTTGAGGAAGTATATTTGAGATCCATTGCATGTGGTTGATCATTTCAGGATTGTGATTAATGAAGATTTGGGTTACGAGGAGAAGCCGATACGGATTCTTGATAGACAAGTGAGGCAGTTGAGGAACAAGTCAATACCGATGGTGAAAGATGATGAAATGAGCATTATAGCAAGGATGCTACATGGGAAATGGAAGAAGAAATGAAAATCCAACATTCGGAGTTGTTTTCAGGGCAAGGTAACTTAAGTTTGGGGACCAAACTTCTTTAAGGAGGGTAGACTGTAGTGACCCTCATCCTCGTCTTAGTCATGTTCATGTGCATCTGCATGTTTTGTTTTGTTAAACTTGCACTTGTGGTTTTGACTTGTTTCGCCTAAAGTAAGGTTTCCGTCTTGTTTTGTACCTATGTGTTTTGGCTTGAGTATTGTTTGTACGTTTTGTCCCTTGCTTGGTGTGTGTAGCCGAGGTCATCTTAAGCCTAAGTCACGCCTTTGGACCATTTACACCTAGGACCATCTTGGAACCACTTTGGCTGACCTCCACCTTCACCCTAGCATATTGGCCGAGATGTCATCATCTAAGCCGAGGTGTGTATCACCGAGGCCGAGATATGTATCATCTAAGCCGAGATGTTATCCTTTAGGTATTTTAAATCTTTGATCCCCACACCTGGTGATCTTGTTCCTGGACTGGTATGACCTAGACCGAGGTGTGGCACATCGAGACCAAGTGTTAACCTTCCTAGCCGAGATCATTGAGATTTTACTTGTTGAAGCCTTGTCCTAATCCGAGGTCCTTACTTGCTGGAGTGCCCATGTCACCTTACTTGTTGAATACCCTTTGTCATGCTCTTGCCTTGTCATTCAGTCACCTTTTTGAGGAAACCCAATCCGGTAGTGCCACGAGCCCTAGTAAAGGGTTAAGTCAGCCGGCAGTGGAAGAAAACATATCATTGTGTGTCATATTTTGCATGGTAGAGAGAGAAGCTCTAGGAAGAAGAAGAAGAAGTTCTTAGAGTGAGAATAGATTTCCAAGCTTAAGCCTTAGAGTTGAACCATTGGATTCGTGTTTTGAGGTTAGATTCTTGTTTTGCTCTTGTTGTTCTTTATGTTCATCCAACTACATTGTATGATCTAGCATGATTCATTTTAGAAAGAGAATATGATGTTCTTGTGTTCTTGAAAGAAAACCATGTTTTGATCCGAAGGTTTGTATCAAGATCCATGTTTTTGTGTTTGTTTTCATAAGATCTTCAAGTATGGGTACCCAGGTCCATGTTTTCGAACTCATCTCATGAAATCTCAGATTTTGAATAAAGAAGTTATGATTATAGCATTCATGTTCTTCATGTTCTTGTCCTTCATGTTCTTCATGTTCTTCAAAGGGGAACCCAGGTTTTCCGGACTTCATTTCCTCAAATGTGGTCGTTGGGACCATACCTCGGCCAAGAGGTGTGGGACCTTGGCCAAGACCTGGTTGGTACCTAGCATGTTTTCCCGAGATGAAAAACAGTGCTTGATTCCCAACACATGATTGCTTTGTTTTGACTTGGTTTTGGAAAGAAATGCCGAGAACATTCACACTCATGAAAAGCTTGTTTTAAGAATGCATTTCATACCCATCCTTGAGCATCTCTTCTTGTCTTCTTGAAATGCATTCAATGGGATTTATTATGTGCTTGTAGGCCTTGGATCCTTGCTTGTACTCCTCACACCTGAAGAGCTATGTGAGTGATATTTTTAATAAAGCTATGTTATAAAGTTTTGGTAAAGCTTTGTTTCGTTTTGGAAGAGTATTTGAACAAGAATGAATGATTGTCCCCAGTTTTGTATCTAGTATTATAATTGTTTTGATGACATTCTGGGAAGTCCTTAGTGCTAGGGGACTATAATGCAACTGCACCCTTGTTTTGAAAGTCCTTAGTGCCAGGGGACTGTAATGCAACTGCACCCTTGTTTTGCCACTGACGGTTTTCCGCGTGGGTTTGTTTGTCCAGAATGTCACCCCTTGTACTATATTGATGCTAGTAAGCATCCCTTGAAGCTTTGAAAAACTTGATAGATGAACTTGGTTCATCCCTTAATTTCGTACAAGTTATTATATGTATTGTTTTGATAACGATCTTGGATATCATTCATTCAAACCTTTAGTACTAATATCATTCATTGGGTATCCAAGCTCACCCTCTCCTTATATATATGTAGGTGACGAGTATAAAGGCGGTGACGCCTAGATGATTATTTGCAAGCTGTTTTGGATTCATATTTTGTAGCATCTTGAAGATTATGCTTCTTGACTTGGTTGTTGCAGTTCATTTTGTATATGTCGGCTTGAGAAGCCTTTTGATCAAGATGTAGTATGTATTTATTTTATTTGTATTCAAGTTGTAAAACCACGTTATATATGACATTTCATTTGATCTATGCACAGCTCTTGTGGACTAAGTAGATTGAAATTTATTGCTTCCGCATATGTAAGCCCCATATGTATACTCTGTTTGTGTGTGAATTCTTGTAAGTTGGCCTTTCGTAATCTCGGATTACTAGCCATCACGGCACCGTTCTACTAGGGGCAGAATGGGGTCGTGACAGTCGTACTGCTCATTCAACATTTTTCATTCCGTTGGATGTATTGGAAAATTCAATTTGTGGATTTAGCAAGCAATCATTACAAGCAGAATTGTTTAGAGAAACAAAACTTATAGTCTGGGATGAAGTTCCTATGCAGCATAAACGTTGTGTTGAGGCAGTTGATCGCACACTTCGGGACACTTGTGATTGTGAAAAGCCATTTGGGGGTATCAATGTTGTTCTTGGTGGAGATTTTCGACAAATCTTACCAGTTATAACCAAAGGAGTCCGTGAGCAAATTGTGAATGCATCATTAAGACACTATTTTCTATGGAATGATATACATGTTCTGTCTTTAAATTTGAACATACGCTTGAATCATGCAAATCTTGAAAATGCTAATTTTGCAAAATTCTTGATGGAGGTAATATTTCTTCAAACTTTTTCTCTATTATATGGTTCTTTTAAATTGACGAAATACATTTACGTTTATGTACTTTAATTGATTTTACTTAATATTTTATTTATTTATTTTTATAAATAGATTGGGACCAATCCTCAGGAAATTGTTAAACTTCCATCAACAATACACAAATGCTAAGATCTAAAAGACATAATCTTAGTAGTTTATCCGCAACTGGATGTGGCAATGACATCGACTGCAACATTTTTAACTGAACGTATAATTCTTTCTGCACAAAATGACGATGTCAGTGCTATCAATGATGCAGCATTGAATATTTTTCCAGGTAACACACATACTTATTTGGCAACAGACAAGATGTCTGAAGATGATGAAATTGATCGTACTATAATAAATAAATATCCTAATGAATATTTAAATTCATTAGATCCCCCTGGGCTACCGACTTTTAAGGTAGAGTTGAAAGTGGGTTGTCCTATAATGTTGTTAAGAAATATTGCACCAAAAGATGGACTGTGCAATGGCACGAGATTGATGGCTTCTAGATGCAATACTCGCATAATTGAAGCTCAAATTTTAACTGGAGAAAAATGTGGCAATTTGGTATTCATACCAAGGATATCCTTGACACCGTTTTCTTCAGAAATGCCTTTCCGAATGACAAGATGTCAATTTCCAATTCGATTGACATATGCCCTGACCATTAATAAATCTCAAGGGCAACCTGTGAAATTTGTCGGAGTTGATTTGCGCACACCAGTGTTTAGTCATGGGCAATTGTATGTGGCCCTATCTAGATGCACATCTTTTGATCGTATAAGTGTTCTCCTTCCCAATGATGAGCCAGATTCTACTACAAACATTGTTTATCCTAAAATTTTGTTATAGTGTACTTATGGATCAAACCACTTTTGTCAAAAGGTACAATTTATTTATTGATTAATTTGTTCCTATTGATTACAAATTGTTATTTTTAAAATATTTTACTATATGTGTCGACTTTTGTAGGATTGGGTTAAAAAATATATGGAGCTCAAAAAGATAAATACAACTAGATTGCTTCGATGGGGATGTAACAATGTAATTTCAATTTGAAAGTGTTTTGATATATATATAAATTTTCTTTTACTAATATACTAACTTTTTTTGTTTTCATAAATTAGTAGATTGTCGTGCATACTCCTCACTGGGGATACATACAAGTTGATACAAGGACTTTTTGGAAAGTGATGAGGCGCTCCTAGGATTTCTAAGAAAGAACAAGTTTGAATCTCATATTTATTTTTGTGAAAAGCGTACATATGCTACCTACGATCCATATTTTGTAAAGTTTCCGATCGATGTGAAATTTATTACTTACAATAGTTTTGTAAAGCCTTTTATCTATGTGAAATTTATAACTAAGTTTAGATGTATGTTAGATAATATTCATTTGAATTATTGACTTATGCTATGAGTTTGTTTTTGTAAATGTAACACACTAGGTGATATATTTTATTTTTTATTTTTTTGTTTTTTCTTCCTAATATGCTCTTGAATTAGGTTAAAGAAAACTAATCATATTTTTATTTGGTTGAATTTAAATTTTTGCCTCCGTATATCTTTTTATCAGAAAGGGTGTTGCATTTTCTTTGTATTACAGAACATTGGCTGGTGTGCTTAATTTGTTATTTGGCATTTTTTTTTGTATTGCAGAGCACTGGCTGGTGTGCTTAATTTCTTATTTGGCATTTTTTTTTGTATTGCAAAGCATTGGCTGGTGTGCTTAATTTGTTGTTTATTTTTTTCTATTGCAGAGCATTGGCTGGCGTATTTTGTCTGATTTTTATATAGATATTTCTGTGTTGTGGGACTTACATTTTGTTGTTTGTTTAAAATGTTATACTTTTGTTGTGCTTGAATTTTACGTAGCATTTATGTGTTTACTTTTCACTATTTCGTTTACCTATAAATTGGAAAAATTTATGTTTAAATTGATTTATTCACCAAGTAGCATACAATTTATTTATTTTTCATTTATTTAATTTTCTGCACAATAAACTGACCACCAAACCATAAAAATTGATAGATTTTAACCGTTACATTAAAATTGATGCAAAACTATAGCTATGAGATCTCTCTTCTTTACTTCAACCAAAACTCACTATCTAAAAAAATGTGGATATTGAAATTTATTTGGGTACTCTTATTGGCCAGGATAATAAAATGCTTATTTTCTATTACAAATTGCAAACGGGTTACATAAACAAAAATACTACAATAGTAAATATTTGGTGATATGATCTTTGTTTGCATTTGTGTCATCATTATTTTCACGTTTTCTTGGTCAAGGTAATAATTGTGTCATCACTATTTTTAATTTCTCCATCTCTCTAAATTTTATAATGCAAAATATTTAAATTGAGTGGATCTGAAAAGTAAAAAATATTGATTAAAATATTAAAAATTTCACTAAAAATAATAAAATTAAAATTAAAATTTTAAAAACTATTTTTGGAAACTCTAAAACCAAGTAAGTTTTGAATTTTAAATTTGTAAAAATTATTTTTAATTTTTAATATATACAACCAAACACAATTTTGAGTTTGACAAACTCTTTTAAAAAATCTAATTATAAAATTCATTTGAAAATTCAAAACCATACGGATCATCTATTTACATTTTCACCTCAAATTTTTTTTCCCAACAAATTAAATAAATTACATTTTAACTCAATAATTTTATATTTACTTACATTTTCATTCCAATAATATTTTCACCGTGCCTTCAGGCACAGGCATATCCTAGTATGTATATATGTGATAGTTACACTCTAATTTAAAATTTAACATTTAAAGAGAGTGGGAGAAGAATGAAGCATGGGTAACAAAATGCATCCATATCCTAGTATGTATATACTAGCCTATCACCCGTGCTATGCACGGGATAATTATAGATATTTATATTTGTTTTAGATTTTTTTTAATATATAAATTATAGCGACCCCGGTCTTTTCCCATTTGATTATTGTATCCGGACTTAGGTTCCGTAGATTCTGTCATTGTATCATTGTTGTTGTTGTCCCTTGTTTTCTCATTTGGACTTATAGGATGTGTTGGGCAGGTTTGTTTCAGGTTGGTTGGGTTTAGAAACCACGTGTTGCTGTCCAAAATTTTGGATCTTCGCTCAAGCGAGGAGTTTGTCGCTCGAGCGAGCTGTTGTTTTTGGTTCTTCGCTCGAGCCGGGGTTTGGTAGCTCGAGCGAGAGTTTACGTCTGATTTGGACCTGTAGCTTTGCATTCTTGGCTCGAGTGAGCTTTTCTTCGCTCGAGCGAGTTAGTTCGTTCTTCACTCGAGCGATAGTTCCTTCGCTCGAGCGTGTGTCTGGTTGCAGATCTTAGGATTTGAGTTCTTCGCTCGATCGAGTTTTCTTTCGCTCGAGCGAGCATTTGGGTTGTTAGCTCGAGCAAGGCTTCCTTGGCTCGAGCGTAGATTCTCTGTGTCTGGTTGCTCGAGCGACCAAGCCTTTGCTCGAGCGAGCCTGTCCAGTTTATATACACAGCAGTGGGTTTTGATCAGTCTTTTGCATCTTCTTTTGATTCCAAACCCTAGGTCCGACTTCTCTCTCTCCCTACTCACCTTCTTTCTTAGGTTTGATCTATTTAGAGGGTGTTTCTACCCTAGTTGCTTTATTAAAAAGATAGAGGGAGTCGAGGGCTTTCATTTAATCTGAACATTTGGCGATTTGGAGCACATTAGTATTTGGGCACTCATCTCTGTCTTCACCATTTGGGTTGTTTTCTTCGAGGTAGGGATTTCCTACTCCATTCTATAGGTTTTGTTCTAAGTTTTGGTATTTTGATATGTTGGGGATACTTTGGTAATTTTGGAAAAACCCTAGTTGTATTATTAAATTAATTTGTATAATTAATTTATGGAATTGGGAAAATATGGTTAAACTCATGGAATTGGGGAATTCATTGATTAAATGGCATAGTTGGTTAATTTAAATCACTCGTCTATTGAATTGTTGGTATATTTATTTCCAAGTCTAGAAATAACTGTTTTGAGCTATCGGTGGAGGATAGTCGTGCTTGTTGTAGACACTGCATGTGGATTAGGGATAACTGAAACTAATCATTGATTAAGTCATCAATTTTGACTGCTGAATTAATACAGACATTATGTGTATTGATTGTGTGTTGTATATGTTATGTGTTTGCATACATTGTTTTGTGTGGGAGGAGATAGGGGATGTACTCCACGGTTTAGGGGAAGATAGGGGATGGACCTCTAAACCGGATTTTGTTTGGGACGAGATAGGGGATGGACTCCATTAGCATCACTTTTATGTGTGCTTATTTATATTGAAGTGTTATTATTGATACAGCACTAAAATGTGTATCAAACTGGAAGTATGAAGTTTTTTGATTTGAGCCTGAGTCTCATCTGTTTGTTGACATTGGAAGAATGTGAATTTGATATATATATATATAGTTCACTGTTGTAAGTTTGGCCAGGTTCTGAGCCATATTGATAATGTTGGAAAGTAAAACGTGTTTTAGACATTAGTGTCATGAGACTGTATAAAGAGGTAATTGAATATCCTGGTTAACCATCTGTTGAATGCTATTGCTTTATTCATTGCTTATATGTGGTTTAGTATATTTCTACTGGGCTGTGGCTCACCCTTTACGGGAACATCATTTTCAGGTTCAGGGGATAAGCTACCTCCAAGGACTTAGCTTGGAAGGACTTGGATTTTGAAGACTGTTTTTAGTTATTTGTTTTTCATTGTTAGTACATGTAAACACTCAAGCCTAGGGCTTTATTTATACTTGAGTTAGAACTCATACTTTTGTGTCCAAGTGTTGGCTTGGAAAGATGTAAGCCGGTAGGGCATTTACTTGATGTTACATGTAATGCTTTGTTTAGTAAGACTCTAATGGATATTATAATGAATTATTAAAGTGTTTCCTTTAAATAATGCATGTCAATGATATATATATATAATGGGTTAATTCTGAGGGCGTGACAACTTGGTATCAGAGCGTACCGGGTTTGAATACTTTGGGGACGTGGGAAGTGATTAGTATCACATTGGGTTCGTCTCGTTTGATAGAGACTTAGTGTAATGTTATATGTTTATGTGATAACATGTTTATGTGATTATGTGGGTATGGAATGTAGTTTCTAGGATGTTGATTGGACCCTTGAGTTTCTAGTAGTCTTGTTGGAAAGGCACTTGATCACTGCTGCTTCCAACCGGAACTATAGTAACGCATTGGGACTATCATTATCCGGGAATGAAATTCGTAGGTGCTTTTGTGATTATGTGCTTACGTGGAATGAATTATTGTTGTCCCATGCATTAGGACGCGAGTGTTTAGCTTCGGCACATTTATTAATGTGCTAACGTCTTTGTTCCCTTTATTAGGATGTCAGGACGAGGACGAGGACGCAGTAGGTGTGGTAGGCCGGGTAGGCAGGAGGTGCCTGTGCCAGAGAAGATTCTGGCAGTTCAGGAGGGTATTGGCCAGGCCAATGTGGCCGAGCCAGTAGGCCAGCAGACTATGGGCGCTCTAGCCCGAGAGATAGCAGGGGCATTCAGGGAGTCAGTGGGCATTCTCAGAGCTGAGAATCAAGCTCGGGATGTTGTTGCAGATGCAGGACCTTCCTTTCTGAAGAGGGAGTTCTTCCGGTCTAACCCGGATGAATTTGTGGGTGATCCTAAAGAGCCGCTTAAGGCAGATGAATGGCTCGAACAGACAACGAAGACGTTTGAGATGCTTGGCATCGAAGACGAGGGGTTGAAAGTGACCTTGGCATCTTTTCAGTTGAAGGGGGATGCGGGTCAGTGGTGGAAGTTCACTAAGGGTCGTATAGGAGGTACATGGGAGGCTTTTGTGAATGCTTTCCAGGAGAAGTTCTTATCTCCAGCAGTTAGGGAGAAGCTGAGAGACCAGTTCTGCCAGCTTAAGCAGTCGAGTTCTTCAGTGGCCGAGTTTGAGGCTGCATTTACTAGTTTGTCCAAGTTTGCACCTGAGTTAGTGGCGTCTAAGGAACGCCGTTGTATCGAGTTTGAGAAGAAGTTGAGGTGTGGTCTCAAGCTGAGAGTTGGGGGAACTATGATTCGGGATTATGGGCGTATGGTTGATGCTGCAGCCCACATGGAAATCATGATGCAGGAGGAGGAGGAAGGACAGAAGGGCTCCAAGAGGAGTCAGGATGGTCAGAGTGATGGTAGGAGACAGAAGGGTTTTAATCCCCAGCAGTCTCAGGGTAGCTTTTCTAGATCGACTTTTCCTGTGCCGAGTGCTAGTTCGGGGAAAGGCAGTCAGGGAGACATTACCTGTTTCAAGTGTGGCCAGCTGGGTCACAAGTCTCCAGTTTGTCCTCAGAGGGGAGGGGTACAAAGAGCAGCATCATCTTCGGCTTGATCTCAGAGCCAGAGTCAGGGTAGAGGCCAGCCACTCTCGTGTTATCAGTATGGTCAGCCAGGGCATATGAAGAGGTATTGCTCACAGTTGGGTGGCACACCTGGTGCATCTGGTTTGAGGTAGATTCAGGGTCAGCAGCCAGCGCAGTCGGGTCAGGCCTCGAGGGCCAATCAGGGGGCTTCATCGTCCCAGTCGGTACAGCAATCTTATGCTCCTAGGGGTGAGCAGGTTGTTCAGAGGTCGTTTGGACGTGTGTACGCTATTACCGCACAGGATCTTGTGCCAGCACCATCAGTTGTGAGAGGTACCTTCTTGTTTTGCAACTCGGTTGCTAATGTTTTGATTGATACGGGTGCATCCCATTCCTTTGTGTCTGCTGCATTTGCATTTGTTTTGGAGTTGGAGTTAGCACAGTTAGCATCTCCTATATGTGTAGTGTCACCTCTTGGGGGGTGAATTGATTTTGAAACAAGGTGTTAGGGGTTGTGATATAGAGGTTGATTACCATAGAATCCCATTTTCCTTTGTCGTTATGCCTATGAGGGGCTTCGATGTTATTTTGGGTATGGACTGGTTATCGTCATACCGGGCAGTTATTGATTGCTACCGCCAGAGGGTCACTTGTTGTACTGTGAGCGGAGAGTATTTTCATTTTCTGGGGGACCGGGTTGGTAATGTGTTGCCACCGGGGTATGTTCCGCGAGGACGAAGTGAGCTTAGTGGTCTACTTGCTAACCTTTCGATTAGCGAGGATGATGAGACTCAGATTGTGTTGCCAAGGGTGGTTTGTGAGTATTCGGACGTCTTTCCCGAGGATCTTGTTGGTTTGCCACCGCATCGTGAGATTGAGTTCTCTATTGACCTAATGCTCGGTACGGCGCCGATTTCTATGGCACCTTATCGTTTTGCCCCAGCCGAGTTAGTTGAGTTGAAGATTCAGCTCCAGGAGTTACTGGACAAGGGTTTTATACGTCCTACTGTTTCGCCGTGGGGAGCATCGGCCCTCTTTGTTAAAAAGAAAGGTGGTGCTTTGAGACTTTGTATAGATTACCGGAAATTGAATCGGGCTACGGTTAAGAATAAGTACCCTATGCCTCGTATAGATTATCTGTTTGATCAGTTGAAGGGTTCCCGTTGTTTCTCAAAGATAGACTTGAGATCGGGTTATCATCAGTTAAGAGTCAGGGAGGAGGATATTCCGAAAATGGCATTCCGTACGCGGTATGGCCATTATGAGTTTCTGGTGATGCCATTTGGGCTCACCAATGCACCGGCAGTTTTATGGATTTGATGAACCGGATATTCCGGGAATTTTTAGATCGTTTTGTAGTCGTATTCGTGGACGACATCCTTATCTATTCACCTTCTGAAGAGAAGCACAAGGAACACTTGAGAGTGGTGCTTGAGTTACTTAGAGCCCATAAGCTTTATGCTAAGTTTGGGAAGTGTGAGTTCTGGCTAGAAGAGGTCAAGTTCTTAGGCCATGTAGTTTCTGGGGAAGGAGTGTCTGTTGATACATCCAAGACTGAGGCAGTACAAGATTGGGCACAGCGTAAGAGTGTGTTTGAGATCCGCAGTTTTCTGGGGTTAGCGGGGTATTATCGTCGGTTTGTGAAAGATTTCTCCAGATTAGCTTCTCCTTTGACTAGATTGACTCGGAAGGGAGTCAAATTTGTATGGAGTGAGACTTGTGAAAAGTCGTTCCAGGAGTTGAAAGTTAGACTGACCACCGCTCCCGTATTGATTATTCCAGAGAGAGGGTTGGGTTATGCAGTCTATTGTGACGCCTCACGAGAGGGTCTGGGTTGTGTGTTAATGCAAGAAGGGAAAGTAGTTGCCTATGGCTCACGTCAGTTGAAAATTCACAAGCAGAATTACCCTACACATGATCTAGAGTTAGCAGCTGTGATATTTGCCTTGAAGATTTGGAGGCATTATCTTTATGGTGAGAGATTCGAGGTATTCTCGGATCATAAGAGTCTAAAATATTTGTTTACATAGAAAGACTTGAACTTGAGGCAGAGGAGGTGGATGGAGTTCATAGAGGATTATGACTTTGAGTTACATTATCATCCGGGAAAGGCCAATGTGGTGGCCGATGGCCTTAGCAGGAAACCTGTTGGTGACATAGCTAGTATAGCCATCCGAGAATGGGAGATGCTGGGTGCACTTGGGGAGTTTAATTTCCTTCTGGGCGAATCTGTTGAGGCTGCGGCCTTGTTTTCTGTTGTTGCACAGCCTACACTTGTAACTCGAGTGTTAGAGGCTCAGGGGGGTGACCTTGAGGTAGAATCCCTCCATGAGAAGATTTCCAGTGGGAAGGTGGAGAAAGGTTTGACGATGTATCCCGACCTCAGTGTGAGATACCGAGACCGTCTGTTTGTGCCGGAGTCTTACCGAGAGGAGGTACTCCGAGAGTTCCATCATTCACGCCTTGCGGTGCATCTGGGAGGCACTAAGATGTATCGGGATTTGGGTCGCCAGTTCTGGTGGCGGGGTATGAAGAGAGATGTGGCAGCTTTCGTATCTAAGTGCCTTACTTGTCAGCAAGTGAAGGCCGAACATCAGAGGCCGGGGGGTTTGTTGCAACCCTTGCCTATTGCCGAGTGGAAGTGGGAACACATCACTATGGACTTCGTTGTGGGTCTTTCGAGGACTCAGCGGGGTAGTGATGCTATTTGGGTGATTGTAGACCGGTTGACTAAGTCGGCACACTTCATTCCTATGCGCGTGAGAGATTCGGTAGATCATCTTGCCGACTTGTACATTCGGGACATAGTGAGGTTACACGGGGTTCTAGTGACGATCGTCTCAGATAGAGATCCTCGTTTTACTGCCAGGTTGTGGCAGAGTTTGCAGAGTGCCTTAGGTACTAAGTTGACCTTTAGCACGGCTTATCATCCTCAGACTGACGGGCAGTCCGAGCGTACTATTCAGATCCTTGAGGATATGCTTCGGGGTTGTGTTCTAGACTTTAGTGGGTCATGGAAGAGGCACTTGCCGTTGATGGAGTGTGCCTACAATAACAGTTTCCAGTCTAGTATCGGTATGGCACCATTTGAGGCCTTGTATGGCCGACCGTGTAGATCTCCTGTTTGTTGGGCCGAGGTGGGTGATGCACCTTTGTTGGGTCCAGAGTTGGTGAGGGAAACGATGGAGAAAGTTGAGCTTATCCGTAAGAGGCTTGTTACAGCATAGAGTCGTCAAAAATCTTATGCAGACCGTAGGAGGAGACCTTTGGTGTTTGAGGTGGGTGATCATGTCTTTCTGAAGATATCACCTAGGCGGGGTTTGATGAGGTTTGGGAAGAGCGGGAAGTTGTCCCCTCGGTTCATTGGTCCGTTTGAGATCCTTGAGAGGATTGGCGAGGCTGCTTATCGTTTAGCTTTACCGCCGCAGCTGTCCGGAGTACATGACGTGTTTCATGTGAGTATGCTTCGGAAGTATGAGCCGGATCCATCACACGTGTTGGATTGGACCAATTTAGTGGTTGATGAGGATGTCTCGTATGAGGAGAGACCGGTTCGGGTCTTGGATAGGCGGGATCAAGTTTTGCGAGGCAAAACCATCCCTTTGGTCAAAGTTTTGTGGAAACACCACGGAGTGGAGGAAGCCACTTGGGAACGTGAGTTGGAAGTCCGCCAGAAATATCCGGACATGTTTGTTGATTTGTAATCTTATAATTAGACTCTGTTATATTGTTGAACTTAAGAGCTTTATATATGTCTTAAGTTGTAAAACATTGAGTTTGTATTGGTAAATGGGTGTATCTTGAAACTTGCTTCATTATAGAAGTTTAGTGTAATATTGCATCTGTTGAGTACATTGTTGAATGGGTTGTATATATCATGCGATTGAATATGATATGGGAATTGTTAACATTGAAAGGAATAATGCATAATAATGATACAGGTTGAGATATATGTTGTTATATATATATAATGTGAGATGCCTCTTGATAAAGAGATGAAATGACCAGTTTTGGGTCAAGATGTTTACTAATGAATTGTCAAAAAAAAAAAAAAAAGAATTTGTTTTCAAAAACTTATGCTTAATTTCGGGGACGAAATTCTTTGAAGGGGGGGAGGTTATAGCGACCCCGGTCTTTTCCCATTTGATTATTGTATCCGGACTTAGGTTCCGTAGATTCTGTCATTGTATAATTGTTGTTGTTGTCCCTTATTTTCTCATTTGGACTTATAGGATGTGTTGGGCAGGTTTGTTTCAGGTTGGTTGGGTTTAGAAACCAAGTGTTGCTGTCCAGAATTTTGGATCTTCGCTCGAACGAGGAGTTTGTCGCTCGAGCGAGCTGTTGTTTTTGGTTCTTTGCTCGAGCCGGGGTTTGGTAGCTCGAGCGAGAGTTTGCGTCTGATTTGGACCTGTAGCTTTGCATTCTTGGCTCGAGCGAGCTTTTCTTTGCTCGAGCGAGTTAGTTCGTTCTTCGCTCGAGCGATAGTTCCATCGCTCGAGCGTGTGTCTGGTTGCAGATCTTAGGGTTTGAGTTCTTCGCTCGATCGAGTTTTCTTTCGCTCGAGCGAGCTTTTGGGTTGTTAGCTCGAGCAAGGCTTCCTTGGCTCGAGCGTAGATTCTCTGTGTCCGGTCGCTCGAGCGACCAAGTCTTCGCTCAAGCGAGCCTGTCCAGTTTATATACACAGCAGTGGGTTTTGATCAGTCTTTTGCCTCTTCTTTTGATTCCAAACCCTAGGTCCGACTTCTCTCTCTCCCTACTCACCTTATTTCTTAGGTTTGATCTATTTAGAGGGTGTTTCTACCCTAGTTGCTTTATTAAAAAAATAGAGGGAGTCGAGGGCTTTCATTTAATCTGAACATTTGGCGATTTGGAGCACATTGGTATTTGGGCACTCATCTCTGTCTTCACCATTTGGGTTGTTTTCTTCGAGGTAGGGATTTCTTACTCCATTCTATAGGTTTCGTTTTATGTTTTGGTATTTTGATATGTTGGGGATACTTTGGTAATTTTGGGAAAACCCTAGTTGTATTATTAAATTAATTTGTATAATTAATTTATGGAATTGGGAAAATATGGTTAAACTCATGGAATTGGGGAATTCATTGATTAAATGGCATAGTTGGTTAATTTAAATCACTCGTCTATTGAATTGTTGGTATATTTATTTCCAAGTCTAGAAATAACTGTTTTGAGCTATCGGTGGAGGATAGTCGTGCTTGTTGTAGACACTGCATGTGGATTAGGGATAACTGAAACTAATCATTGATTAAGTCATCAATTTTGACTGCTGAATTAATACAGACATTATGTGTATTGATTGTGTGTTGTATATGTTATGTGTTTGCATACATTGTTTTGTGTGGGAGGAGATAGGGGATGTACTCCACGGTTTAGGGGAAGATAGGGGATGGACCTCTAAACCGGATTTTGTTTGGGAGGAGATAGGGGATGGACTCCATTAGCATCACTTTTATATGTGCTTATTTATATTGAAGTGTTATTATTGATACAGCACTAAAATGTGTATCAAACTGGAAGTATGAAGTGTTTTGATTTGAGCCTGAGTCTCATCTGTTTGTTGACATTGGAAGAATGTGAATTTGATATATATATATAGTTCACTGTTGTAAGTTTGGCCAGGTTCTGAGCCATATTGATAATGTTGGAAAGTAAAACGTGTTTTAGACATTAGTGTCATGAGACTGTATAAAGAGGTAATTGAATATCCTGGTTAACCATCTATTGAATGCTATTGCTTTATTCATTGCTCATATGTGGTTTAGTATATTTCTACTGGGCTGTGGCTCACCCTTTATGGGAACATCATTTTCAGGTTCAGGGGATAAGCTACCTCCAAGGACTTAGCTTGGAAGGACTTGGATTTTGAAGACTGTTTTTAGTTATTTGTTTTTCATTGTTAGTACATGTAAACACTCAAGCCTAAGGCTTTATTTATATTTGAGTTAGAACTCATACTTTTGTGTCCAAGTGTTGGCTTGGAAAGATGTAAGCCGGTAGGGCATTTACCTGATGTTACATGTAATGCTTTGTTTAGTAAGACTCTGATGGATATTATAATGAATTATTAAAGTGTTTCCTTTAAATAATGCATGTCAATGATATATATATATATATATATATAATGGGTTAATTCTGAGGGCGTGACATAAATTATGTTTTTTAAGATTTTTTATAAAAATAATTTAACAATTTTATCACTAACCATAGTGTATGGGAGAATTTGAAAAAAGTATTGCAATAACTATACACGGATTGTATCTATAATTATTTGTATGAGAGGATTTTAAATGCTGATGAGAGAATTTTGATCAAATCAATAAATGCAAGCATGTGGAAAGGCATGTGGATTGAAAAAAGTTAATAAATGCTAAATTTCTTGAAAAGTTTAACACATATGATTATTATAAAAATATAAAACTTTAATATAATATAATAAAAAAAGACATTTAATTCCTTGAAAAGTCTAACACATATGATTATTATCAAAATATTAAACTTTAGGCCAAGTTTGGGAAGAATAAATAAGTGTACTTTTTGACTTTTTTTGTATTATGTGTAGAAAAAGTAGAGAGGAGATATTGATTGATGTGACACAAAAAGATAAAAAGATGAAATAAGTGCACTTTTTTAGGTTAGCCAAACTTGACTTTAATATAATATAAAAAAAGGAAAAAAAGAAGACATTTAAAAAAAAGAAAGAGAAGACATTTAAAAATCGCAATTCACATATATAGATAATTGTAAACACAATCCGTGCATAGCACGGGTAATATTAGGGGTGCAACTCGGGCGGGCTCAACCCGAGCCCAGCCCGAGCTTTTTTAGGGCTTGGGCAATTATATCTTGTAATCTGGACGGGCTTGGGCAGATTTTTTATGCCCGAATTGCAATTCGGGCCGGGCTTGGGCAGAACCAATGGCCAACCCGAGCAACCCGAACCCGAATTCAATTTAATATATTATATAAATTATATAATATATAATATATAATATATAATATATATATAATTTAATAAATTATATAATATATATAAATTAAGTAAAAGAGTTAGTCTTAATTTTTATTTATTTATTTATTTTTTGGTTAGTTATCTATATATGTGAATTGTAATATAATATATATATATATAATTTATTTATTTACCGTAATATGCTAGTTATCTATATATGTGAATTGTGATTTTTAAACGTATTTTTTTTCTTTTTTTTTAAATGTCTTCTTTTTTTCCTTTTTTATATTATATTAAAGTTTAATATTTTGATAATAATCATATGTGTTGGACTTTTCAAGAAATTAAATGTCTTTTTTTTATTATTATATTATATTAAAGCTTAATATTTTGATAATAATCATATGTGTTGGACTTTTCAAGAAATTTTTTTTATTCTTGTTCTTAATGCATTAAAATATTATTATGAGGGATAATAATCATATGTGTTGGGAATTTTCAAGGAATTCATATGTGTTGGATTTCAAAGAATTTTTTTTTATACTTGTTCTTAATGCATTAAAGTGTTATGATGATGGTAAGACTTGGGAGTTGGGAAAAGTTAATAAATGTTAAGATTTTTTTTTTTAAAGCAAAAAATCAAAAAATTTAAATTGAGAGATTGAAACTCCCACAAAATTTAAGGTTAAAAACTTCCTTTTACTTATTATATAATATAGATGTGATAGTTACACTCTAATTTGATTCAACATCAAGACTGCATGGTTTGATGTATTTTTTTGGGAAGTGTATACACCATGCCTATGGGGTGGTTGGTTGTTTTTTTGGTGAGTGAATATAAGTTTGGCCTCTTTGATGATAAGTTTTTTTTTTTTTTTTTTTTTCATATGTTGAAATGATTGGGTCCAAGTTTCACTGTTGCGTGATTGTAAAAATAAATACAGAGTAATGTTATATAAATAGTAATTTATATATAAAATTAAGAAGTATTTACACACAAGTCTTAATTTATGAACTTATACTCTATTAAGTCGTAATTAAGATATATTGGACATTTAAGTGCCATTAAACCATTAATAGTCGGAATTACCCTTCAAATAATGATTGTTCATTATTTATGATTATCTATCAAGGAACATGATGATTTGACATTTATTTTGATTTTTAAAATTTTAAAATATCAACTTTTAAATTGAAAAAACTATAGAATATATATATGTGTGTGTGCGCGCGCGCAAAAAAAAAAAAAAATTGAAAAAACCGAATTATTTTGTTATGCAAAACTAAAAATTTTATATCTATAAATGTGCATGATGATGGAATATTGTTGTGCAAAAAAAAACTTTAAAAATGAAAAAATTGATAATGTTCTCAGTTTTAAAATTGTAAAAACTGTTGATATTCTCGGTTTTATTGGATAGTTGAATCAAACCAATAAGTAAAGGGGCAAAAACGTTTAATCTCATGCTCTGTTTTTTTTTTTTCCATCAGTTAATGAAACAATTATCTAGAACATTACTTTACAAAATTGATAATATTTTTAGTTTTAAAAATTGAAAAAAACTGATAATATTCTTAGGCCAAATTTGGCATACACAAAATAATTCATCTTTTTATCTTTTTTTAATCACATCACCTCTCTACTTTTCTGCACATATTTTCATAAAAAGATAAAAAGTGCACTTATTTAGGTCATTCCAAACAACCCCTTAGTTTAACTAAATAGGACTTATTGGTTAAAAAAATATTAAATAAGACCTGAGCAACCATAACATTTCTAAATAGAACTATTAGGTAATTAACTCTGAAATCAATACAAAATGATATGACAAGTCTTAAACTTATATTTTTAAAAATATCGCAATCACATTATATTTTTAAATCAAATACTTTTTTTTATTAAATGTAACGTCTTAGCACGAGTCTCACTATTGTGTAATACAACTTTTTCTTCTCTCTTTTTATCCAACAGATTTAAAAAAAAAAATTCAAAACAAAAGAAGCAAAAAGATGAGGACCATCCAACCATTCACACAGCTGAAATGAACACGTCTGGTCAATCAGTACAAACATACAGAACATGTGTTGCCTTAAATTTAAAGGTTTGGTAGTGTAAATTTGGTAGAAATTTTTTTCCTTTATTAGTTGATTTTCTCTAATTGATTAACTTTATCTTTAAACCAGCAAAATAAAAACAAAAATGAATAGATGTGTATAAAATTCCAAGGTAGAGAGACGCAAAACAACAAACAAGAGTAGGGGAATGAGTCATTTATGCCTTGTGGTGACTCTTACTATTCTCTCTTTTTGTCTAACCTACGAAAGTGAACTAATTACAACTTTAACAACTAAAAAGTAACTAAAATAATTATAGATAAATTGTGCGCCACAAAGGTCAGCCATAGCTTTGTAATAGGGTTGGGATCCTTCATTTGTCACTAACTTTTTTCATCACACAATCAATATAGAAATTTATTGGACAGTAGACAAGTAACTTGAGACATAAACAATAGAGGATTCAAATTAATAGAGAATCTAGAGCTTTTCGAATATGTATATAACGAAAAATTATTGAATAGTTTTAGAGTGCTATCATGATATGTGTATGTGATACTCTCGATTAATGAAATTGCACAAAGAGAAATAGGTATTATTGACTTTTTTAACTTTCGAAAGTTATTTTTGTAATTGTGAGTGTGCCAGTAAGGATCAATCAGTCCTTACAGAATGTTAATTGTCAACCAATTATCAGATGATTGTGTTTTAGTTCTTTCAGCCTCAATGAAGAGGACTTTTACTAGTGACTTTGTTTAGGAGAATTAAGTAAACAATGATTAAATGAAGAACAGTTGTAGTATTTCATTAAGCAAAATGAAAGACTTACAAAGATTCGAATCAGCCTCGTAGAGGTTTACAGCAGCAAGCTACTTAAAAACTACTCCTATGAACGAAATGCAGTGCAGGAATTTGAAGTACGGAAATTTAAAGAACAAGAAATGTAAGAACTAGAAAAGAAATAAAGTAGAATAAAACTGGCTTTATGGATCTGAGTCTGGGGCTTTTTCTTGGGCTTTCTCTGCTATTTATACTTCTCAAGGATAACCATCGAACTGCACTTCTAACCGTCGAACCGCTCCTCCATGATCGCTGATCATGTTGTCTTATAGTTAGCTCCACTACACCATGTCTGCAGGTAGGCTTCCCTCTTAATTTTGAATTCAAATGTACGAATAACCGTTAGAGCCACGTCATCTTAAATCCCTTTGCCAATCCAATATTACGCAAATCCATTATAACCAATGCTGACTGCCACGTGTGTGATTATGATTGAAGACTTGAATAGTCTTCTCATATTGCCCTTATTCTGCCACGCGTTGAATTGTAATTGGCTTATATAAAATATGTAGCCAACATTACCCTCCATACTAATATACCCAATACTTGGTGATATTAGTGGATCAAGGTCTTTTATCCACGTCTTAGAACGTGCATGGGCTTTGCATTCTTCCAGAAATGCAACTGTCATTCATCATTTGCATTAAATTCTCTTTTAATCCTTTGAACATCCCCACCATCATAGTATTCGAACAGACTGATACATCTTTTATGGCCAAACTAATTCTGTGACAACCCTCACCACTGTTTACTGATAAACACTGATCACTGTTAAACTGAGACTGATTATGATAATTGACTGAATTAACTGAAATCACTAAACTGATTAATTGATTGTGCTAGTTTGAATGCATATCTATCTGTTGACTGTTAAATTATCTGTTCATGTTTTATGCTTTAAACTGCAAATTGAAGGCCTTATCGGTGGCCAAATCTGAAATTGATTAGTGTTATGTGTTAATTATAATTTATGTGATTTTATGACATATTTATTTGAAATATGATTTGGTATGATTAAACTAAATTAAAATAAACTACATTGCATTAGTTGGACTTATTTGCCAAAATGCCACTTAGTGGCCCACTACATGGAACATTTAAGACTTGCCTTCATTCTATTTTGTACATTTCATCAACCTTGTTGAGTGTATAACCGGCTAGAGAGTGAGGGAGAGTGAGAGAAGTGAGTTCAACTTGTTTTCACCTTGATTTTGCTTGGAGGCTTAGGGGATTTGGAAGTTAAGTGCATAATTGGGCTTCTAGACCTTTAATTCAAGACATAAGGTAGAGCTTTTACCTTTTTATGTTTGATTTGAGTTACTCCTAGCATGTTTTAGAGGATTGTTAAAGGTTAGAGCCAAGACATGGCTTATAATGTTGTATTGTAGCTTAATTCATGCATGCATGTTGCCATTCTTGAGTTTTGAAGTTATTGTTCATGAGATTGCTTCATGCATGTTCATCTTTTGATCATAGTTCATGATTCTACCATGTTTTAGAAGAAATTGGCTCATTAGAGCATGTAAATGAAGCTTTGAATTGGTTTAAACCCATGCATGTCATGTTTGAGCTTTGTTCATAAAAATTGGTTTGAAATTGGATTTAATTGAACTACCTTTGGGTTTTGATTTTCACAAATTGATCTTTGAAACATGTTATACTATGAGTTTTGAAGTGTTTTCCAGAAAATTAGCCCAAAAGGATCGAATTTAGTACATTAAAACTTGTTTTTGAGCTTGAGGTTCGAATATGGAATTTCCAGAATTTGGACTTCCGCTCGAGCAGGATTACTGGCGCTCGAGCTGGAAAATCGTGCTTCCAACACTTTACACTGTTTACAGTCCGGTCGAGCGGAGTATTGAATGCTCGAGCGAGGACTTGTTTCACACGCTCAAGCGGGTATCGAGCGCCCAGTTGAGCGTGATTTTCACACATCTAGTACTTTTTCAGTACGCTCGAGCAGGAAAGTTTACGCTCGAGTGGAGTCTTTTGTTTGCATATCCGTTCGAGCGGGGAATCCCACGCTCGAGCGAGACCCCTGTTTCTGAAAATTCTGAAAATATTTTTAAAGTGCATCTTTGCATCCTCATTCCATTCTAGGCATTCTTAGACCTAGTTTAAGGCATCTCAATGAGGATATTAATGTAGAACCACACCGAGTCAAGTTAGGGATTAAGTTATTATTTTTCCCAACTATGTAGCTTAGTGTGTGTTCACTCTGTAACTGTGTAGGGTTGGTATCCGGAGACGCGCTCTAGCTTATCTGTAGCCCAGAACTTTGTGAGTAACAATGTTGTAAAGATATGTTCGAAAATGAATATTTTCTGAATGATCAATTGAATTGTTTTCTGAACTGTTTACTGTTAACTGAATGAATGTTTGTCCTCTATTCTGAACTGTATTGTGGCATCCTTAGCAACTACTGTTGTTGTTACTGTTACTGCTACTGTTACAGAGATCTCTGTCGGTTCCCATGTTTGGAACCATTACTGATGGTCATCATTGACTGTTCGGTCTTTCAAGACCTACTGTTTGCTGTACTGTTCTGCTAATGGATGTGCCACATATGACTGATACACTGAATCAATTGACTGTTTTCAATACTGAAAAGGCATTCATTCTTAACCTCTTTATGCATTATGTTATTCACTGGGCTTTAGCTCACTGCTCATATATATATGTAGGTGTACAGGCACCAGACCGGAGCTAGGAGCGTGGGTTAGACTCCCTTTTGTCAAAGCCAACCACTGTGCCTCACTGCGAGGTTCCGAACCTGTCAAGCCAGGGCTTTTGGGGTGTTTTAGTTTCCCCCTTTTTGCATCTGTTTTGTAATTACTGTATAGACTGAATGACATCGTACTGTATTGTTATGGTTGGGATCCGGTCCCTAACCTGAATATCTGTATATGATGTATGTATATACTCTTTTGTTCTGAATGTGCATATATATGAAAAGTCTTTTTGCATATAGACTGTCACAGCTCATTGGACATTGTCTATTTACTGTTTTGGCTTCCGCCATGCCCATGTACTCTGTATTATTGTTTGACTGTTAAGCAGGCCTTCGATAATCTCGGATTACTGGCCGGTTACGGTGCTAAACCCATAGGGGCGGGTTTGGGTCGTGACAAATTCTCTCTCCTATTGATCGAGTATACGAAAAGTCATCTGATGATGTTGTTCTTCCTCGAAAGAACCTTCATGCATTGATTAGCCACCTTTACCCACCTCCCTATATTCAAGTCATGGAAGCTTTTGCAAACTATCAACCTTTGGATTACACACCCACTACTCGTAATCCTCTAACCCAAAATTTTGCAAAAATGGACATTGGAAGCCCTTCTTCTAATCTACAATCTTCTACATAGGATGAGGCTGTGGCTTCTTCTTCCTCTGGGGCTTCTGGTTGGAGAAGCTGGTCAAAACCTAAGGCATGGGAGTTAAGGGAGAGAGTTAATCATCACTTTGTCGAGTTCACTGATCCTCTAAAATTCCCTTCTAATGCTCGGAGTTCGGTGGTTTATCCTTACGTGCCCATCGACCGCCGACGCAGTTTAGAGAACAATCTGCTTGTAGCATGGTACACATCCTCTATGCCTACAAAGATAGTACAAGCTACCCGACGCCCAGAAGAGGCACAAGGGTATAACCCATTATTCTTAGCCCAGAAGGCGAGACTTTGCTCTTCTGACTGGCTTGATTGGGTTAATGCCCCTCAGTTTCCTCATTCTTTCGAAATAGAAGCTTCTATACCTCCTCCTCCACAAAATCCCCACTGGATAGAGAGACTGAGGCTTACCCTCTCTGCGGACAAGGTTTTTCCCCCTTATAAGCCTCCACCTCCCACTACTCCAGCTCAGCAAAAGCAAGCCCAACTTCTGTTTGCGGCCATTTCTCACTTGCCTTTCAATGTTCTTAAAGACAATGTTCCTATCAAGAACTTTCGATGGGCTTGTGATGTTATGAATCGGGGTCACGTCATCAATCCCATCGCCCAAGCAGAACTCCAAATGTTTTTGGACCAACTCTCGATGCTTCTTCATTGGCACCGGACTTCTATAGCCACCACCCAATCTTTGAACCAACATTTATCTCTTCGAGTTCATACCCAGTACGAAGCAGAGAACCTCATTGAAGAATATGATGACTTCAAGAATAAAGACTCTGCGTACTGGGATGACTTGGATATGGATGAGCTGGAACAAGGGTTAAAAGAAACAGTGTTTGAAATAAAGGCTGAAGAACTCTTTTATCAAGCAAGAGCACATCAAATTCAATAGCCAAGCCTGGAGAAATAGAAGATAGAATAAAAAAGGAACAGAAATTTATTGACCATAGCTGGACCAAATTCCATGATCTTGTTATTTATTCTATTTCGTACTTTTATGAACTCGAATTTGTATCCAAAGAGGGCCTTTTGATGTAATTGCTTTTGTTTCAATATAGCTAAGACTTTTCTTTTTGTTTGGCATGGTTTGACTTTATCTCCATTTGTCTTTACAAGCAAATTTAGGGCTTTGAACTCAACAATCTCATCATTCGAATCTAGATTCAATCATCTCAAATGAAACACTGAAAAACCAACATGAACTTTTCCAATTCATGGAATACAGTTGACAACTTTTGCTGGTTTCCATTTAGAATCAGTGCTTCAAATTTAACAATCTTGCCCCTTAAAGCTTGTTTTAATCATATCAAACATATGGTCATATGGTTAGTACGATCAATCAGTTTTAAATTGACCATTTTTGCTTCGAACAACAGTCCATACTTTCAAAAATATGGAAGCCCCTCTCAAGGGCTGCACTGTTTTAATCCGAAAAAGCAATCTCTTCTGTATATTATCAAACCAACTATTGGTTTTGATACTTCGAACAACAATTTTCATCCTTAAGGGATCTCAAGTTTTGCTTCGAAGGATTTATTCTCACTAAGAAACCCTAAAACAGGTTTTCAATCCTGTTGAGGTAAACAAATACTTGAGCGTTCTTGCATCCTTAGGTGTGGAATGTGCTTCGAAGCCGACTTCCTGCTTTCGAAACCATTTGTCATTTGACTTTGGCGCCAAAAACTAGTTTCGAAGCCAGATATTTTATTTCGAAGCTGCCACCATTATTTGAGATGTATTTCCCTCCAGAAATTATCAATATTGAGAGAAACTCTTCGCATCCGTACTTTTAGTACTTCTTTACGAATTCCACGATATATTTTCCAGACACAAAGGTTTTAGAACCCTTTTTATTTCGTACTCTGAATTCACTCGTTTGCTCAATACATAAACCCTTCCCCTCTATTAACCCTCTCTTCCTTGCTGCTTGCCACCAATGGATTCTTCTTCTCTGAAAGTACCAACTGGCGATCGTATAAGCCCAACAATGGCTTTAAAGAGATGTATTGAGGAAGAGATTGCCAAATTTAAAGCTGATAGATCAAGTACTATAGACGGACACCTCTTTGTTCCTTGCCATAGTGACAAACAAGAATATGTCCTAGGTCCTATCTTTCGAGAGGCTCCCGCCCAACTTCCAGCTTTGTACCCTTGCTTGGAGGACCATTTTCTTATCTATAAAGGAGGGCTTGACTGGAGAAATTGAAGAATGACCCGCCATCATCATTGCTAGCCGACATTGAGGGCGGAGTTGGAGGAATGGTATGATAGAGTTGTGCCTGCAAGAGAATGTGACCTGCAAGAGCTCTATATTCTCGACGCCCTTCATCTTTCCAAGTTTATCATTCCTGAAGACCCTTTTTTTATTACTGCCGCTCTTTGTTTTTGGAACATGGCTTTCAATTTTTTTCAGTTTCGGTGTGGCATGATGGCCCCCACCATTCTTGATATCTGCATCTCTTAGGGCTTTCATCACTTGGTACTCCTTTTACACCTAGCTACCCAGACCTTTCTGTTAAGTTTTCCCTTCCACCCTTAAATTCCTCCTTCAGTGATTTTGTAAAGGCTGAAAATAAAAGGGAAGGCCCCGTGAGAGATCGAGAACTCTTTTCCTTTATTTTATATTGGTTGTGTAAATTTCTCTTTTGTACATCATCTCAGCGGATCATGCCTGAGTTCGCCCCACTTGCGAAGGCCCTTGTTTTGAAGAAACGAATAGCCTTGGCCCCTTACCTTTTAGGCCATGTTTATAGAGTTTGCTCCCAATTTTGTGAAAGACCTCTCGACATCAATCAGGGAGGCCCTCTCTGGGTGCTTCAACTATGCCTCTTTATATACTTTACTGACCTGCATCCTAAGTGCTTGAAGTTTTTAGTTCAAGACCCTAGTACTTATGGAGAAAAGTATGCTAGAGTTACTCTTTATCCTACTTCCTTTGCCTACTACCTCACATTTTTTCATCAACTTCCTATTTCCCCTGCTGCCACCTTCTCTTGCCCCTTTGATGCCAATAAAGGACCAACTTGGCTGCAAACATTCTTGGCTGATAAAGAGTGTTTCATCCCATCACACAAAGATATGTGGGCTTCTATTTTGTTGCCGAGGGAACTGTTCATTGGTACTTTAAACCCTCGAGCCTACAAGCACATATATGAGGTATATTGCCCTTTTTAGTTTGCTAGACAATTTGGGCTTACTCAAGGAATTCCCATTCCACTTTGTAGTCTCTCGAATGTCCATCTCACTGCCAGAGATCTAAGAGTACCAAAATCCAAACTAAAGAAGGCAACATTTAAGTTGTTGAAAGACTTGAGTGAGTTCAAATTTACACCCTTCATCTCCTCTAGTTTAGCTTTAAAGAGATTTCAAAATTGGTGGACAGCCAATATGGAAGTGCATCTAGCTATACATCCTCATGATTTACTGATAGGACTAGGTGTGCCTTCTAAGGCTAAACCAACAGCAATTGAGAACATTCCCTCTCTTTTCACAGCTACCAAGACTGTTCTTGTAGCCTCACCCCCTTCTTCCAGAATTACCAGAGCTGCTTCGAAAAAGGGTATGTATCTTGAGGTTTCTTTTCTTTTAGACTTTTTTGCTTGTTTTTTTTACCTTCATACTTCTTGGTGTGGGATCTCCACAAGAAAAATCTCCCACAAAAGCTGAAGCTCTGGCCATTCTCAAAGACAAATATCAGCAGAAAAATAAAAGAAAACTAATACTTTCTTCCGAGGAATCTGAGTCTCAGATTGAAGAGAAAGACTGAGAAAGAGTAAGAAATACCACTACAAAGAAAAAAGAGAAAGAAGATAACTGTCTCCCCTTCTAATTTGGTTGAAGACCCTGTTCATGAGGCAGCTGCCAGAACAGTGGAGCAGGAACATTCTAAGGCAATAATTGTTTTCCAGAGAGCTGAAAAAAGGAGGCAGCAGCAACTATTAAGAGATGAAACTACTGCTGCTGATGCAATCCAAAGGGAAACTGCGAGAAGGCAGCACATTGCTGAGCATTATTCCCTTCGTAACTCTCCCATCATTGCTACCACTTCTGAAACAAGTAACTTCTTTCATGCCTCTATTCTTTTATTCTCTTGTCAAATTCTTGGTATTGAGACTTGACATTACTTTGTATTTCTTCTTTTGCAGGAACGACTACTCTGCCTCCTTCGTCTACAAGGACTCCCTCAATCTCTCTTGAAGTTGAAAGTCCTCAAATTACAAAGCCAATTCAAGCAATCCTTTCACATCTTGGTCTCATGTTCTTCATACCTTTCTTGAGGTCAAGTATTCCTACATCTCTTTCCTTTGGCTTAACTCCATACCTCCCTCATTTGTCTTTCGATTTTACTTAATTTGATTCTCTCTCGAGCCCTGCTTCTTCTCCTCCTCCTTCTCCTAAGAAAATTCCAGTTGTTACTTCATCTTTGATGGTAACTGATTCCTATATAGAGGGTACTGGTAGCTCTCCAATCCATCATCCATTATCTTTGCCTAACTCCAGTCCTTCTTCTCTTGACCAACTGGTAGCAAAAACCATAGAGACTACAAAAGATACTCCACCTTCTTCTCCGATTCCTATGCAGTCATTACTTCCTTCTACTAGAGCTCTTTCTGCACCTTTCATGTCAATGGATGAGGTGGATATTTTTTAGGCTAGACTAGCCAGTCTTTTTGACATACCTTCCACCTCTTCAATAACTAGCAATGAGACTGAGCCATTAGTTCTAGCTGATTCTTTGCTTGAAATTTTTGAGAGTTCTTCCGCCAGTGGTAAGACTTCCTTGCCTTCGATAGACTTGGACAGCTGTCTCGAGCTGCTGGCATCTTTTTCGAGGATTCCTTTTGAAGCCTTACAAAGGCCTATAATCAAAGATGGCTTCCTCTAGTGTTGCAAGGTTGTTGAGCAATCCGACATGGCTGTCTCAAGTTATTTATCTCAGGCAGCAGCCACCATTGATTTTTACATCAACATTTGCCATGTTGCCAAGGTTGCGAAGGAGAAATTGGTGAGAGATCGGAGCTTTGTTTCCAAGGTACATACTGAAGTGCCAGAATTGAAGGAACAACATTCCTCCGTCTCCCAATTTCGAGCTCAACTATTAGAGAAGAAAACTCAACTTGAAGGGGAGCTATCAGCAGTCAACCAAGCCTTAGATCGAACTACCACCAAATTGCAGATTACCAATCAAGGACTGGCTAATCAAAAGTAGGAAATGGCTATAGCCATTCAGTTGTTCCCATCACTTCATAATAGAGCATCTATTGTAAAAGAACAACTGAGACATTATACTGACTTCTGGGCCAATCTATGGCTACATATACTCAACTCTTTATGAAATGTAAATTCTTATTTATCATTTAAGTGTTCTCATGTTCTTTTATTTAGCACTTATTATATTCCTTGTGTTTCCTATACGGTTGGATAATAAGGCTTCAAATATCTGCCATTAATTTTCTTGGGATGTACATATCCATTCAAATTTTTAAAATGATATGCTCCTATAGGCAAGACTCTATGAACTTGATACAGTCCTTCCCAGTTAGGTGACCATTTGCCAAACTTGTGGCTTTTAATCCCTATTGAGAGTATTGTCTTCCATACCAAATCACCTTCATCAAAACTAATGTGCTTGACTTTCTTATTATAGTTTTTGGCTACTTTCTTCTTTTGGAAAAGAATGCTATTTAATGCCAGAATCTTAACTTCATCTATACTTTCTAATTCCAAGCATATACTTTGATGGTATTGCTCAAGATCTAACTGGTCTTGGCATCTCACCCTCAAGGACTTAACATTAATTTCCACAGGTAGCACTGCATCATGCCCATATACTAAGACATAAGGAGTGATTCATGTGCTTGACCTTGGAGAAATCCTATAAGCCCACAATACATCCAACAATAAGTTATGTCAATCCCTAGGATTGTCTTCCACAACTTTCTGTATTCCTTTTTTCAAAGACTTATTGGATGATTCAGCTTGACCATTGGCTTGTGCATAATAGGAGGTGGAATTAACAAGGCTAATTCCGAACTCTGTCACAAAAGACTTTACCATTTTCCCATCAAATACAGCCCCATTATCAACAGTTATAGTCTGTGGGATACCAAATCTATGGATTAATTCCTTAATGAATCCAATGACTTCAGTCTGGTCTACAGGCTTGTATGGCTTAGCTTCGACCCACTTAGTGAAGTAATCAGTGGGCACTGAGATGAAACAATGATGCTTCGAAGAGGGTGGCTGTATCTTCCCCATCATATCCATGGCCCATCCTATAAATGGCCAAGGCTTCACAACTGCATGCAGGTCAGTTATGAGCACGTGCCTTATTGTGTCATGCTTTTGGCATGCCTGGCAACCTCTTGCATATTCTATGCAGTCTTTAAGGATAGTTGGCCAATAGTAGGAATGTCTTTGAAGCAGCCATCTCATCTTCACACCAAGCTAATGAGCACCACAGATGGCTTCATGAACCTCAACCATAGCTGTCAATGCTTCCTTTGCGCCTAAACATTCCAACAATAACTCATCCCTCCCTCTTTTATAGAGAGCATTACCATACATTATGTATTGCATAGATTGCAATCTAATTTTTCTACTGGCTTTCGAAGATGGGCCAGCATTATTGGATGCCTCCAAGATTGGATTATTGGATACTGTATTATTGGATGCCTCCAATACATAATGTATTTTTGGATGCCTTATTATTGGATACTGCTGGATGCCTCCAACCTTGTTCTTGTATAGAGCATCACCACAGATACTGCATTATTGGATGCCTCCAATCTTGTTCTTGTAAGTCATTATGATTGACTTCCAGGACCACATTCCTTTTATTTAAGGGTGGTATTACTTTCTGATATGTTGTCTGGCTTATGTCCCTTTGAGTATTATCCCTTCTCTTGAAATTTGAAGCTTTCTGAGCCACATCATTAGCTTTATTATTCAAGAATCTTGGGACATGAGTTACATTTGCTATCTGAAATTGAGAAACCAGATGCAATGCAACAACATAGTATGGAAACATGCTTATACTTTGACATTTGAAAATCCCTTTCACCTGGTTAACCACCAATTGAGAATCTCCAAATATGTCAACTGCATGAGCTTGTTATCCAATAAGTATTTCTAGTCCCATTATTAAAGCTTCATATTCAGCTTGATTATTGGAACAAGTAATTTCATCCATTCTGAAACCATGAGTGGTTTCTACTCCTTGTGGTGACTTAATTACTACACCAATTCCAATTAAACCATTGGCTTTTGATCCATCGAACCACATTTGCCATGGTTCAACACTAGCCATACCAAGTTCCATTATCTCTTGGCTTTCTGTTTGACATGGATGGTCTGCCAAACAATTAGCTAAAACTTATCCTTTTACTGCCTTTTGGGTAACATATTCTAGATGAAATTCTGATAAAGCTAGTATCCATTTGTCAATTCTTCCCCTCAACATGGGTTTAGATAACATATATTTAACCAAATCTGTGGTTGCAATTACCAAGACAGTTGTAGGCAAAAGATAGTATCTTAATTTCATTGCAGCAAAATATAATGCAAGGCATAGCTTTTCTACAGCTAAGTATTTACATTCACAAAAATTTAGAAACCTATTAAGGTAATAAACAGCTTGCTCCTTACCTTCTTCATTGTCTTGGGCTAAGAAAACTCCCAATGAATCCTCTGCTGCAGCTATGTACAACTTCAAGGGCTTATCACCTTTTGGTGGCATCAGCACTGGAGGGTTGACCAAGGAGGCCTTGATTCCTTCGAAAGTAGTTTGATGCTCTGGTGTCCACATAAACTCCTCTTCATCTTTTAGCCTTAACAAAAAAGAAAATACTTTAATTTTCCCTGCAGTATTAGAAATGAATCTTCGAAGAAAATTAACTTGTCCAAGGAACTTTTGTAATTCTTTCTTACTTGATGGAGATCTGGCTTCAATGATGGCTTTGGCTTTGTTCTGGTCAATCTGTATTCATTTCTTGTGTACTACATAGCCCAAGAAGTTTCTAGATGATAAGCCAAAAGCACATTTAAGAGGATTGCGTTTCAACTTAAACTTTCTCATTCTTTCGAAAGCTGCTTCTAAGTGAAACAAATGTTCCACCATGGATTGGGATTTCACTACAATGTCATCAATATAACACTCCAAATACCCTCCAATGAGGTCATAAAAGATAGTGTTCATAGCCCTCTGATATGTAGCCCTAGCATTCTTCAGACCAAATGGCATTTTAACCCATTCGAAGGTGTTAATATTTCCAGGACATCTGAATGCTGTCTTGTGGATATCCTCCTCTGTAATGTAGATTTGGTTATAACCAAAGTGCTCATCCATCATTGACAAAATTTGATGCCCTGCTGAGCTGTTACCAACAAATCTACTATAGGCATAGGATACTCATCTTTTGGAGTTGCTAGATTCAAGTTTCTGAAATCGATGCATACCCTCATTTTACCATTCTTCTTAACTACAGGCACAATATTGGATAGCCATTCAATGTACCTGGCTGTCCTAATAAAGCCTACCTTGAGGAGTCGAAGAATTTCCTCCTTAACTTTCTGAATAAATTCTGGACTCATTCTTCTTGGTTTTTGCTTGTATGGCTTGAAATTAGGCCTCATAGGGAGCCTATGTTCTACTAATGACCTATCCAATCCTGATAGTTCATTATAAGACCATGCAAAACAATCTTTACATTTCTTCAAAACAACCAACAACTGGTCCCTGTCAAGAGCATTCAACCAAGCACTTATATAGGTGGGCTGTTGTATAGAACCTTCTCCTAAATTTATTTCTTCCAAGGGGTCTTGTATCTGAGAACTTACTGATGCTCCTTCTTTGATTCCTTCTGACCTCGAAGCAATCTCCTCGCTTTGTTCTGCTACCAGTTTCTTTGATTCAACATCTTTACCCTCCTCCTCATAGACAAAGTCGGTCCACAAGACTTCTTCCTCCTGTATCTCCTGGACTTTTGTTTCAATGTCCAAAGCACAATATTTATCTAAGGCCAAAAATCTGACCTGTTGTTGTTCTGTCTTACAACCAATCATCATGGCTTCTTTTTCTTTCTCTTGCTCTTGCATTTTCTAGACTATTGATTTTACATCCAATACTGAGAACTTAATTAGAGCCAAAGACCTGACTTCTTGGGTTTTATCTCTTTGCCTACAACCAGGCATCATTGTCATCCTTAACGACAAACTCTTCATCAGCACTCTCCTGGACCAAGTGCTTTAGATGTACAAATTCTTCATTAACTGTCACTTCGGCTGATCCATCAGGTTTTCTCAATATACTGAGTGGTGCCACTCTTTCAGTATATAATTTGGCCTCTGCGAAATCCGCACAAGCTATAAAGGGTTAAGGATCTGCATTGATCTCCTCCGTCTCTCCATTGCACAAGGCCATCAGGATTTTCTGATGTAAAGAGGAAGACACACATTTGTTGGTATGAATCCAATCTCTTCCAAGTAAAGCATTATACTTAGCATTGCTGTCGATAACGGAGAATGCTGTCATGCAGTCCCTGGTTCCCATACTCAGGTTGATGGGCAAAATACCTTGGGCCATCTGTTTGTCTCCAGCGAAACCAGCAATGGATGTACTGGTTGGGATTAGTCTGGGGTTCTTCTTTCCTAATTTCTTTAACGAAGATTTTGGAAGCAGGTTTACTGCTGCCCCGTTATCCACCAACACCCGATTCATCTGTATTCCATCGAAGAAGGCCTTGATATACAAGGGTTTGACATGCTGTGTCATGGACGTCGTGGGATACTCAAAAGGGTATGAGAGGTTAATACTTACCTCTTCCTCACTCTCGTCTTCAGTTTCCATTGGTGTGGCTACTTTGGATTCGTCTTGCACCATACTTACTTGTGAGTCTTCACTGGAGACTGGAATTGGGTCAATCTCCTGACCTTGGTTTTCATCTTCAACTTGAAACTCCTGTGGTAATATAAGCACCATATTCATTGACACCGGAGGAAACGACCCAAATTGGACGACTGGCTATACCTGCTTTCCCTCTTGGTCAACTTCTTCAATTACTTCAGAAGCGTCCTCCATGCTGCATTTTGGCACTTCTGTATTAGTAACTTCCTTCGAATGGTCTGTTTATGTTGATTTTTTGACCAAAAATGTCTGTTCAGCCATAAAGGCTTCAAACATTTCTTCCTCAACCATCCATTTCCTCTGGCCTGGGACGACCTCATCTTCTATCTCACTATCACTTTCCATCAAAGCTTTTTCCAATCCTACCAAGCTGGATCTTTCCTTGGCCTTTAGTTCGGAATGAACTTTGGCTAACTGCTCCCTGCTACAACTCCTTTTGTCTGGAAGAGTCGATTTTAGATTATGGTCTAACTTTGAATCTTCTTCTCCTTCTGCCTAGCTCTTTAGCTGAACTAATGAAGAACTTTCTCCACCTTCTTTCAGATCCTTCTGGTACTAAGTGTACCTTCGTTGGATCTTCCTTCTTTGGGACCTAGAAATCACTGGGACCATATTTGGTTCTTTTGTTTTCAGGTGCTTAAGCAATACCCAATTGTTTGGAGCCACCAAAGGAGGTTTGACCATCCTACCTTGGTTTCCAACAACATTTCTTTGGGTAGACATCTCCCTAGGTTTGTTCTGCATGAAAAACCAATCTGGAACTCCATTTACCCACAAACCTATTAGCCCAGCTGTTGAACTATTTATTTCTTCCTTCGAAGACATCTTCGAAGCTGGCTCTGAAGGCCACTGCTTGGCCCTGACTCCTTGTTTTGGGCCTAACTCAAGCCTTTGATGAAGGTGGCCACTTTCCTTCCTACGTGAGGCTGGTCTAGAAGGCCAATCTCTGGCTTTGATCCCATAAACTGAACCCTTCTCCGGTCTCCTTTCAGGATGACTGCTCTCCATTCTGTAATAATTAGGTGGTCTGGACTCATATAAAGGCCTCTTGCCTTTAGAATGCATTCTAGCGATTGTTGGCTCAGCCATTAATGGCTGCTGCCTAATACTAGTTGGATATGGTCTTTTGTTATAAGCACTGGTTGGTTTAGGACGCCTCTGCACATCCTTGTAATATTGCTTCCCATCAATTAGAAGCCCTTTCAACCACTTGTAGCTCAGCCTGCATCTGGGACACATTCTTTGCATGACAGCTGCTTCTAAGAATCGTCATCCAGTGCTTCATCAGAGTCTTCCCTCTGGTCTGAGAAACCTTGGTGTCCAATAGCTGGTAGATTTCCAATGTCTTTCTTGACAGTTGTCTGGCTGGCAACATGCATCTGCACATTGACTTCTTCCAATTCTTTCAAGGACAAGTCCTGGAAGTCTGGCATAATAACATTGGCTGACACCTCTCCAATTTTTGGGAATGGATTAGTATCAATCCCCATGGCCTTCTCTGCTTTAGCTGAGAATTTTAAACTCCCCTTTCGAATCTGCTCTTGGATCCTGTCTCGAAAAATAATGCAGTTTTTAGTTAAGTGAGACCAAGAATTATGCCATTTACAATACACTTTTCCTTTAAGTTCTTCTGGAGACGGAATTTTGACTCATTTTGGTAACTTCAGAAAATTTGCAGCAAGCAAACGATCAAAAATGTCATCTGCCTTTGTTAAGTCAAAAGAGTATTTCCTATGAAGGTCTTTCTTTTTAAACTGCTGATCAATTGTTGTATCTTTATGAATTAATGCCTCACAGATCACAGGTTCTTTTTCTACAATCTCTGCTACATCAATCTAATAATTAGGATCTCTGTAATACGTCTTGTACGATGCATTACTTCGATCTTGTTCTTCTTCTAGTAATGCTTCATACTTAGACACCTTATAGGTTAATTCCACTAAGTCTCTAAACTCAGTTGAGTCAAATTTCTTTCAAAGCCTAAACTCTAAACCATTTTGAGCCAATCTCACAAATTCAGGCTCTGGTAAGATGATCCTACATTTATTTCATGCTCTTTTAAATCTGGCAATAAACTGAGTAGCCTTCTCATCAGGCCTTTGACTCAATCTTGCCAAGTCTGCCATGAAAACCTCTAGCTCTATTTGGAAGAATTTGGCGTAAAATGTCTCTTCCATTTGTTGCCAAGTTTGGATAGAGCTAGGTGTAAGGTTAATATACCATACAAATGCTCCCCAATTAGATAATTTGGGAATAATATTAACTTCATATAGTCATTATTGGTAAATTCACTGCACTGAGACGTGAACCTAGCAATATGCTCAACCGTTGACTGGTTTCCATTCCCATAAAAAAGGGCAAAATCTGGTATCCTGAAACCTCTTGGGTATTCATGTACCCTATCTACCCATTCTGGGTACGGTTTCCTGTACACAGAAGTCTGAACCCCCCGAGCCATTGGTCCACACATCTCTCTAACAATGTCAGCAATTTGGTCCCTAGGGACCATATTTTGTGCATGTTGAACCACTACTAGAGGAACAAACGCAGGATTTGGTGGACAACCTTGTACCTGGGGTCCTCTTGGTCCATAGGGTGGTATATTTGGGACTGGTTGTCCCTGTGGTGCTGGCTGTTATTGGGGGTATGGGTGACCCCTTTAAGCCTGTCCTGCAAAAGGTGCTGGAACAGGTGTTGTGTCTCTTCCAATTGTAGGAAAACCTTCCAACCCCCCGAGTATGAATTCGAATAAAGGATTAGTGAACCCCTTCGTGCCAGGTATGGCTTCGAACATGGGATTTGGAACCATCCTTATGCCATTTTCTTGTATCAGGCCAAATCCACCAATTTGCGTGGCTTCACTATTAAGTAGTGAGGCATTTTGACTTGCTATAGGCCTCGAAATAGGTTCATACCAAGATTGAGGTGATGGTCTTTCATAGTTTTGATTACTAGTTTGACCATTAGAATGTCCATTAATTTGCATAGGTTTTTTTATCTCTAGCCAATCTTTGCTAAGGGACATTAGAAATTTCCTCCATATGTCTTGTGTTTGTTGGTTGGTGGGTATTCATTCGACCCAAAAAGGATGTTGCCCACCTTTCCATTGTGTTCATTAATTGCTGTCCCATGGCATCTACTAGGCCACCCCATGGATTCATTGGCTGAGTAGATGGAATAGTGGATGGTCCAATTCTTTGGCCTCGTCCAATATTATGAACATGTGGTACTTGTTCCGAAGTGCTGGTCTGTTCGACCATGGGTTCTGATAAAATAGGTGTTTCCACAAGATGTGTTATCACATTATTCTCTGTATTAGGCATTTCTACCTCTCCTTCCATGCCTTCTTCCAAGCGTTCATTTTCTCCTTGTCTCCTACGTCTAGCCATTTCAATTAGTCCCAGTGGGCGTACCAAAAATATATGTTGGCTTTTTTGGCTTTCGAAGGTTAATTTTGTAATTGTGAGCGTGCCAGCAAGGATCAATCAATCCTTACAGAATGTTAATTGCCAACCAATTATCAGACGATTGTGTTTTAGTTCTTTCAGCCTCAATGAAGAGGACTTTTACTGGTGGCTTTGTTTAGGAGAATTAAGCAAATAATCATTAAATGAAGAACAGTTGTAGTATATAGCGATCCTGGTTTTCCATTTCTGTATCTGTTGTATTCTGGACTTTGGTTCCGTGGAGTTGGTAGTTGTATCTACCTTGTTGTCGTCCTTTGATTCCATTTGTTTGAGTTATAGGTTGTGTTGGGCTTGGTTGTTACAGGTTGGTAGAGCTTTGGCTCCCATTGTTGTTGCCCAGTTTTTGTATGGTCCGCTCGAGCGGGTCATTCTGCACTCGAGCGTGGTTTACACCCTTCCAGTATTTCGTGTCCCTACAAAACTTCTGCAGGTGTGTTTTCTACGCTCGAGTGGGTTTACTGCGCTCGAGCGGGTCGCGCTCGAGCGGGCTTGTTGGCGCTCGAGCGGGTAGTTCTTTTTCTGAAAAGTTCTGGGAGATGAAAATCTACGCTCGAGCGGACTGGTTTTCGCGCTCGAGTGGATGTACTTTATTCTTGTGTCTTGGCGCTCGAGCGGGCCTTCTTGCGCTTGAGCGGACCTAGTTTTTTGTTCTTGACGCTCGAGCGTTATGTTTTGGAATGTCGTATAACAGAGGGCAACTGGGCATTTTTGAATCATTTTCTACACTTCCGCTCTTTCTCTTACTATTCCAAAACGCCATTTGAGAGCTTCTCCCTCTAGAACTTTTCCTTCTCTCTGGGGTTTGATCTAGCTAGGGTGTTCTCCTTTCCTTTGGCCTTTACAAAAAGGTTGTTGATCGTCGAGGGCTATCTTTTGATCCAAGAATCTCGGGATTTGGAGCATTTCCGTTTCCTTCATCTTCTTCGTTGGGTTCCATCATTTGAGGTAGGGATTCCTACTCACTACTATGGGTTTTAACCTAGATTTTTTGGGCATTTTGTTAAATGGTTGATTTTGGAAAGTTAGGGTTTGAAAATGTTGAAAGGGGGTTTTGCTATTTTGATTCTATAATGTGTATTTTGGGTTTCAAAATAACAAAATTGTTGTTGGTTGTGACATATAGACCGTTGGGTCAATATTGAGAAACGGGGTAAAAAACCCTAATTGGTTGTATAAATTAATTGGTATAATTAATTTGGAAAATTTGTGGCTATATGGAATTGAGTTGGAAATAATGAAATTGACTCATTATATAGTAGAATGGTGGAGTTGGATTTATTAATCACTCACTTTTGAAAACATTGATATTTTGGAGCTTTTATTATCCGTTTAGAAATAATTGCTTGGGCTACCGGTGGAGGGTAGTTTTGATTGTTGTAGACAATGCATGATGATTAGGCAAACTAAAACTAATCAATTGGATATGTCATAGAGTATGACGGTTAATAGAATACATTAATGTTATGTATCGATTGATTGTGTATATGACCTAAGTGTCTATACGTTGTGTATGTGGGAGGAGATAGGGGATGTACTCTACGGTTCAGGGGAAGAGAGAGGATGGACCTCTAAACTGAATGTTGTTTGGGAGGAGATAGGGGATGGACTCCGCTGATACAGCTCATATGCTTGTCAGTTAATGTGTTGATATAGCTCATATGGTTATCTATGAAAGTGTTGATATAGCTCATATGCTTATCTGTTGAAATGTTGATATAGCTTGTATGCTTATCTGTTGAGATGTTGATGTAGCTTATATGTTTATCGGATGAAATGTTGATATAGTTGGTATGCTTATCTAATGTGAAATGGGAGAAGTTTATTATAAGTCTCTATCTCATGTAAATGGTTGGCCAGGTTCTGAGCCGTTGATGTAAATTGTGGAATTGATAAGAAATGGGTTATGAATTGATTTATGGAAATAAAATATTTATCAATTGCTAATGTCTTAGTTACGGCTCATACTGTGTTTAGCATATCTCTACTGGGCGTTGGCTCACCCTATATGGGACATTATTCTCAGGTACAGGTAGCATGCCACCTCCAAGGACATAGCTTGGATGATGATGAGAGTTGAAGACTCTTTTTGTTTATTTTGTTTGTTTTACATGTATGTCAAGCCAAGGGCTTATTTTGTATAGACTTAGTACTCTTCTTTCGTGTAACCAGGTATTGACTTGGAAAGCTGTTAGCCCATAGGGCATTTGCTTTTGTTGTTAACATGTAATACTGTTGTAAGAACTACTCTGATGAATAGAAATGGTTGGTTTCTTTTATATCAATGCATGTCTAAAGTGATGGGTTTTATGTATTATTTTGAGGGCGTTACAACTTGGTATCAGAGCTACCGGGTTCGAATACTTTGGGTACGTGGGAAGTGATTAGGATCACAATGGGTTTGTCTCGCTTGATAGAGACTTAGATGTAGTGTTATGTGCTTATATGATAACATGTTTATGTGACTATGTGGGTATAGAATGTAGTTTCTAGAATGTTGATTGGATCCTTGGGTTTCTGAGAGTCTTGTTGGAAAAGCACTTGATCAATGCTGTTTCTAACCGGAACTCTATTAACGCCACGAGACTATCATTATCCGGGAATGAAATTCGTAATTGCTTATGTGATTATGTGCTTACATGGAGTGAATTACAGTTGTCCATGCATTGGGACGTGAGTGTTATAGCTTCGGAACATTTGTAAATGTGCTAATGGTCTTGGTTACCTTTATTAAGATGTCAGGACGAGGACGTGGTAGGCGTGGCAGGCGTGGTAGGTAGGAGATGCCTTTACCGGATGATATTCCGACACAGCAGGAGGGAGTTGGTCAGGCTAATGTGACCGAGCCAGCGGGTCAGCAGGCTATGAATGCCTTGGCCCGAGAGATAGCAGGAGCTTTAGGTATTCTCAGAACAGGGAATTGGGATCAGGCCCACGCAGCGGAGGCAGGGTCTTCTTTCTTGAAGAGGGAATTCTTCCAGTCAAACCCGGACGAGTTTGTTGGGGATCCGAAGGAGCCACTTAAGGCTGACGAATGGTTGGAACAGATGGAGAAGACGTTCGAGATGCTTGGCATCAAGGACGGGGCTTTGAAGGTGACCTTGGCATCCTTCCAACTGAAGAGAGATGCGGGTCAATGGTGGAAGTACGAGAAGGGCAGCGTTGGGGGTGCATGGGAGGCTTTTGTGAATACCTTCCAGGAGAAGTTTTTATCTTCAACTGCTAGGGAGAAGCTAAGGGAGTAGTTTTGCCAGCTTAAACAGCAGGGCTTGTCAGTGGCCGAGTTTGAGGCTACTTTTACTAGTCTGTCCAGGTTTGCACCTGAACTTGTGCCGTCCGAGGAACGCCGTTGCTTTGAGTTTGAGCGGAAGTTGAGGCGTGGACTCAAGCTGAGAGTTGAAGGGTCCTTTATCCGAGAGTACAGACATTTAGTTGATGCTGCAGCTCATATGGAGATTATGATGCAGGAGGAGGATGAAGGGCAGAGAGGCTCCAAGAGGAGCCAAGATGGTCAGGGTGACAGCAGGAGACAGAGGGGTTCTAACCCTCAGCAGTCTCAAGGTGGTTTGGCTAGATCGACCTTTCCAGTGTCGAGTGCGGGCTCTGGGAGAGGTAGTCAGGGAGGCTTGACTTGTTTTGTGTGTGGCCAGCTGGGTCACAAGTCTTCGGTTTGCTTGCAGAAGGCAGGGGGTCAGCGAGCTGCTTCTTTTTCAGCTAGACCTCAAGGCCAGAGTCAGGGCAAGGGCCAGCCTTTGTCTTGCTATCAGTGTGGTCAGCCTGGGCACCTGAAGAGGTATTCCCACAGTTGAGTGCCTTTTCAGGAGCGTCTGGTTCTAGGCAGATGTAAAGTTATCAGCCAGCTCAGTCTGTGCAGGCCTCGAGGGCCAATCTGGGAGCTTCGTCATCCCAGTCAGTGCAGCAGTCTTTTGCTCCTAGAGGTGAGCAGGTGGATCAGTGGCCTACAGGGCGCATGTATGCTGTTACCGCGCAGGACCTAGTACCGGCTTCATCAGTAGTGAGAGGTACCTTTTTGTTTTGTAACTCGATTGCTAGTGTATTGATTGATACAGGTGTGTCCCATTCTTTTGTATCTGCTACATTTGCATCTGTGTTGGAGTTAGAGTTGGCACTGTTAGCATCTCCTATTTGTGTAGTATCACCTGTTGGGGGTGAATTGACTTTGAAACACGGATGTAGAGGTTGTGATATAGAGGTCGCCGACCATAGGCTTCCTTTTCCCTTTGTTGTTATGCCCATGAAGGGTTCTGATGTTATTTTGGGTATGGACTGGCTATCGTCATACCGGGCTGTTATTGATTGCTACCGCCAAAGGGTCACAGTTTGTACCTTGAGCGAGGCGTGTTTCCATTTCTTGGGGGATCGGGTTGGTAGTGTATTGCCACCGATGTATGATCCGCGAGGGCGAAGTAAGCTTAGTGGTCTACTTGCTAGCTTTATGAGTGGTGAGTGTGATGAGACCTAGATTGTATTGCCAAGGGTGGTTTGTGAGTATTCAGATGTTTTTCCCGAGGATCTCGTTAGTTTGCCACCTCACCGAGAGATAGAGTTCTCTATTGATTTAGTGTCCGGCACAGTGTCAATTTCTATGGCACCTTATCGTTTTGCCCCAGCCGAGTTGAGTGAGTTAAAGATTCAGCTCCAGGAATTGCTAGATAAGGGTTTTGTTCGCCCTAGTGTTTCGCCGTGGGGAGCACCGGCCCTCTTTGCTAAAAAGAAAGATGGTGCCCTGAGATTGTGTATCGACTACCGAAAGTTGAATCGGGCTACGGTTAAGAATAAGTACCCTATGCCCTATATAGATGATTTGTTTGACCAGTTGAAAGGTTCCCGTTGTTTCTCTAAAATAGACTTGAAATCGAGTTACCACCAGTTGAGGGTCAGGGAGGAGGATATTCCGAAGACGGCATTCCGTACGTAGTATGGCCACTATGAGTTTCTGGTGATGCCATTCGGGCTTACCAATGCATCGGCAGTCTTTATGGACTTCATGAACCGGATCTTCCAGAAATTCTTAGATCGATTTGTGGTCGTTTTCGTAGAGGACATTCTTATCTATTCGCCTTCTGAGGAGAAGCACGAGGAACACTTGAGAGTGGTGCTTGAATTGCTTAGAGCCCATAGGCTGTATGCCAAGTTTGGAAAGTGTGAGTTCTGGCTAGGAGAGGTCAAATTCTTAGGCCATGTGGTATCCGGGGAAGGGGTGTCTGTTGATACATCCAAGGTAGAGGCAATGCAAGACTGGGCACAGCCTAAGAGTGTGTTTGAGATCCGCAGTTTTCTGGGATTAGCTGAGTATTACCATCGGTTTGTGAAAGATTTCTCCAGGCTAGCTTCGCCGTTGACTAGATTGACGCGAAAAGGGGTCAAGTTTGTGTGGAGTGAGACTTGCGAAAAGTCATTCCAGGAGTTGAAAGTTAGATTGACCACCGCTCCAGTTTTGATTATTCCAGAGAGAGGGTGGGTTAGGCGGTTTATTGTTATGCCTCACGAGAGGGTTTGGGTTGTGTGTTGATGCAAGAGGGGAAAGTGGTAGCTTATGGCTCACGTCAGTTGAAAATACATGAGAAGAATTACCCTCCACACGACCTAGAGTTAGCAGCAGTGATCTTCGCCTTGAAGATTTGGAGACCTTTATGGTGAGAGGTCCGAGGTGTTCTTGGACCACAAGAGTTTGAGGTATCTGTTTACACAGAGAGACTTGAATTTGAGGCAGAGGAGATGGATGGAGTTCATTGAGGGCTATGATTTTGAGTTGCACTATCACCCAGGAAAGGCCAATGTTATGGCCGATGCCCTTAATAGGAAATCCATTAGTGATGTAGCTTGTATAGCCATCCGGGAATGGGAGATATTGGGTGCACTTGGCGAGTTTGATTTGCTTCTGGGCGAATCTGTTGAGGCTATGGCCTTGTTTTCTGTTGTTACGCAGCCTACACTTGTGATCCGAGTGTTAGAGGCACAGAGAGGTGACCTTGAGGTAGAATCCCTCCGAGAGAAGATCTCCAGTGGGAAGGTTGAGAAGGGTTTGACGGTGTATCTCGACCAGAGTGTGAGATACCGAGACCGTTTGTTTGTGCCGGAGTCTTGTCGAGAGGAAGTACTCCGAGAGTTCTATCATTCACGCCTTGCAGTGCATCCGGGAGGCACTAAGATGTATCGGGATTTGGATCGCCAGTTTTGGTGGCGGGGTATGAAGAGAGATGTGGCTGTTTTCGTATCAAGGTGCCTTACTTGTCAACAAGTGAAAGCCGAGCATCAGAGGCCAGCGGGTTTGTTGCAACCCTTGCCTATTGCCGAGTGGAAGTGGGAGCATGTCACTATGGACTTCGTTGTAGGTCTTCCGAGGACTCAGCGGGGTAGTGACACCATTTGGGTGGTTGTAGACCGGTTAACTAAGTCGGCGCACTTTATCCCTATGCGCGTGAGAGATTCGGTAGATCATCTCACCGACTTATATATTCGGGACATAGTGAGATTGCACGGGGTTCCAATGACGATCGTCTCAGATAGAGATCCTCGTTTTACTGTTAGGTTGTGGCAGAGTTTGCAAAGTGCCTTGGGCACTAAGTTGACCTTTAGTACGGCTTATCATCCTTAGACTGACGGGCAGTCCGAGCGTACTATTCAGATCCTTGAGGATATGCTTCGAGGTTGTGTCCTTGACTTTAGTGGGACGTGGGAGAGGCACTTGCCCTTGGTGGAGTTTGCCTACAACAACAGTTTTCAATCTAGCATTGGTATGGCACCGTTTGAGGCCTTGTATGGCCGACCGTGTAGGTCTCCAGTGTGTTGGGCTGAAGTGGGTGATGCACCTTTGTTGGGTCCAGAGTTGGTTAGGGAGATGACGAAGAAAGTTGAGCTTATCCGTAGGAGGCTTGTTACAGCCCAGAGTCGCCAAAAGAGTTATGGTGACCGTAGGAGGAGGCCTTTGGCGTTTGAGGTAGGTGATCATGTCTGCTTGAAAATATCACCTAAACGAGGTTTGATGAGGTTCGGAAAGAGTGGGAAGTTATCCCCTCGATTTATCGGTCCCTTTGAGATCCTTGAGAGGATTGGGGAGGTTGCTTATCGTTTAGCTTTGCCACCGCAGTTGTCCGGAGTGCATGACGTGTTTCATGTGAGTATGCTTCGGAAGTATGAGCCGGATCCGTCCCATGTGTTAGATTGGACCAACTTAGAGGTAGATGAGGATGCCTCGTATGAAGAGAGACCGGTTCGGGTCTTGGATAGGCGGGATCAAGTCCTGCGTGGCAAGACCATTCCTTTGGTAAAGGTTTTGTGGAAACATCACGGAATGGAGGAAGCCACTTGGGAACGTGAGTTGGAAGTCCGCGAGAAATATCCAGACTTGTTTATTGATGTGTAACCATGCATTGGTAATTTTGTAATATCGTTGAACTTTAAGAGCATTATATATGTCTTAAGTTGTAAAACATTATGAATGTTTTGGTTAATGAAAATTTGTTATAACATTGCGTATGTTCAATGTATTGTAGAAATGGAGATATATCATGAATGTTGAATATGATATAAAATTGTGAAACATGTATGTAGAAATTATTGAATTTCGGAAAAAGCATGTTGTTGATATATATTGAGATATGTGGTGAATTCCCACTTGAATAGAGATGGAAAGACCGGTAATGGGTCGAGTAATGTTGGGAATTGAGAAAATCTTATTTTTGTAAAACCTGTATTTAATTTCGGGGACGAAATTCTTTAAGGGGGGAAGGTTATAGCGATCCCAGTTTTCCCTTTCTGTATCTGTTGTATTCCGGACTTTGGTTCCGTGGAGTTGGTAGTTGTATCTACTTGTTGTCGTCCTTTGATTCCATTTGTTTGAGTTATAGCTTGTGTTGGGCTTGGTTGTTACAGGTTGGTAGAGCTTTGGCTCCCATTGTTGTTGCGCAGTTTTTGTATGGTCCCCTCGAGCGGGTCATTCTGCGCTCGAGCGTGGTTTACACGCTTCCAGTATTTCATGTCCCTGCAAAACTTCTGCAGGTGTGTTTTCTACGCTCGAGTGGGTAGTTCTTTTTCTGAAAAGTTCTGGGAGATGAAAATCTACGCTCGAGCGGACTGGTTTTCGCGCTCGAGCAGATGTACTTTATTCTTGTGTCTTGGCGCTCGAGCGGGCCTTCTTGCGCTCGAGCGGACCTAGTTTTTTGTTCTTGACACTCAAGCATTATGTTTTCCGCTCGAGCGGGAATGTCGTATAATAGAGGGCAGCTGGGCATTTTTGAATCATTTTCTGCACTTCCACTCTCTCTCTTACTTTTCCAAAACGCCATTTGAGAGCTTCTCTCTCTAGAACCTTGCCTTCTCTCTAGGGTTTGATCTAGCTAGGGTGTTCTCCTTTCCTTTGGCCTTTACAAAAAGGTTGTTGATCGTCGAGGGCTATCTTTTGATCCAAGAATCTCGGAATTTGGAGCATTTCCATTTCCTTCATCTTCTTCGTTGGGTTCCATCATTTGAGGTAGGGATTCCTACTCACTACTATGGGTTTTAACCTAGATTTTTTGGGCATTTTGTTAAATGGTTGATTTTGGAAAGTTAGGGTTTGAAAATGTTGAAAGGGGGTTTTGCTATTTTAATTCTATAATGTGTATTTTGGGTTTCAAAATAACAAAATTGTTATTGGTTGTGACATATAGACCGTTGGGTCAATATTGAGAAATGGGGTAGAAAACCCTAATTGGTTATATAAATTAATTGGTATAATTAATTTGGGAAAATTGTGGCTATATGGAATTGAGTTGGAAATAATGAAATTGGCTCATTATATAGTAGAATGGTGGAGTTGGATTTATTAATCGCTCACTTTTGAAAACACTAATATTTTATCTGTTGGAGCTTTTATTATCCGTTTAGAAATAATTGCTTGGGCTACCGGTGGAGGGTAGTTTTGATTGTTGTAGACAATGCATGATGATTAGGCAAACTAAAACTAATCAATTGGATATGTCATAGAGTATGACGGTTAATAGAATACATTAATGTTATGTATTGATTGATTGTGTATATGACCTAAGTGTATATACGTTGTGTGTATGGGGATGTACTCCACAGTTTAGGGAAAGATAGGGGATGGACCTCTAAACCGGATGTTGTTTGGGAGGAGATAGGGGATGGACTCCGCTGATACAGCTCATATGCTTGTCAGTTAATGTGTTGATATAGCTCATATGCTTATCTATGGAAGTGTTGATATAGCTCATATGCTTATCTGTTGAAATGTTGATACAACTTGTATGCTTATCTGTTGAGATGTTGATGCAGCTTATATGTTTATCGGATAAAATGTTGATATAGCTGGTATGCTTATCTAATGTGTAATGCGAGAAGTTTATTATGAGTCTCTGTCTCATGTAAATGGTTGGCCAGGTTCTGAGCCATTGATGTAAATTGTGAAATTGATAAGAAATGGGTTATGAATTGATTTATGAAAATAGAACATTTATCAATTGCTAATGTCTTAGTTACTGCTCATACTGTGTTTAGCATATCTCTACTGGGCGTTGGCTCACCCTATATGGGACATTATTCTCAGGTACAGGTAGCATGCCACCTCCAAGGACATAGATTGGATGATGATGAGAGTTGAAGACTCTTTTTGTTTATTTTGTTTGTATTACATGTATATCAAGCCAAGAGCTTATTTTGTATAGAGTTAGTACTCTTCTTTTGTGTAAACAGGTGTTGACTTGGAAACTGTAAGCCCATAGGGCATTTGCTTTTGTTGTTAACATGTAATACTGTTATAAGAACTACTCTGATGAATAGAAATGGTTGGTTTCTTTTATATCAATGCATGTCTAAAGTGATGGGTTTTATGTATTATTTTGAGGGCGTTACATAGTATTTCATTAAGCAAAATGAAAGACTTACAAAGATCCGAATCAGCCTCGTAGAGTTTACAGCAACAAGTTACTTGAAAACTACTCCTATGAACGAAATGCAGTGTAGGAAATTGAAGTATGGAAATGTAAAGAACAAGAAATGTAAAAACTGAAAAAGAAATTAAGTAGAATAAAACTGGTTTTATGGATCTGAGTCTGGGGCTTTTTCTAGGGCCTTCTCTGCTATTTATACTTCTCAAGGATAACCATCGAACTGCACTTCTAACCGTCGAACTGCTCCTCCATAATCGCTGATCATGTTGCCTTATAGTTAGCTCCACTACACCATGTCTGCAGTTAGGCTTCCTTCTTAATTTGAATTCAAATGTACGAATAACCGTTAGAGCCACGTCATCTTAAATCCCTTTGCCAATCCAGTGTTATGCAAATCCATTATAACCAATGCTAACTGCCACGTGTGTGATTATGATTGAAGACTTGAATAGTCTTCCCATATTGCCCTTATTCTGCCACGCGTTGAATTGTAATTGGCTTATATAAAATATGTAGCCAACAAATCTAGAGATTGACTTATCTCTCACTAACTAATCAAAATGAGTCAAGTCAATTCTATATATATCGTAACTACTATTTTTATTGATCTGAAAGAACTATATCAGTCTAAAAAATTAATTTTTCAAAACTATTGAATGATAATAATAAAAGTAATTTGGGAACATGCATTGGAAAAGGTTGATAAAGCATTGCAAAGTGGGTTGACTGTGGAACGGTGCACTCATCCAAATCTAAAAGCTTTTTTTTTTTTTTCCAAATCATTTTTCATTTTTGATAAGAAAATTCAAGGTAGAGGATCTCATTGATGCCTCCATGGGGGTTCGGGCCCCACTTTGAAATCCCCCATCTCACCACCATTCATCCTTTTACACAAATGGCCCACTTCAAATTAATCACTAAAGATGATAAATGTATGGGCCTAGACTATAAGAATTTGTTCTAAATTGGACTGTCATTAACTATATTTTTTTTGGTTTGTAAAAAACGGGTTGAACGTGATTCAGATAAATTGACTAGTATAAGCCCAAAATTATTATTGTGATCCATAAAGTTTTAGGCCATGGTCCATCTTAGTGTGTTTATTATTTTATATGTGGATATGTGATATGGAGGTGTAAGGCCTATTTAAGTTATTTGGGTTCCTTAATGGGAGGGCCTAGTAATTGTTTTATTTAGGCCCAGTCCCCTCTCATATCTTTATTAGGGTTTACATATATCTATATATATATATATATATATATATGTAGATCAAAGGGTTGTCTGCCCCATTGAAAAGACAGCATAAAGATTAGGAGAATGAGGGGAAGAGCTGGTGCAAAGGTTTTCTAATTGTGAATACCATCTTCTTTCAAGGAAGCAAAACTCAAAACAATAACAGAATCAAACGGTATGTATCTAAGTTTATATTTTAGTAGTTAATTATATTCATAGTGTTTTAATTTCTCGTATATACATCCTATAATCTTACATGTGGTATCAGAGTAAGTTTATACTAGAATCAAAATCATGACAGATTATTTTAGGAAATTTTTTTTTATATAATGATAAGAAATAAATTAATATTTTCTTTTACTAAAACGGTGTGCCTGGTCATCATACATATTGTTCAAACCTTTTCAATGTGCTTGGCGACCAAACCTTTTTCAATGTTCCTCCATTATATATTGTTCATTGTTTGCTTCGGAATCATAAAGTTTTTTTTTTCAAAAAAAAAGAAAATTGAATCCCGTGAATATATTGATTTGAAACATACTGGTGCAAAGACTATTATATATTAAAATAATAAATAGTGATATTTTCAATGAGAGAATATTTATTTTAAAATTGTCCCAGTTAGAGAACTCTTAAATCAATATGGGTAGTGCATATTTTGCCAGTGGTATATTGTTTATAAGTCTAAACAAATTGATGGGGTGATATTTATTTAATTTGACATATGTTTATTGCTTGAGAGAATTAAACGGTTGTTTAATTGTGGGTAATCATATTTTAATTTACATGATAATATAATGCAATAATTCAATTTTATGTTAATTCTCATTTGTCATTATACGGCAATGAATGCCTAATTAAAGTCGTGATTTGCTAGTATGCAACAACAAAACTGGACAATCATATATAATCTTATATTTGTTAAATAAAGTTTTAACAAATAAACAAATATTTATTATTTGATATAGTCCTAGTTGGAAGATTTTTGAATCAATGTGGGTGATACTGCTGAAGTGGTTAACTTATTGAGATTTAAATGATTTACCAATAAGGATTCTAGGAAGCTCTTCTAATATTATATCACTCAATTACCTACCCAAAAGGGGTTAATTGAGTGTATTAATTTTAGAGGTAGTGTGAGCCACTAGTAAGGGAAATTTTATTGATTTTGAAAGAATTTATCTACCCAAAGGAGATAATTTCTTGATAAATCATTCTTGCTAGTTGACTTGTTTATAGGTGTTAGAATGTGTCTTATATATTTAGCCCAAATGTATTTATATGATGATACATTCTGAAACATCTGACAATATTGTTAAAGTTTATTTGTAGCCCATTATTGTGAGACTATAATTATTGCCCATATATAATTAATTAAGATTATATTGGAGTTTAAAGATGTTGATTGTATTCTATATATTCAACCCAAAGGTGTTTATATAGTAATACATTTTTGGCACATTTGAGAATATTGCTAAAGTTTATTCGCAACATATTCTTGTGAGATTATACTAATTGCCTATGTATAATTGAAAGTTGGAGTTGTGAAAAGGCTTTCTATGTATTCAGTTTAAGAGTGATACGTTTTAAATATTTGAGAATATTAATTGTGATTATGAGATTATTATTGTCCATATATAATTGGTTAGTATTATATTGAATTGAAAGCAATAAAGAGAAATATTTTTATGAAAATCAAATTTACTCCATTAAAGTTTTGATTGTGAATCCATAAATGGATATTGACTTAGTTTTAAATCTAACTAATTTAGATGTTGACATACTCGAGAATGCATCTTCTTAACCAATTATATTAACACCTCAATATAATGTGAAAGATTGAAATTATATTCAATGTTAACTATTTAAGAAAGTAGAGTTTTAGAATATCTACTGGATGATTCTTATAAGAAAATCTAAATTATACTATACAATGCTCTATATAATACCTTCGAATTTTACAAATCGTTATTTCTTTTCAGTGTTTTATGTTTTCCTTTTCAGAATATTCTGCAAATCTCTTTACATATTATTAACTCCAGTAAAAAAAATTCTTTCAAATTTTTGTGAGTTATGACGCTCTTCCCACCTCTGGGATCTCCTTATTTGTTTCTTAAACTACTTAAAAGCTCTTATCACTACTAAAAAAACACTTTTTGCGACCGCCACAAACCGTCGCAAATAATAAAAATACAGTCGCAAAAGACTTTTTGCGACGGCCTATGCGACCGCAGATGGGGGACGCAAATGTGGGGGTGGCAAACACTTTTTGCGACGGCAAAACAACGGTCGCAAATTATTTGCGACCACCTAAACTATTTTTTGCGACAGCTATTTTGCCGTCGCAAAAAAAAAAATAAAAAAATAAAAAATACTTTTAGCGATCATTGTTTTACTGTCGCAAATAATTATTTCTTAAAAACAAAATCATATACGGGTTTGCTACAACAAAAAAATCAATTACAAGCACCAAACAATTTTTTGTTAATGAAAAATAACAAAATTAACAAATTAATTAAATTTATAATAGACATTATCCATTAACCATCCTTAAATACACTGTACTAAAAAATTCAAGTCTTCAAAAAAAAAAAAAAAAAAAGAGCAACATAATCTTTGGCTCCCAACATCACCCGCTCGATCATATCAACTATTCCCTCAACAAAATCTGCAAAAACATATATCAGACTCAACCAGGTGCCTTCATACTATACAATGCTATGTAGTTAAACACAATATAAATTCAAAGAGACAGCCATTCTTCAAAGAGTGAAATTCCAACTATTGAAATTCTGAAAATAAAATAATATATGAGTTAAGAGTTTATTGGGGCCAACTGAAAATAAAAAGTTACTAAATCTTTTGACACCAAACAGACTCGTCAAAAAAATGTAATAACATAATTAAATATATATTTTTTAAATTCCTTCATTTTGCCTTTAAAAGTATAATTTTTGCAAGGTGATCTACAGTCTATAAAATGCTAGTCTACAGGAGTAAATCCAGTAGAAAACCAGAACAGAGACAATATGATACCCAAATCAAAAATTCAAAATTCAAAATTTCCACAACCCATCATCAAAAACCTATAAATTACAGTAGGTTCTTCAATCTCAGTTCCAATTGGGCATCTAGGATTTTTTTATACAACAACAACAGCACAGAAACTCATAGTATCCAAAAAAACAGCACAAAAACTATCAAATACCCATTAAAGAGAAACGAAGAAAGAAGAGAAAAGAGTGCACCTTTGAGATCATGGGAGCTCCAATAAAGAGAGACTCAAATTTGAAATGAGAAAGCCAAAAGAATGTAGGGTTTGAATACTAAAGAGCTAATCTCATGAATGCACTCCCTTGAGGTTAACGACCAAACTTTCACCGATTCCTCACTGACAGATGCCAAATAGTCTCCGTTAAGATCCCAGCACAGGTAGTTTACCACTCCAGAGTGCCCCCGATTCCCGAAGGTACCGATGCCACATGAATGATTATATAATCTCAATACACCACGTGAATGATTACATAATCTCAATACAGAACATAATCATCAATGGAATAATAGAAGACAAATACAAACCTGGAATGCGTGACTTTGTCTATCAGTTTTGACATCAAAGATGGACACTACCTTATTTGATGCTGCAGCCAGTACATGTCCACTTATTGGTTGAAATCTCACCTGAGCACTGCCTTCTTGCTACACCAAGTAACAGATAATCAAAAATCAAGGATAATACAGTGCAACTTCAGTAGAAATTTGGAGACATGTGAAACAAAAGAGAATGTTACAAAATCCAACCTTAGAAACAAGAGCGCAAGTGAATGGATTGATATTCCAATAGCGAATTTCATTGTTACTATCACAAAAACAGAAAAGATCGTTCTTCTTGGGATGGAAATCCAGGGATATAACATGATTAGGGTTCCCGGTGTATGCATTTAAACAATAACTTGGTTGCAAAAATAAGCCCAATAAGTGTTTGTGGTGGTAATGATAAATAAATACAAACTTCATACATTGTAAATTTTAGGTTACCAGAATGTGAACAGCAGAAGCGCGGCTTGTAAATGCAAGAACTACAAAGATTATCGTAAAAGAGAGGGTATAGACAATTACATTAGCCACATCCCACAATCGCAGAGACTTGTCAAATGACGTTGTTGCTAGCTGAGACGAATTTGGCCTAAAACATACATCTGTAATCAAATATTGGTGTTCTTCCTGTGTGGTTTCTGTTTTTAGTGTATCCATACTCCAGAGGACAACCTGATGCATGTAACAGGAATAATTAACCATAACGCCTTTTGGATCAGCGCTTCTTATCTATGTTAACATTACTTTTACTCTAAGGTATGCTTATTGAAACATTAGTTCAATCAATGGCTGGAACTAGCAGACACACGCACCACAAATACATACACGTAACTAACGATATTGACATAGATCTTAAAGGAGAATATCCTTTGTCAAAATGCCAACTTTATGCATGTCGTATATCACTAAAGTGAACCATTGTGTCCGGCCTGGCAACTGTAGTGTTCAGGTATTATATTTATTTTTTAATGTATGTATTTTACCTTCTTGTCATGTCCAGCACTAGCTAGCAACTTCCCATCTGAAGAAAAATGACAGCAGGTAACTTTATTCCTTGTCCTTATACAACCAACTTCCCCAAAGGAAAAACCTGAAATGGAGAATTTGACCATTTCTTAGTACTATTCAAACAGTTAGGTCAAACATAGCACACACAAAATATAAAAATTGATTACCTTTAGAAGACTCTGTTTTATGCTCAATAAGACCTGGTTTTAAGGTGCCATACAAATCTCTTCCCTCTCCTCCATCATGCGACAGAAATGAATCCATATTATCATCCAGAGAACCGACATCTCCAAAATGTTCTATGTCTTCTTGCACTAATAATCAATGTTGAGCTTCATGTTACACAGAAACTTCATCCATGAGACAAATTCATTCAATACAGACTTCATGTCAATGTCAATGCTAACAGATCAATCAACTAGAAAATCCAATCAGCATGATCAACGAACTAATTTAATATCACATATAAATCAAGCAAATTCAACACTAGGACTTTTTATCTTCCAAATTCAAATTTACCAATTCTTGCCTCAGCAAATTCAAAATTGCCGATAATAAATGAAATCTTGATTTCAAGTTAAAAACAATAATATACTACTCACTATAATGTATTGAAGAAGAAATTGAGAGATATACACTAATAGATATGGAAAATGCAAGAAAATAGGGCAAGAATAAGATGAGTTGAACCAGTACATACCTGTACGAGGATGAGACGAATTAGTCGAACCAGAGCTTCCTTGTATGATATGTATGTGTAGATAGATAGATAGATAGATAGATAGATAGATAGATAGATAGAGAGAGAGAGAGAGGGATTGGGGGCGAGATTGAGAGAGAGATTCATACCGCTGGAGATCTTCAGACGACGATGACGAGCAAGAGAGCAGAGCTGTACAGGTTTGTTGAATGCATGCGAGAGAGAGAGAGAGAGAGAGAAAGAGAATGATCCGCCATAGATCTTTAGAGCTATTTGTCAATTCTCTCTCTAGAATCATCTAGAACACAAGCTATCAGAGATATATACACAAATATATGCATGTATATAAAGAGAGAGAAGGAGACCTGGAAGAGGTTGAGGAGGGCAGAGGCGAAGGCGAGGCAGTCGAAGGAGAGAGAAACGTTACTGGCGACCTGAGAACTGAGAGCTTCGGCGATTGATTTAAGACATAGAGAGAGAGAGAGAGAGAGAGAGAGAGAGAGAGAGAGAGAGAGAGAGAGAGAGAGAGGGGAATGATATCAATGTTTGTGAAATAGGGCTAGGGCAATTATAAGGAAAAAAGGAAGAAAAAATAAATATAAGGAATAAATAAATTATTTGCGACTGATAATTAGGGGGTCGCAAATTGTATGGTAGCAAAAGGTCATTTTTCTATCATGTAATTTAAGTTGTAGTCTAGTACTGATCTTGTTTTAAAGAATGTTATTTTATATATTGTTCGTATAACAACAATTTAATTTTAATGTCAAAACTAAATAAGTATGATTATTTTTTTAATTTTTGTCAACTAGGTAATAAAATAAAATAAAAAATAATAATAATAATAATCGAAATAGATTTTATTTTGACTTGGATGTTAATTATCATAAAGTGTGTGGGAGAAATTATTTTATTGATTTCATAAATGAGTATTGATGTTATGCATTTGTCTAATCTCATTAATGTTGAAAAACACACTGATAAAGTTTTTAAAATTATTAATTGAAGATGGATATTATAGTGAACATGATAATTTTGATTAATGTACATAACCTCTTATTAATTTTTTATAAAATTATGGATCAGTTTAAATATATCATGCTTATAACTTCGAAGAAAGTTGAGTACTTAAGCGTCATAATTGGACTCTAATAAAATGATGAAGTGTAGGTTAACATGTTTAAATTATACAAGTTTTTGTGATAAAATATTTTTAATTGCTATGTATACTTTACATATGGTACTAAGTTAAAAATATTTTAAAACACTTTTGAATTGTGAACTAGTTGAAAATTTAGTTAAAATAACTTTTGAGTTTGGGATTGTACAGAAGTAAAAATTTTGTTGTGTTTTTGAAATTAAAATGGGACTTAGGCTTCGTTTGGCAAGAGACTATTTTAGCCAATTAGCCAAAAAGTTACTAAATTAGCCAAAAAACCAACAACCCATACCAAAAAGTCAAAGATTCTATTTTCTCTCTACTTTTTGCACATCTTTTCGTAATTAGCCAAAAAGTCATCCCAAACATACAAGTTTTTTTTACCTACCTTTTTAGCCAAATAGCCAAAAAGTTACTAAATTAGCCTGTTCCCAAACGAGGCCTTATTGCTATTTGTTGTTACTTTTGTAAGTTGTCAATGGTTCTATTATCTTGATTTTGACATAAAAATCTTTTAAGCTTAAAATGTGAAGTTTTTAGATTGATGAACAGTTTAAAGCTCAAATATATAAATCTTCCTATGTACTTGTGCCTATTGTAATAAATTGGTCCGTTCATTCTCATATAGAGAAAGTGAGAGTGCAAGTAGAACCTGAAGTGTCTATTCAATCTATTGATATAACTTGAACATGCATAACACGTACAACTCCTAGACATTCTCATACAGTTAAAAGATCATTGTGATCATATTATTTTTTCTAAATGAGCAACATCAAGAGATTGAAGAGATGATTGTCACGTATGATGAAGATATTGGCGATCTGTAATATGGTAAATGAATTAATACAAATTATTAATTAGATATGAGATCATGTTATACTTTTTAAAAGTTTGAAATCTAATGAGTATTTTTTAAAGATAAATAAATAAATACAATGCTATTGCAAGAGGTTGTGATTTGAAAAGGGTATTGTCTTTACCATTATCATAAAGATAGGTTTATAATGATTATAGTGGCATTGTGACTTTTTTATCTATTGCTTCGCCAAACAAAATAAATTTGATTTGTGAGTTAAACAAATTTATTTATGGTTTTAAACAAATTTCTGAGCAATGATATTTAAAGGTTCACAAAATATTATTACTTGACTTTATGGATAATACTGTTAATTTATACATATATCTCAAGGTCAGTGGGAGCAATTTATTTTTCTTGATCCTTTATACCAATGGAATTTTACTTACTAGTAATAATTTCAAATTAATACTTGATGTGAAGATATTGCTGTTAATAAATTTTTTATATAAAATATCTTCATAAAGTATTTTATGTGTTTGGCATTGAGATACTTGAAAAATAATTATTTGTCTCGATCTCAAAGAGCATACCTAGATCACATTTTTACTAAATTTAATATGTAGAATTGAAAGTTTTACATTGCTTTTCTTAGTGATCGAGACTAATTAAGTAACATTCAGTATTTATAAAATGATTTTGAGAAAGAGTTCATGAGGAATGTCTCGTATTCTAGTGTTGTGAGAGTTTAATGAATTATGAAGTTTGAATTAAACTTGGTGCATATGCAATTAGTTTGTTAGACAATTATTATTTTAATTTAAGCATTGACCATTGGGTTGAAACACATAAAGTGTCATGATATTTATAGAGAATTAAAGATTATATATTTGTCTATAGAAGAATTAATCATGTTAATATTATTGGTTGTACAATGTCGACTTTGGTAGTTGCTCAGTGTCTATTACTAGTTACATTTTTATGTTTGCATGAGGTGTTATTTCATGAAAGAGTTTCATAAAATCTCTTATAATTTTTCACTATGCAAACATGTTTTAGAGTTCAACTTGAGTTATGTAATTAAAGAATTTTATTTCAGAATTTGGAATTGTTAATTTCATTTCCAAACCTATAAAGATGTATTATGATATATGGTTTTAATTTTCTCTATGAAGAATAATAAAAGCTTTGATGGTAAATTTAAAGTACTTCAGAATTAGAAAGTTGTTACGGATGGTATTATTTATGAGCACATCTTACGAAATACATACTAGTTGATCCTCTAAATATAGGGCTTAAGCTAAATTTTCGTTTGCTAAACATATTGGGCATATGGGTACTTTATAGTTTTTTTTTTTTTTTTTATGTGCTTGGCTAAAGAAATTTTTTTACTCATGACTATTATCTATGGTATATTTCAGTAAATAAATTTTAATGTGTTTGTTCACATTTTGTTTATATTGTTTATAGTTATGTGTGTGTACACATAAATGGTAATTATTATATATGTATACCTCTTATATGAGCTCTTACAGTTATATTTTAATTTTGAGATATAAAGATTAATACTTTGGTTTAGAAGTGTATATGGATCCATAAAGTATGATGCTTGGTTTAAAGCATGAAAGACCTCGGTTTAGAGGAATAAAGGCTTCTTTTAGAAGTGGAGAAAGGAATAAGATTCCTTGCAGGGTCTTTTCAAGACCATACAGAGGACTGAATGTGAAATTAGCATGTTATATCATTTTTGGATCAATTATGCTAAACTTCCACAGTACACTTTACCATATATAGGAATCCATGTTGGTGAGATATTAGTGTTTGTAATTGTGGAAGGTGTTATGTTGTTCAATAACATAATTACCGCTACAGTTCGATATTAATATTTATCATTGAACGGGATTCTGTGCTGAGATGTTTCTATTTTGAATCATGTTTATGTGGCCACTAAAGTTGTTTAACCCCGAGAGTCATTTTTTCTTAAATAAAATATTTTCTTAAATTAATAGTCAATGTTGCCTAAGTGAGAGAATGTAAGAATTTGTTCTAAATTAGGCTGTCATTGACTATATTTTGTTTGGTTTGTGAAAAACGGGTTGAACGTGATTCAGATAAATTGACTGGTATGAGCCCAAAATTATTATTGTGATCCATAAAGTTTTGGGTCATGGTCTATCTTAGTATGTTTATTATTTTATATGTGGATATGTGATATGAAGGTGTAAGGCCTGTTTAAGTTATTTGGATTCCTTAATGGGAGGGCCTAGTAATTGTTTTATTTAGGTCCAGTCCCCTCTCCTATCCTTATTAGGGTTTACATATATATCTATATATATATGTAGATCAAAGGGTTGTCGGCCCCATTGAAAAGACAACATAAAGATTAGGAGAAGGAGGGAAAAAGCTGGTGCTAAGGTTTTCCAATTGTGAATACCATCTTCTTTCAAGGAAGCAAAACTCAAAACAATAACGGAATCAAACGGTATGTATCTAAGTTTATATTTTAGTAGTTAATTATATTCGTAGTGTTTCGATTTATAGTATATTGATCCTATAATCTTACATAGACATCTTGGTTACAAGGGTAATACTAATTATTTCTTGATAAAAAAAATTTATTACAATGGAGAGATGAATAATAATAATTTTTTTTAACTGATTAAAGGATCTCCATTTGTTGAAGAATCAGACATAAGGGACTTCAAAGAAGAATCATAGGTGTCCTCACAAGATAGACTTGAATCATAACTTGACTTCAGATTTATCAGAGTTTGAAATTGAAAAAAAAAAAAAAATAAGAACCGTATTGTCATCATAGAGCCTCAAATTTAGAGCCACTTGCACACCAAACTAGTGAAGAGTGAGCTCCTCCAAAGCTATCACCTTAATTTGATGGCGTCTATCATCTAATTTATTGTAACAAAAAAAATCCATGCATACTCTACCTCTAAAAAAAATCCAAAGGAAAGAACTATTGCAGTTAGCTTAATAGACAAATTTATGTATCTAATTAAGCTTCATTTGGAAAGTGAGTTGGCTTTTTAGTTTTTTTGGCTATTTTAGCCTGGGGCTAAAAAGCCTGATGCTTTTGACTTTTTTAACTTTTTTGACTTTTTTGTGAGAGAAAAAATATAATAATTATGGGTTAGATATAATGTTTTATCTTATTAGAGTAAAAAGTTTTTTTATTTTTTGTGACAATTTTAACCAAAAAAAAACTCCAAAACCCACTTCCGAACATGGAAAACTATCGATTCAATTGCCCATTTCCCATCAATGTAACCACCCCCCTCCCCCCCCCCCCAAAAAAAAAAAAAAAAACAATTTGAGGAAGAGGGATAAAGATTGGAAAATGATAGGACTGCATATTTAAAAAAATAAAAATAAAAAAAGCAAAAAAACAAAACAATGTGAAGAGAGGGAAAGGCACTCATCCGCAACAAAGTAATTGTCCACCGTTCACCACCAAGGATCCTCTAGAGTGAAATTTTCCTAAAGTTTCCTAGAGTGCTACATTGTGTGGTTGAGATTTACTGACAAGTCACATCAGAAAAATTGATGTGACTTGCCAGTAAATGTCAACCACACAATGTAGTACTCTAGGAAACTTTAGGAAAAAATCACTCTAGAGGATCCTTGCTCACCGTTCACACTTAGAAGTTAAAAGTTACCAACCCCATGGCACTACTCAATCCATTAGCTTTTTTGTCACTATTTAAAACCCAACCATGAACCATTCACTGCCCCCATAACTCCGAAATTGAAGAGAGAGAGAGAGAGAGAGAGAGAGAGAGAGAGTATTGGCTTCCACTTCCTCAATGTCTTACAAGGTCTCAACATTAAGGAGTTTCATGTTGTTCTTGTTTCTCTTTGTAATAGTTGTGTTGGGGTTGAGAAGTCCTTTTGCAGAAGCTCAGAAAGTACCAGCAATTTATGTATTGGGAGACTCATTAGTGGATGTTGGTAACAATAATCACCTCAAGCTCTCTCTTGCTAAAGCTGATTTTCCTCACAACGGCATCGACTTTCCAGGCCAAAAATCTACCGGAAGATTCTGCAATGGCAAAAACTCTGCTGACTTTTTTGGTAACTAAAATTTCACCATCCCATCATAGCCACACTTCACTTTCACTTCTCATCAAAGCAGATATCTCTCTCTCATGCATTGAATCCTATCAATAATGTCAATCACCATATAAAAATATGGTTATTATAATATTATTGAAATCTTAATGCTTAATTTTCTACCTTTTGTTATAGAAAAGGTGGTTCCTATATTTTTGGTTTTGTATAATTTTGGTTCATACAATTTCAATGAACTTGATTTTGCTTCTAAATTTATAAATGATTTGCATTTTCTTATGAAAAATAAACAAATAAGTGGCATATGTCATGAGCTTGATGATTATTTTTGATCAAAAATCGTAATAGTTTTATCAATTAGGCCTAATTGATACAAAATCTAAAATTTAAAATTAAAATTGAATCAACTAAAAATACAAGAATAAAAATAATATAATTAGAAGCAAAATGAAAAGACTATAATTTATTTATTTATTCAAAAGACAGAATTTATCCAGAATCAGATTGTGTGGTGAAGATTAATTTGATAAAATATGGGGTTCACGTGTAAAATGAATTGAAACCATTGATTTTTATTTCAATAATTCTGAATATATAATTCTAAATTTATAGTCTTTCTTTGGAAAGTGCTAAATAAATATACTATTTTATTTTTTACAAAAAAATAATATAAACTAAAAAATATATATACACTAATATTACACTTTCCAAACAGCCCTTTGTGTTTTTGGTGTCAATTCTCTATATGTATCACCTTCATTTCGGTTTAATTTTAGTAGGTGAGATAACGTCTCATCATGTACTAATTTTTCTGAGAATTCTATCTTATTAATTTGTCCATCATATGTCATATTTACCTAATGGCCCAGACTTTTTCTTTTTTTTTTTTCCACCAAGTGACGAAAAAATTTTGTCGTCAAATTTTTTCATAATAACTTTTTAATTTTTTTGCAATGACTTTTTGTATTTTCTGATGTATCCAAAAAAAAGTATGTCGCCAAAAATCGCACTTCTTGCAGTGAGGATAAAGATCTTCTGATGGGTTGTCGTATATATTCGAGCATTATTGTAAAATTGATAAGACATAACATAATAAGAATAATTATAAATACACCTTTTCAAAGTTTGCTTAAATGCAAATTATTTTTTTTAATTTTAAAAATTACACCCATTTCTTAAAATTTTTAATTTTATAATAAATGATCTTTTTTCATTAATAAATTATCAAGTCAATTAATAATTTTTAATTATATCAAAAATTTATTTTAATTAATAATTTAAATAATTTTATTATTGTATCAAGAATTTTACTTTTCTATTAATTCTGTTAAATAATTTTTTTAGAATAAAATATTTATAATTTTTAAAATTATAAGAGAGAATCAAAATTATAAACAAATTTTATGAAGTGTGTTTATAATTTATCGTAATAATTATCTATCAGGAAAATGCCACGAAAATGTAAATGTGCCACATGTATGTGTTGTTCTGGTGATTATGATTCATATGTTTTGGAGTGTTGTTTGGCAGCTGAGAAAGTGGGGTTACCGACTTCACCACCTACTAAAAAAACCACTTTTTGCGACCGCTATAAACCGTCGCAAATAATAAAAAACAGTCGCAAAAGACTTTTTGCGACGGCCCATGCGACGGCAAATGGGGGTCGCAAATGTGGGGGTGGCAAATACTTTTTGCGACCACAAAATAGCAGTCGCAAACTATTTGCGACCGCCTAATCTACTTATCGCGACTAATATTTTGCCGTCGCAAAAAAATTAAAAAAATACCTACAATGTATTAGCGACCATCTTGTTACCGTCGCAAAAAAAATATAAATAAATAAAATACCTACAATGTTTTAGCAACCTATATTCTCATATATATATATATATATATATTCAAGTAGTATATACAATAAATATAAAGTGATATTTGCAAAAATGTAAAAAGCATTTTGAGTTAACTAATTAAGAAAATGCAAAATTTTAAAAGCTAATAAAGTGAAAATTGTATTCTAATAACCACAGAAGCAAGAAAACATACACTATCTGTAGTTTAGGCATATTGGCAAGCTTTGGCGGAAGGTACCCTGATAAGTTGTTATTGTCAAGTAGCCTGCAGAATTTTACATCATTAAAGACAGGCAAATGTCCAAATGCATTTGAAGTAAAAGAACACCAAATTACCACATTACAAGTAAAAGCAACAAATTACCAACTTACAAGTGAACAAGTTCTGGGAGACTAGACAGTTCAGGAGGGATTTGCCCACTAATTGAATTGTTATTCATGTGGCTGCTCAAGGGATGAAGTAACAATAATAATATCAATTATAGTAAATACTAATTACAACAAAAAAAATAGTAATAATAACAAATAATATATCACGGTGAAGAAGATAATGAGAAGCAACAACTAGTCAGCCTTGTCTAGGCTAGATAGAGTCAAAATCCTTACAAATGCATTGTTTTGTTCAAGTTCGCAAATGATTTAGGTATTGGACCAGATATTTGGTTCTCGTCAATTTGAATTCTGTCTAAAGTAGGAAGATAACCGATCTCTTCAGGCAAGGAACCTGTGAGTTGATTTCCACTCAAGAGCCTGGAAAATAGAAGATCACACAGAATGAGGAACATCCAAAAATATGGTGCACTTTCTCACAACTCAATTACCAGCAAGAAATATACTGATGTCTATGTCTATATATATATATTATATTGGATCAGATATCTGAGGCTCCAACAATTCAGAAATAAAAATTTATTTCTTTCCTGATAAGTATAAATGAGAAGCCATTCTATATGTATGAACATATTAGCTTAGGGGATTTCTTAATAATACTAGAATTTGATCAAATGGTAAACAATATGGAATATGAATATCTAGCCAACCCATCAAACAACCACTTCAACTTACAAGAGTATCAAAGATGTAATATTGCCAATCTCCTTCGGTATATTTCCACTTATCTTATTCCACATAACATTCCTTTAAGAGCAAAAGAAAAGAACATATGTCAGTCAACAAAAGAAAATTAGAATCCACTTGTATAGTAGAAAAAACACAATCCCTAAGGAGGATTGACAGAGAAAAAGCAGCACCAAGTTATAGGATTAAATGGTAAACATTCCACAAATACTCTGACTCACAATCTTTTCATATAAGATAAGCGATGAAGCTCTGGAGATAAACTGCCTGACAGATTCATATTCTGTAGTAGCCTGCAAAAGAAAACATAAAGACCAACTTGCAAATTTAGAAGGCAAAGAAACTATTTTGTATAGGTATATATCGTTACATCAGATTTAAACAAATCATATTGTCTTTACATCTTCTATTATATTACTTAGAACCCTTGGTTCATCCAATAGTAAAAACATAAAGGAAGGAATATAGCTAGCAAACTTAGTAACTTCTTGTTGCAAAACTTATATACATTTATAGTTTTCCATACTTTTAAATTTATTTATCTAACAAGATGATCTTTCAGGAATTCAATTTTGCCATATTTTAGGCAACGTGGTCGTTTTTGAAGGAATTCAATAGTGTGTTTTGGCTAACACACCCCCATAATTTTTTTAAAATATATATTTATGACTCGACATACCCACAAAAGTATCCAAAACGTGCCCATCTTTTATCTGCCCAATATCCGCGCCGTACTCGAAGTATTTCGTGTACCGATACATATTGTGCATACCTAGTACTTGTACGGCAATATTTTTGGAGTAGCCATGCTTCATAGCTTCTAGGCACATAATTTGGGATAAGCTAGTGAGTCTTTCAGCAACATTATCCAGGAACATAACTTCTGGGCACACAGTTTCTGCTAAATATCTAACCATCGTATCTGTTCTCTTCGACCAAGAAGTGATAAATTTACTACAAAAGAATATAATACAATCTGCAAATAGACATCCTTTTTTAACATCTTCCTCCAAAATAATCTGGCTTAAGATGGAAGATCCCTAAACATATGCTATATACTTTGATGAATGTACCAGTGGTGTGTAAGCCAGGATATTTTAATGCCAGCTTACTTTCCTATATACTCGATTCAAAAAATCCATGTTCAAAATGCTCCAGGACAGGGACAAATAATTAGGAAAAGACTGAAATCATACAATTCTTCAACGTGTAGATAGCCATCATCCATGATCATATTGAAGCACAAAACCCCTGTCCAATTCGACATACATGGATCTCCCGATTCCAATTACTGAGATTCATCTACACAGTTAAGTTGTCGTTGCATTTCTAGTTTGCTTGTGGACTTGGATGATCCTATTGAATCAGACCAAACGTATTTCCCCTTTTTTTTTAAACACATAATTACCAGTCATATAGGCACTTAAACAGAGAAAATCATATAAATTAAAACTAGCAATTGAAAAATGTTCACCAATCTAGGCCATTAATCTAAATGTATTATTCAGCTCAACATGAAAAAAATCATATCCCAGCATACAGCAAATAAATAAGGTCATCATTCCAAAGCAATGCACCTCGTGTCCATACTAAAGAATATGTTATAGGAACTAGATTCAAATGTATATTTACATTTATAGATATTTACGCACCACACATACTGCTGCGATCAAAAGTCACTGTCCCAGCTGGGGAACGGCTCTGTTCTCTTCCTTTTGGACCCCATTGAACGAAAGGTTCTGCTTCATTGATCCCATATCCACTTGTCCATGTTACGGTCATCTAAGTTTCAAGTTAAAGTACATCATCTCCTCTAAGAAATTTTTAAAATCAACCATGTAATTAAATGACTAAATAAAAGAAACAACAAGAAAGAAGGCCCTACCCATGCATTGGCAAGGCATTAAGATAATCATCTACACAAATTAATAGCTTTCTTATACTTTCGGCATACACTACACATAAGATCTAACAACTAATGTGACAGAATTAGACTTACTTCATTCCATGTTTTTCCTTGTGCTAAGCATGGGTACACCGGCGCATTTGGATTTGCAAAAGCTACAATATTTGACATTGCCACTAGCTTTGGCTGTTATAGAAAGAAAAAAAGATTTAAATTTCATTGAAGGTGGTTGTGGTTGAAACACAAAAGAGAATATAATCTTCATATACAAGCTAAAAAAAATTGGTAAAGAAAGGAAACAAACCAACAAAAATTTAAAACAAAAAATATTTTATATAACATGGTAGATGAACAATGAATTCATCAGCTAGTGCATTCAAAACACATTATTGGGGGGGGGGGGGGGGGGGAATGAAGAAGAAGAAGAAGAAGAAGAAGAAAGAAAGAAAGAAAGAAATTTCCTAATTGGAATTTCATTTGTAATTTAGATTCAGTTGGAGACGTTTTGGTCAACTAGCCTTGTAAAGATAAACTACAATATTAAAAACAAAATTTCAATTATAGTCACTAATGTTCTCCCACAAAATTATAATCCATCAAGAAACAGCAAGAAACATTACTCTGTCTGATTTTCGTTTTTAAGTATATATATTTGAAAAATACTAAAAATAGTTTGGTGAAAGTAAACATCATAATGATATTTTTGAATTTTCAAAAAGTATTTCTGCGCAGAAAAATAAAACAACATAAAAATGATGAGTTTCCTAAGTTTTTCATTATTTTTTCAGCAAAATTATTTTTTTATTATTTTCAAAAGAAAAATTTTAAAAACAAAACTAAACAGAGATATTGAACTGTCAAAGTCCAGCTCCAGCCAGTCATTTTAAAATTTAGAAAAGACCATAAAGGGCCAACACAGAACAATCAATGGTTCTTTATAATATTCTGTTCATGAAGGACGGTTTGACCTCCACATAGCTATGTTGGCTATATAGGAAGAGTAAGACATTGTGAGCATACAGCTAACAAACCGCCAGAAAACAATGCAAAAAGTGTTAGCAGAAATTCCATCGACCACCAGTTCTATAATACCATTCATCCAAATAATCTACTGACTGTAGAACTAATCAAACATTTCCAAACAAAAATTATATTTATTCCACTATCAATTGTTTAATTGCATCATTCCAGCTGGATCAGTTGTCCAACAAGCTAGTTCCAAAATGCCAAAATCCAATGGTTAGCAGAACAACAATAACATACTAGAACAATCATTCAAGCCAACTATTACACACTGTTGTAATTGAACAACACATATCGGTGATACATTACATGGATATATATATAGAGAGAGAGAGAGAGAGTACGAAGAGCAGAGAGGAGAGCAAGATTACAGAGAGAGACAGACAGTTGAATCGATTAATGTTTCAATTTACACATTACAAATTAATCGATGAAGATACGTCAAACATTACAAAGAGTAAGATTCGAGCGATGAAGATGAATCGATGAAGATGTGCCAAACATTACAGAGAGGGACAAAGAGAAGTGTTTAGGCTTACCGATTATGAATCTCGATTATGGATCGATCGAAATCTTCATCAACAGCAGATTGAAATCTTCAAATCTTCATCAACAATCGATCAAAAGTTTCAAATCTTCTTCAAAGTGAGAGTCTAGTGAGAGAGACTGAGATTTGAGCGAGAGAGTCGAGCGACAGACATATTTTGAGAGAGAGAGAGTTCAGATTTGGGAAATAAGGGGAAAAAAGGGGGACGGGTCAAGTTTTTTAGTGATTTAGGGGTTTTTTATTTTTTTATTTTTAAGGACACGGTTGGGTCAATTAAAAAGAGATTTTTTGCGACCGCAAAACAAACGGTCGCAAAAAGATAGACGCAGAAAGTCATATTTCTAGTAGTGATATCTATCCCTTGTATCTAACAAGAGTGGTAGTAATTGTTAAAATCTATCAAAACCTACCACTACACCTACTCCACCCACTTCACCTACTCCACCTATTACTCCACCTACTACATACCTACTGTAAGAGGGGCTAATTTGAGCCCACTAAATTATTTAGGCCCAATAGCCCAAGATTAGTGGGCCCGAATTTATCGCAAGTCCAAGAATCGGTGGGCCCAGATTTATCGCCATCAAACGGATTGAATCGCTCTAAGCCTCGAAAGGGTTCGGATCCACGAACCTAGAGACTTACTTAGGCCCGGACTCGAAAGGGTATTATTAGGCAAGCCTAGAGATCCGAGGCATTCGGACTCGAAAGGGTTCGGATCCACGAACCTAGAGGTCCGAAATACTTGGCTTCGAACGGATTCAAACGCAATCTAGAAGTCGCTCCGTTAATGAGTCCCAGAACACTTGCGGGCTCGGAGCTTTCCGGGATCTACGCACCAGAACCATGGGCGTAATGGAGTTCGAACAAAGGACCCGATCCCGAGGACGGTGAGTGGAGACAAATTCACTCTTCGGTTAAACTAGCCTATACCTGGGTCGAGGTGGCATGACCCCGGGGGTCCATGAGACTCGGCAATATTTTGCGGCAGGACGTCCTCTGGGACTACCCCTGACCCTTTGGGATGATTGGGGATCATTGGTTATGTGTGGCTAAGAAGAAGGGTTCGCCGAGGGATTGATCTCCTCTTCGGGGTTTTCTCATCCTCGGAGAAGTCACCTCCTCGGAGAGGTCACCTCCTCGGACAAGGTGGTTAGAGAGAATATCCCCCATCTGCCTTGCACATGGGCTCCATCCTACATCATGAGGTGCCTATAAATAGCACCCACCCATAGCTTTACAAGGGATGGATTTTGGAGATTATTAACTCTTGGGAAAGAACTAATTTCCCTTCTCCATTATCAACCTTGAGAGTGAAAGTGGGAGATCAATGGGAGAGCCTTGCCATTATTCTATTCTCTAGCCATTTTGCCTTCTTCTTCACCCAATCTCTTATCTCCATCATCTCCTTTGTTGTTGTGTTCCTAAGTTGAGATTATTGAAGAATCTAAGCCTCTCATCATATTCTAGAGAATTCAAAGTTGTTCTTCAAGGATCTTTGAAGATCTTTGAATTTTCCAACTCTTTTCTTGAACCCTTTCCTACATTTTGGCGACTCCACTGGGGAGGTGGATTGGTTAATGGTCTCAACGAGATCTGGAATCCACACAACTCCAACAAGGATGGCGGGAGAAGATGAAGTTCACCAACAAGGATCCTCTAATGGTGGTGATGACAGAACCATGGCTCCAGATCAACCACATTTGCTTGAAGCCATTCAAGGACTACAGAATACTCAGCAAGAGATTCTTACCACTCTTCAGAATCTCACTCACACCATGTTGGTAATGAGTTCTAACTTTGCACCGGCGCCAAACGGAAATCAAACTGGTGGTGGAGTTATTCCCGCCGGAGCGCAAAATCAAATCCAAGGAGAAGTAGGCCCCAATCAGCCTATGGCTCATGGCAACACGGCCACAGTAATACATGCTCAAACCACAGTAGGCGGCGGCAGTTTGCCCATGCCCGGGCTCCATGGCGTGCCAAGCCAAGATCCAATGGTGACTAGGGGAGTTTCTGGTGTAATGAATGGTGCTCCGGCGACTGTTGGTGTCCAGGAAAACATAAGGAGCATAATGGCGCAAAAGGGAGCTCTGCCCGTACCTAATCTTGTTACGCCACCAGTAAATGCTACCCAAGCACCAAGCGGGCCTCCTTTGGTGCCGACAACAAATCTGCAAGCACAACCCGGTATAGCGGCGCCGTGCGGTGGACTCTACGGGCCTCAATTCAATATCCCATCACGAACTGGCTTGTCTGTAGGCGCTGACGGCCAGTATCGTCAAATGTCCTCACCAATGATGAATTCGCAGCACCAGAATGGCCAAGTCGCCCCTAGCTCAGTCTTCGGGTCCACAGGCCAAGTCTCGGGAATACCACCATCAAACTCTCTCCCTCAACAGTTTCTCACTCTCGCCGATGTGCAGGCCATGTTCGATCTCGAACGGGGCAAGAGGACCTTACCCTCTTTGCCTGATCCAGACGTCAAGCCGCCTTACCCTATTGAGATGCTGAGCTATCCATACCCTGAGGGGTATACAGTGCCAAAGTTCATCAAGTTCGACGGCAAACAAGGAAATGCCCGAGAACATGTTGTGCGATTCATCGAGACTCTGGGTATTCACAGTTCAAACCACGTCCTCCGACTGAGAGAATTCTCTAAGTCCCTCACCGACCGAGCATATAGTTGGTATGTTAATTTGGCCCCAAACTCTGTCCGAAGTTGGGAGGAAATGGTTAACAAATTCCACTCCAAGTTCTTTCAAGTGGCGGAGAGGGTGACCACACTTACATTGTGTAAAGAGAAGCAACAAGAAAGTGAAGACATCCTTGACTGCGTCAAAAGGTTTCAAGACAAGGCCGTAGATTGTCATGAAGCAGTCGATGAGAGTTATCTGGTTCAAATCTGTCTAGAAGGGGCATTGAGCAGATACAAAATGTTTCTAGTTAATCACAAGCTACCCACCTTCTCGGCATTAATAGAAGCAGCTCGGAACATTAGCATTCCTTATGCTCAGGAGTCCGGATTTAAGGCCAGTTACAAGACTAGTTTCAAATCGTCTCGTGGACCTATTGTTGCTGCTGCCTCTGCCCCAGATACCCGAAATTCACAAGGAGGAGGTCATAGAGGCCAGAAGAGAAAGCAATATAATGGTGAAAAGGGGAATGTTTCTTATCCATGTGGAATCGAGGAAGTGAAAGCTCTAGTTAAGGAATGGGTGGCTGACGGAGAGCTAAAATTGCCTTATGTTGAAGAAATGCCATCAAAGAAGGACCGTGAGAGCCCTGAATTCTGTGTCTACCATCGTACATTGAAACATCCGACAGAGAAGTGTTGGACTCTTAGGAAAATCTTCAGAGATAAAGTCGAGGCAGACGAATTGAGGTTCAAAAAGCAAGGGACTCAAGACATCCGAGAACAACCATATCCTCAACACCGAGACAAGGGCAAGAATGTTGCTATGATAGCTTATGAAGGCCCGATGATCGAGGCTATCGCCAATCTCGATGACGATGATTGTTATCTGGACGACATCCTCGAGCCAGAGGGTGAGCAAGTTTACTATGGAAGTGCTTTCGATCCAGAGGGCAGAACATTTATGACTCATGGCGAGGATCCCTTCGATCCAGAAGGAGGAGAAGAGTACTACGGAAGAGGAGGACACCATGTTTATGTGGCATCTTATTTTGAAGAGACCGAGGAGATGGTTAACTACGAGCCTCCAAGAGTGGAAAAAGATCCGGATCACTATGCCAAAACCTTGCAAGACTGTGTAAAGTTCAAGCAGTTCTTTGACCAGCTTGGACTTTCCAAGGTGGCAAGAACAGAAATCACCAAGTCTATCATTAATATAGCCGAGGCACACCATGAGGAATGCATGTCGACTGAGGGATCTATCCCGAGGAAGGCAAAAGAGCAATCTAGTGCCATTACTTTCTCCGAGGTTGATCGGAAGTATCCTTTTTCTCACAATCGCCCGCTTTATGTGACTGCTTTTATTAACGGGGTTGAGTTCAAAAGGGCATTTCTAGATAGTGGAGCCTCTATCAACATTATGACTCGCGCTACTCTAGAAAAGGCCGGAATCTCTGAAGAACGCATTGTGAAGCAGCCGATAGTCATCACTGGCTTCGGTGGAGAAAGGAGAGTTACTATCGGATGCGTAACAATTGATTTAGCCGTTGGAGAGATTCGCTCGGCCACCAAGTTCCATATTATCGATTCTGAGGCAAATTATCACATCATTCTAGGGAGGACCTGGATGCATAGATATGGGGCTGTACCATTGAGTTATCATCAGTGTGTTAAGGCTAAATGGGAAAAGAAGACGGTGACAATTCAGGCTATAGAAAGGCCTTTCGAGATCCATGAAGCTCATTATTCTGATGCCATCTACTTCACCGAACTGGCTGTCGAAGAAGTTCCCACCACCTCTAAGCCTCGAGGGGTCAAAATTCCTCGTTGGGAGGATATCAAAGATGACAAGGAGCTGATGGCAGAGTCGAGTAAGCGGGCAATGTCTAGACCAGAAAGTCCGCCTATTTCTCGGAAGGTGATGAAAGTTCGAGAAGGAGGCAAGATGGTGTACTATTTATGAAGGTGCGGGGAGTCGGTTTCTTCAGTCACCGACTCCGAGTCAAAAGAAGAGCCTCCTGACAATGATATAGTAATAAAGCCTGAAGTGGCTCCAGAATGTATGCAAGATGGGCCGAAGCCTCAGCCCGAACAACTTATTGAAATAGATCTGAGTGATGGACAAGATGCACCGAGGCCGGTATTCGTAAGTTCGAGCCTTAGCCCAGAGAAGCAGGAACAGTTGTTAAAGTTGATAAGCCGATACTCAAATGTGTTTGCTTGGTCATATAAGGAAATGCCCGGACTAGATCCTGACCTAGTCTCCTACTATCTTGATGTGTTCCCAAACTCCAAGCCAATTAAGCAAGCTGCTCGAAAATATCATCCAGATCTCGAAGAGAAGATTAAGGAGGAGATTGAAAAACTTCAACAGGCTGGTTTCATCCGGCCAATACAGTACCCCACGTGGTTAGCAAACATCGTGCCAGTAAAGAAGAAGAATGGCCAAATCAGAGTATGTGTAGACTTTCGAGATTTGAACAAATCTTGCCCGAAGGATGAATTCCCTCTTCCTCACATCGACACCCTCGTGGATACTACCTCGGGACACCAGATGTTCTCATTCATGGATGGATTCAGTGGATACAATCAGATTAAGATGGCTGAAGAGGACGCAGAAAAGACTGCTTTTAGAACACCTCTCGGAAACTTCTTCTATACAGTCATGCCTTTCGGACTCAAGAATGTCGGTGCAACTTACCAAAGGGCTATGACTGCAATCTTTCATGACATGATCCATCATGAGGTGGAAGATTATGTTGATGATCTAGTGGTGAAATCCAAGAAAGAAGAAGACCATCTTCGAGACCTTGAGAAGGTATTCAAGAGGTGCCAGAAATTCAAAATGAGGATGAATCCTCTCAAATGTGCTTTCGGGGTGACGGCCGGGAAGTTCCTCGGGTTTCTTGTACATAGGCATGGTATCGAGGCAGATGAAGACAAGGTCAAATCTATCAGAGCAATGCCTCCCCCGCATTCTCAGAAGGAGTTAAAGAAGTTCCTCGGGAAGGTGTCTTATATTCGGAGGTTTATCCCAGCACTGGCAGAGATCTCTGCGCCTTTTGGCTCTTTGTTAAAAGGAGATGCCAAGTTCGAGTGGAACCAAGAGCACCATAAGGCCATTGAGAGAATCAAGGCGGCCTTGACCTCGCCTCAGACCATGATAGCCCCACAGCCCGGGGTGCCTCTAATGTTGTACCTAACTTCAACCCCCAAGTCCATAGGGGCATTATTGGTCCAAGATGTAGATGGAGTAGAACGCCCGGTGTATTACATCAGTTGGAAGATTCGAGGAGCAGAAGTCCGATATACTCCAGTAGAGAGACATTGTTTAGCTTTGGTATTCACTGCCCAAAAGCTCAGACATTACTTCCTAGCACATCAGATTCAAATTGTTACTAGAAGTGATCCAATCCGATACCTCCTCAGCAAGCCTGCTCTAACCGGGAAGGTGGCAAGATGGTTGTTAGCACTGGGTGAATTCGAGATCACATGTGTAGCCCCCAAGGCGATCAAAAGCCAAGCCTTAGCTGATCTCCTTGCCCAATTTCCAAGTGGTGACTATGAACCAGTGAATGAAGAATTAAGAGGAGAGGTGCACGCAGCTATGGCTTCCGAGGAAAGCTTCTGGACATTGAGCTTTGACGGAGCAGCAGCCGGAGGGAAGGGAGGAACCGGGATAGTCCTTACAAGCAAAAGTGGGGAAAAGTTATATTTGTCTTATAAACTGGATTTTCATTGTTCGAATAACGAAGCCGAGTATGAGGCTCTTATTTTAGGCTTGATAGCAGCTGAGAAGCACAGTATCAAGAAGATTCGGATCCGGGGGGACTCAAAGCTGATAGTGAAGCAAGTTTCAAGACAGTTCATCTTAAAGGAGCCTGCTTTGGCCACATATCGAACAACAGTCCAAAGGTTTCTTGACAAATTTCAGAAGGTCGAAATAGAGCATGTTCCTCGCTCCGACAACAAGTTTTCAGATGCCCTCGCAACATTAGGGGCAAGAGTTGACATTCCAGAGGAAGAGGCAACGATTGTTATCAAGAAGAGAACAGAACCTTCAATAATACCCGAAGACAAAGACCTTCCGGAGGACTGGAGAGGAGAAGTCCTCGAACAACTCAGAAGCAAAGTTGGAAAACTGACTATGGCCAAGCTTGCCCAATTCACAATTATTCAAGGTGAACTTTACTTCTGAGGGGGTACCAGATTCCTAGCCCGGTGTGTTGGCCAACAAGAAGCGAGCTTCCGACTACAACAAATCCATGAAAAGTCTTGCGGGGATGGGGATATCAGTCTGTATAGAAGAATCCAAAGACAAGGTTATTATTGGCCCGAGATGGAGAAGGACTCGAATCAATTACAGAAGGAATGCCCTAAGTGTCAGTCATACATCCGGAAGGATAAGAGTTGCTTTGAAATTGATACCCCTGACTGGAGGCAAATCTACATTGACTATCTTAGAGAGGGAACACTACCTGAGAGCCCAAGGGACATTGCACACCTCAAGAAGAGAGCGAGGCGGTACTTTCTTGATCAGGACAAGCTGTATAGAAGAAGTATTGAGGGCACTCCCCTGAGGTGTCTCTCCAAGGAGGAGTCAGATCTAGTCCTCGGAAGAGCCCACGAGATTGAACATCAAGGAGGGGCTCGGCTGTTCGAGCAACTTATACACCTTGGGTATTACTGGCCGACCATGGAGTCAGATGCATCCCATCACGTGAAGAGGTGCCAGACTTGTCAGAAACACGAAAATTTGATCCATGCTCCCGCTGTAGACCTGCATAGTATTCGAACGCCATGGCCGTTCCATACCTGGGCTTTCGATCTGATAGGGCCCATCTCCACATCTTCTAAGGGGTACAAGTGGATTCTCGCAGCCACAGAATTGAGTACAAAGTGGGTCGAAGCAATTCCTCTGAAGAACGCTACGGGGCCTGCAGTCGCGAACTTCATCAAGGAGAATATCATTTGCCGATTTGGAGTGCCAAACACCATCCTCTCGGATAACGGCACTCCCTTCATAAACAAATATGTGAAGAGCCTCCTAGAGACTTACCAAGTGAAGCATCACAAATCCACACCCTACTATCCAAAAGGGAACGGGCAAGCGGAAGCCACAAACAAGACACTGATAAGGATTCTGAGCAAGATGATGGATGAGTTTGGGGGGACTTGGTCCGAACAGTTGATAGTAGCCCTATGGGCGTATCGCACTTCGAAGAGAAAGCCAACTCAAGCAACTCCTTACTCCCTTGTGTATGGGTCCGAGGCAGTGTTACCTATAGAGTTGGAAACGCCATCTGCTCGAATGGCTCTCGCCTCGGGGATGGTATTGGAGCCTCGAACCACCAGATTGGAAGCATTAGAGGAAAATCATGACAGAGCTGCAAAAGTCATGGAAAGGTATCATGAGTCCATCGCCCGAGCCTATAACCAGACCGTGGTACCAAGGAAGTTTGAAGAAGGTGATCTAGTATGGAAGATTGTAGACCCAATCATGCGAGGACAACCTTTGCCCAAGTTTTCTCCAAAATGGGAAGGGCCCTACAAGGTGGCTCAGGCGAGCTCAAGCGGGTACTACAAACTCGTAAGGGTTGAAGACGGCTTCCGAACTGGCCCGCTCAATGCAAAGTTTATCAAGCATTACTACCCATAGTTGGACTCATCTATGTTGAAATTCATTTTCACTTTCTTACTTTGTCTAAAAGTTGTATTTCCCTTACGTTATGAAGAAGCTGGTTTTCTCTATGGTGTATGTTTTATCCCATCACTTACAGTGAATCTATTATACTTTTGTCAAGAAAGTTGAAGAACTAATGAGAATATTTCAGCTTTTATAAACATGTGCATATGATTGTTCTTTCCATTGTATCATTCGAAATAAATATTTTATCAAGTAGAATGAGAAAACAATGCGAAAATATCCAAACAACAAAAATTTTGTCATTTCATTGCATTGTCCTAGATAAAACATTTTTATCGAAAGGGGCAAGAAAGTAATGATAAAAAAAAAATCAATCTTTCCTAAAGACACCCTCGAAGAAGCTACCCGTCACATCTACATCCGAAGGACAAATAGTACAGTGTGCCTCTAAAGTCTCCAAGGCCCGAGCATAACCCAACTCAAGTTCACGAAGAGTTGCCTTTGTCTCATCTATAGAAGTCCGATAAGAGGCAAGCACAGACATAAGTTCCACCCGATGACTGGCGTTCGAAGCTATATCCAGGCGCTTCCGAAGCCATGATAAGTCCACTTGGTGACGCTCCATGTCAGAGATCCCCTGATACGCCGTCTCGACTACCTTCCCATTAAGGTCACACAACCGTTGCCTGTCCAAGCTATATAAGATAGTGGCAAGAGACTCGAGAAGAGCAGTCTGAATGAGTGGACACTGGCAAGCAAATGAAGCAAAAGTCTCCGGGTAACTCGAATGCACAAGCTGTAGAACTGAAGCAAACTCAGGAGCTACCCAATAATGGAGAAATGATACTTTGCCAGAAGTCGAAGAAGGAATTGGGGCCGGAAAGCTGCTAGTCTCAGGAATCTCCCCAATATCTATCGGGTTAGATGAACCACCCGGAGGGGTAACTCCCGGCAGAGGTCCCGAGCCTGAGAATGCCGAACGATAAGGGGAAAGACCAAAAGCATCACTATCAATGTGGAAATCACTAAGATTCAGATCCAAATGTTCGAAGGCACTGGCGATGAAGAACCTCTGGCAATCGTCTCAAAGGCAGGTGTTCCCCCTTGAGAAGGAGAACCGTGAGGAGTTACAAAGAGAGTCGGAGTAGAGTCCGGGGCAGGTGAAGACGGGACCACGGTAGCAGCTAACACTGGAGCAGAGTCTGAGGCAGGTGAAGGCAGGACCCCGGTAGCAGCTAACACTGAAGAAAAGATAAGGAAGCCTTATTAGAGGTAGGGAACAGGAAAGCCATTTGAGTAAAGATTTCTCACAGATAGAAGTAAATGACAAACTTCAGAAAGAAAGATTACCAGAGGGAGAATCAATATGCAAAGCCGGAGCAACTGAAGGACTCCTAGCATCAGCAAGGTCACATGGCCGTATAGAGAGCACCTGATCGATCTCAATGTCTGACGAAGCCTGAACAGTAGCAGTCATCCCTGAAGAAGGAAGGAGGGCCGGAGGATGAGAATCACCATAAGTGCCAGAGCGAGTCTCAGAGATTTCTAGCACATCCACCTCCACACCATTCCCAGAGGCGCACCTCGTCTCTACATTGCTTCTAGAAGCATGGCCTACGGCATCAATTTCTGTGGCATCAGTCCCTCCAGTAATCTCAATATCAGAACGGTGAGCCCCAATAACCTCGTCACCGAGATAGCGCTCCTCCTCAGCTACGGTAGGGCAGTGACGACGCATGCGTGGAATAAGGTCACAAAAATGGTCGAAGGACTCAGCCTCATCATCGTCATCATCTATAACTGCTATACGAGAGGTGCGCATCTTCACAAGTCTTGCAGACAAAGGGAGGGTGTCGTCCAAGTCTGAGTCCGGCCTGGGGGAGGCAGCATGGCCAGGAGCCACGGTACTAAGAACGTCAACAACCGCAGGATCCTACACAACATGGACAAATAAAAGTTTTCATTTTAGAAGGTATAGTCGCAAAAAGGAAAGTAGCTTCAAATCAAAAATTTCGGGTACCTCATGAAGCCTTTTGGAAAGGCGAGGAGCGGAAGGACTGGCATCAGAAGTCCTCTTGTGAGCCATCTTCTTAAGGCGGGTCGTCCGAGGACCAGAGGCCTTATTCAAAGGGACTGGCTCCGGAGAAGTAATTGCCAAGCTAGAAGCAGATGCCCGAGCAGAAGGGTCAGTTGGAGCAGATGAGGTGAAGAAACTCTCGTACATGTGGTCAGATTTTCGGCTCTCGGGTAGCCGAAGAGAAGAATCCTTCTTATAAATCGGCGGAGGCAAACATACGGTCGGTCTGCTCTGGACAAATGCAATAAACGCATCGATATTCTTCTGCCAATACCGCCTGAAAGAGGAGGTGAAACCCCCTACTCGACTCAAGCCTGGCATCGTCAAAGAGCCGGATATGGGAAGCACGGTGTGTACAAGCCCGCGACTGAAGCGCCCGTAGCTCGCTGAAAATGATAATAAAGGAGGTGCTGGCCCCGGGGCACATTGATCAAACTAGAATTGATATGCTACGCGGTCAGGCCTATAAACGGCACTATCAACGCCTTCCTCATGCCATACCGGTAATGAACTCGAACGGATCATAATCAGCATATCAACAAAGGGTGCAGGGATGTTCTTCGGCAAAGGAAAGGACACCGAGCGGGAGGAACCATGATAGATAAGCGGTGTGGCCACACCCACAGGCGGGCATACATACAGCCGTGCCACAAAGCGTCGGGGATCATCCACTAGAGTATTCAAGGATAAGGTGGAAATGGTACGTGACCAACGTGTAATCAACGGCTGGCAAGACTTCGCTTTCCCAAATGTCCGAGACCCATCAGTATCGAGCATGGGGATGCCATCTTTATCCACTATCTCCCGAAGAACCTCCGCCTCGAATACAGTCGGAGCAGGGGCAAATTTTGGGAACCTCTCGAAGAAGAAACAAAGCAGGAACTGGCTGTGAATAAAGGAGACAGGCTCATATCGACCCACGGAGCGAACCATATCTCGATGTAGTAGATCCAGCCGATAATAGAGATTCCCAAGAAATAGGGGAGCCAAAGGGATCCGATCTCCTCTGAAGAGCCTGACTGCCAAGGGGAAGACGAAAAGATTGAGGGAATCCGGAGGCGTGCTCGGAAGAATGAAGAATGAAAGGAAGCAAGCCAGAAATCCCAAGAAATAGAGCCTGGAGTCATACATCGGACCGACCTCATACTCCCGAGAGTTAGGGTCAGCATCTCTGGCCAAGGGCTGAAGATCTTTGAAGAAGTGGCGGATCCATGCAGTATAGGAGGCACGGTCCGTCCTTACTCGACTAGTCCTCCTCGCTGAACCATCAAAAACGGAACTCCACCGACCACAAGTTTGAAGATTTAGCTTCAGAGATTGGATCAAAGAATCATCTTCGGGGGGTGTCTGCTCAGGGTCAAAGGCATCAGGGCCGGTCACTTCCAGACGCAGCAACATGAACACATCCTCAAGGGTGGGCCCCATCTCGTGCTGGCCAAGTATAAAGGTGTGTGTCTCGGTGCTCCACCGAAGAGCCATGGCTTCTAGGCTAGCATTGTTGCGACGGATGGATAGGGATCGAGATATTTTCACTGGGATCAATAGGCGGGCCTCTTGAAGCCGCTGACAGAAGCTCTTGTCCGAGAGAACATCAAGGAGGGTTTGAGAAGGCCTTGAATTGAGGATAACAGTATGGAAAGTCCCCCCGCTCAATCCGAAAGCGTAGCACCGAGGAAGGAGAAATGAGGGCCTCGTGTCCAGAGTCAGTGTCCTCAGTGAGACATAATGGAGCCCCCTTCGGAGATAGAAGAGAAGTGGTGGAGGTAGCCGCCCGCCAGAAGGGGTCCTTCCGACCAAAATAAGGAGATTTCCTCCACTCAGATGCCGGAGGTACATCCCTCTCTTTCATGAGAGTCGGTTCTGATGACCCCGGAGCTACGGGTTTTTTTTGAGAAGACATATGGCTGAAATAACCGGTATAAATATTAAAGAGTTGACCGCATTAAAATTCAGAATATTGTTACATGCAACATGATGGGTTTATCAACAAATCCAACTTCGGACGTCATCAACAATTCATTTTCTCGGATATTCTTCAAGCTTAACAAATTTTAATACCATTGGGTGCATCATCAACATATAGATTTTCGTCTTCTATCATCAATAAGAGGTGCAATGTCATAGGTCGCTTCATGATGAAGTTCAATCGGGTCAATTTCTTAAAGTCACTATGTTCCATATTAAAGGTCCAATTTATACGGGGCTCAAAATTTGGACAGAGTGAAGTTCAATAGTAAATTTCAGGCCCGAGATCCGAAGTATATTACATTGCTTATCAGTAGCAAGATTCAATGGATCATTATGCAAATTACAAGAATGTCCTTTCCAAAGTCCATATTCATAAGTCCAGGGTTTTCTCTCTCCATGTCAAAAATGGAGCTCAAATACTAGTCAACAAGTTATATTCGGCCTTTCCTCGGTGATAAAGTTTAACAAATTATGTTCAAGCCAAGCACCTCAATAAGGTTTCAAGTGCTAGTGCATGTTTCCATATGGCCAAAATCACGGTGTTTGAGCTAAAAAAAATATCATTGGGATTGCCACAAAAATCGAGTCCATATTCAGATTCAGTTTTTATTTATTTATTTTATTTTTATTTTCATCAGATTGCTTGAGCCCTCTACATTGCCACAAAAATATATTTATATATATTTAAATATATTTATATTCGGAAGAGGGTGTCGAATGTCATACTTACAAATTTGGGCAGTTAGAGAGGTGAAGTCCGAAGCCGATACTGGAAATTTAAGCTGAAATCAGAGAGGCTTTACAGACTGTAATCAACAAGACTGGGCTAGGCTTGGGCAAGACCACGCACGTTGCGTTGACAGGGCGAACGTGCGTGGTCAACGTCGGATAAGCTGAAGTCGGAAGCAGCGATGTGGAGCTAGGTTGGGCAAGACCACACACGTTGCGTTGAGAGGGCGAACGTGCGTGGTCGACGTCGGATAAGCTGAAGCCGGAAGCAACGATTGATTGTGCACAAGCCAAGGCTAATGTGGGTAATCCGAGCTCTAAACAAAAAAATATATATATGATAATCAATATATATATATATATTTGCCCAAAGTTTGTCAAGCAGCAAAGTAAAAGAAAAAAAAAAAAAAACGAAGCACCAGCAGATTCGAAGCAAAAAATAAAATAAAATAAAATAACATATATATATAATAAAATAAAATATTATATATATATATACATCATAAGCCATATATATATATATATTAGGGGCAGGAGTTGATATCCCAGAGGAGGATGATGTTGTTGTACCTGGGGTATTTCTTTCTCCCTCTGAAGTATATTGGCATGATTTAGCTGGTTCCATGAACCAAATCAAGGATATCCTTCCTCACAGTGGCTCCAGTGTGATTGATCGCCTCTTGTGCGAGACATTGTCCAATATTTACCCAAGTCTTCATGTTTTTTTTTTTTTTTGTGAATGAGTGTGGAGTCAATGAGATTCCCCATCTCTGAAGCTACCTGCAAATTTTGTTGCAGTTATCAACTGCTGCTTTGCCTTCACAAGGAGCACTAATTATTTCAAGACAAAAAAAAAAAAAAATTATAGGGTTCAAGATCCAAATCAAATTTCCACCGAATTCACAAATTCAAAGTTCATTAGAGTATGAATTTCATCAGAACAGCGAAAGTAAGGAAGTGATGCAAACCGAGAGCCGCATGCAGAAGTGGTCTGGGACGCAACACAACAGCAGCTGGAATAGGTTGGTGGCGAAGTGTGCTAGTGGTCGTGAGCGAGCCGATGGAGCTGGTAAGCTGTGCCGCTGATTTGTTGCACCACCGGCAAGTGGGTTGGCAAAAAAACAGTGATGATCGGCGAGCTGGGATGGTGGTGGCTTGTGTGATCTTCGATGATTGTAACAGTGGGCAGTGAACAAACAGCGGTGGTCACGGTATTGCAGAAACAGAGCTTCGTTGAGGAAGATGGTAGGCTGGGTTTTGTCTCAATTTGATTGCAGATAGTGGGCTGAAAATGAGTTTGGCAGAATTTGTATTCGAAGAAGTTTTCAGGAATTTCAAAGAGAGAAAAAAGCGCCGCAATGGCCTCTGGTATTGTAGCAGCAGACCCTCATTAAAGAAGATGAAGTCTGGGCCTCTAGAGAGAGAGAGGTGAGTGAGAAGTGGGTGTGGCGGCTGTGCAAAAGTTGGTGAGCTAATTAGGGTTTTTCCATTTCCTTAAATAGAAAGAAAGAGGTATAATTGTGCAAAAGACACGTGTGAGGTTAAAAAAAAAAAAAAAAAAAAAAAAAAGTACAAAAAATTAAAATTTTTGCTTGTCAATTTTTTCTGTAAATTGAAGTGCGTCATCAACTTTATCCATAGGCTCTGTCGTGTCAAATTTTTTTTTTTTTTTTTTTTTTGGGGAACGTGATGCGAAACAGGGTCGAAGAAATGACAGTATGCATGTCTGAGAAATTTAAAATTTCTCATACACGCAAGGGGCAAATGTAAGAGGGGCTAATTTGAGCCCACTAAATTATTTAGGCCCAATAGCCCAAGATTAGTGGGCCCGAATTTATCGCAAGTCCAAGAATCGGTGGGCCCAGATTTATCGCCATCAAACGGATTGAATCGCTCTAAGCGTCGAAAGGGTTCGGATCCACGAACCTAGAGACTTACTCAGGCCCGGACTCGAAAGGGTATTAGGCAAGCCTAGAGATCCGAGGCATTCGGACTCGAAAGGGTTCGGATCCACGAACCTAGAGGTCCGAAATACTTGGCTTCGAACGGATTCAAACGCAATCTAGAAGTCGCTCCGTTAATGAGTCCCAGAACACTTGCGGGCTCGGAGCTTTCCGGGATCTACGCACCAGAACCATGGGCGTAATGGAGTTCGAACAAAGGACCCGATCCCGAGGACGGTGAGTGGAGACAAATTCACTCTTCGGTTAAACTAGCCTATACCTGGGTCGAGGTGGCACGACCCCGGGGGGTCCATGAGACTCGGCAATATTTTGCGGCAGGACGTCCTCTGGGACTACCCCTGACCCTTTGGGATGATTGGGGATCATTGGTTATGTGTGGCTAAGAAGAAGGGTTCGCCGAGGGATTGATCTCCTCTTCGGGGTTTTCTCATCCTCGGAGAAGTCACCTCCTCGGAGAGGTCACCTCCTCGGACAAGGTGGTTAGAGAGAATATCCCCCATGTGCCTTGCACATGGGCTCCATCCTACATCATGAGGTGCCTATAAATAGCACCCACCCATAGCTTTACAAGGGATGGATTTTGGAGATTTTTAACTCTTGGGAAAGAACTAATTTCCCTTCTCCATTATCAACCTTGAGAGTGAAAGTGGGAGATCAATGGGAGAGCCTTGCCATTATTCTATTCTCTAGCCATTTTGCCTTCTTCTTCACCCAATCTCTTATCTCCATCATCTCCTTTGTTGTTGTGTTCCTACGTTGAGATTATTGAAGAATCTAAGCCTCTCATCATATTCTAGAGAATTCAAAGTTGTTCTTCAAGGATCTTTGAAGATCTTCGAATTTTCCAACTCTTTTCTTGAACCCTTTCCTACACCTACCTTCTCTAATCTTCTATATATATGACTCATTGTAAACATAACATACATCAATCAATAATACATCAATTTTAACATGGTATCAGAGCAAGGTTAACAACCTAGTCATTCTGCTTCGCGGGCGGCAGTCTCGCCTTGGCCGCCCACCGGACCTCTACACATACCTTCACTGCCACTTTAATACGCATAACGCGTATAAAGCTTCTCCGGCCAACCGACACTCTGGTTATTGGCAAAGCTTACAGACTCATCACCACTGAAGAGGTAAGGAAAGGGTTGTGGGCAAAGAAGTATGCTAAGATGAGGAAGAAACTATCAGAGACAGAGTCTGGTGATAAGCAAGAGAATGTGAAAGAGAAGATGGGTTCTGATTTTGAGACACCAAATAGAAGATCTGAGATGGAGAAGACCAACCAGGTGTTAAAACATGAGAGACATCGGCCGCAACCCAGGACGACATCATTGACAAACTCTACTGCTGCCAAATCGAAAGCATGGCAGCCCTCACTGCATAGCATCTCGGAGGCCGGAAGCTGTCTCTCTCTCTCTCTCTCTCTCTCTCTCTCTCTCTCTCTCTCTCACATCCACACCACACGACCATGGCTTCACGGAGGCTATTATCTTCTCTCCTCCGATCCTCCCTTCACCGCTCTCCCTCCAAACCTACCTTCAGACCATGCCCCTCCCACCACCATCCTTCTCCAAAGGCCTTCCTCCTCAACCGCGCCCTCGACTACGCCAAAAGAAAAAGCCTAGGTATGCAGAAAAGCTTAGGGATACAGACGCCAGCAACAGACAAGTGCACAAAGCACTCACATGCGATAGTTTTTCAAACCCATTTTACTTTTCTTCTTTTATTTCTTTATTTTTTCTTTTCATCTATTTTACACCACCAAACACTTTCCCCCCAATCTCTCTCTCCATCTGGGATACAGATTTTCTCTCTCTCACTTTACTTTTTCCACCACCCACAAAACATTATCATCACCATTCCACCAATACTCATATATATATATATATATATATGTCTCTTTTTTTTTATTCTATCACACCAAACTTATTGAGCCGCCTGTCCACCCACGTTGGCTCCACTTTTCATTTCAAGACAAAAAAAAAAAACAACACAAAAAAACCCAAAACAATTTACAAATTTGCACAACAACCCATATTTTATTCATCTCAGGGATTAACCCCGATCCCAATTTTACACACAAAAAAAAAAAAAAACAAACAAACAAACAACACCCACAAACACCCACCCACAGGCGGGATTTTTTCCTTATCCCTTCTCTACTCTGCCGCCGGTCTCTTCTTCTTGCCTCCGTCCTGGGCGGCCCTTGACGGTGCTGCCTCTGTGTTTCCCGTGCCGCCAAGCACGTTCACTCCCTCCTGCTCCTCCACTGCAGCATATGGCGGCCCTCCAAATCGGAACATCACGGTGGCCTTCCGCTTCAGATCCTTGTTTTCTGCCTTTAGTACACATATTTCTGCTCGCGCATCCTTATACATGCGCTGGAGCAGAGCCAGTTGGGCGTTTAATTGCTGCACCTCATTTGTCCTACTCTGAAGCCAGTGCGACAAGTTTGTGACTGCCGTCATCGTCTCCACACATGACTTCAATGTATACTGATTGGCCTTAATATCCGTTTGCACTGCCATTTTTTGTTCCACTGACCGCATCGGAAAGTTCAACGGAGCAAAACCAGAGGTGTTTGGTTGAGGTTCACGGGCCACCGCACCAGTTATCTCTCTTGTTGACTCGTTGAGGTCGGGAAAGAGAGTGAGCAGACCACGGGAAGACGAGGCCATTTTCTGGGCAACAGAGTGTTACAGAGTTTCTCTCTCAGACAACGCAGAGTTCTTCAGAAGTTTTTTTCGCAAGTTTTTTGTCTTCGCTTCAGCCCCAGCCCCAGCCTCCGTCTTGGTTAAATAGCCAAGGCAGACACGCGCATCATGCGCCGCTCGGCGCTCGACGACAACATGGGCGCGCCTTTTGATGGCATGCCTTTTGATGGATTGGGCACACCTTTTGAGGGTGCGACTTTTCCAACGGTCCGACATGACCCCCTAAACTGTCCCAACATTGATTCCGATTAGCTTCTCCATCGGTCCGGTGTGACCTCGTCAACTGTCCAGACTTTATCTGCTACAACGGTCTGCCACAACCATCCAGTGTTCTCTACAACGTTATGACACAACCATCCAGTGTCCTCTACAACGTTATGACACACCCATCCAGTGTCCTCTACAACGTTATGACACAACCATCCAGTGTCCTCTCCAACGTTATGACACAACCATCCAGTGTCTTCGCCAACGGTCTGACACGACTATACAGTGTCTCCTATCCTCTTTTATTTTATGTATTAGTCTATTTTCTTGTTTTGTTACTCTCTCCAAACTCAAGTTGGTTAGTTCCTATCCCCCTTGAGTTTGTGGGGGGCTGTTAAAACCTACCACTACACATACTCCACCCACTTCACCTACTCCACTTACTACTCCACCTACTACATACCTACCTCCTCTAATCTTCTATATATAGGACTCATTGTAAACATAACATACATCAATCAATAATACATCAATTTTAACAGTAATGCATTCCCAATCACTGGCGTTAGCTTTGCCTCTGGTGGTGCTGGAATCTTTAATAGCACAGATCAACGCTATGTAAGTGTTTTTGCCTTATATGTTTTTATTTTAAAAGATTATTTTAACAAAATCTCAAAATAAATTTTTAATTTTATTAATTTAAATCGTAATCTTCTGATTTGTTCAGTGAAGTAAAACTAATGAAAAAAAATATTTTAATCATTAAACTCAACAGAAAAGGATGCATACATACACTGAGTTTAATAACTAAAATAATTTTTTTCCATCAATTTTACTTAACAAAAATTGACTGATAATTTAGATTGAAAATAAATTAACAAATTTTGATTTATTTTGTTACATAGTCAAACTTTGAGAATTTATTTGTATTTTTTCCTTTTATTTTTTATTTTTTATTTTTTATTTAGGAAGTAGTGAATCTACTTTGTTTTGATCCTTCTTCACCTTTAGAATAGATGCTATGGGGCCACACATGGGCTTCAAAACTCCTTTTTTTCTTCTTTTTCTTTGCTTTTTTTCTTTGTGGATTTAAAAAAAAAAAAATCAAATCATGGTATGAGAAGATATGGGATGAACCATGTACTCTATACTCAATAAAAGTGGTTTATTTATTTATTTATTTACTAGTTGCATGAAATGCATGCAATCACCAACAATTATTACATTTATAAAGTTTGATTATAAACGAAAGAAGGCAAAATTAAAAAGTTATGGTTTATTATGGGCAATCCAAATTCAACTCTTAATTTGGGTAGTGGACTGAAGGGGCTTGTTGTACCTATTGGTGGACTCATTGCCGGTTCTTTCTCTTGATTTAAATCATTTATTTTTATTGATTAAATAATCCATGTAAAAAATAAATTAATTAGATCACATTTATTTTTAAAATAATTAACAATTCAATCTCAAAATTACAATTATCATATATTTTTTTAAAGAAAAATATGATTCATTCATATGAATTTAGATGTTCAATCAAACTTATTTTTTACATAAATTATTTTTACTTGACAAGTCCTATAAGATAAACTGTTTAGAATGTAGATATGAGCTTGAAGTGAGCCCAACAGTATTCCTTGCTTTAAAAAAAAGGTAGTTACAAGTTCGTCCTAGGAACGAAACTTATTTACTAATAAGTCCTACTTCAACTTTAAATGATAAATTGATTAGTATAAAAACATTTTTAAAAAATACAATTCAACCACTTACACTTCTCATATTATATTTCAATAAAAATTAGCAAAAATAAATCAAAACTTACAAACAAATTCAAAATGTCTTAATCATTTATCATTTTGATAAAAATTTCATAGTATCATTACTAGTACCAAATTATCATTTCACAACACAAACATACAATTATATTATATATAATAAAAATTTATAAAAAAAAAGACCATTGAAGATTTATGAGTAAATAAGTTAAGTAAATGGAGCAACAAAACGTGTTTGGTGCCAATAAAAGATGGTTTATTGGCTTGGTCTGTGAATAGTGGGAATAGCAACTAATGGTTGAAAATTTCAAAAACTTGGATTGCGGTGAACGTGGATCGAACACGTGACCTTCAGATCTTCAGTCATCTTAGTCCAGTTTAAATTATTTTACAGAGACAGTCAATTTCTTTAACCAAACAAGTTGAGTACTACCCACGGTGTACGAAGATTTGGTGCAACAGCTCGGATCTGCTACTGCACTAGACCACCTGTCCAAGTCCCTCTTCGCGGTTGTGATTGGAAGCAACCACATACTTGGTTACTTCAAATCCGGGTCGGATCTTCCCAAGAAAATCACCCAACAGCAGTATGTGGATCTAATGGTTATGACCCTCAAAGATGTCTTGAAGGTAAATCTTGTAAAAAAAATTTGATAGCTACAAATTAATTCCAACAATATACATATTTAGAGTAATACTAGAGGACGTTTAAATTTTTATATCAAATTTATGTATTATTGATATGGCACCTTACATGTCATTCATATATTAGTATAATTGTGAGATTATTGCTATATAATATAATAAATATAATTAATACCTAAATTTTTTAGTCATGTTGGTAGTCTCCTCATTCCATTCAATTTAATCACCCAATAAGCTATATATTTTGGCACAATTAACTAAAATTTTAATTTATTTAAGTTAATTTTAAATTATAAGCTATAAATGGAAGCTATGCAAACAATTAGCATAAACTTTCAAAAAAATTTATATAAAAATATAAGTGATAAGGAGACCTTAAAATTGTACCAAATAGATTGTTGATGATTTCTATATCCAATGTTGTGCTTGAACTTAGTGTTCTCAACGTGTCCTTAATTTTAAATTTTACTTGACTCATTCAAAATCAGATTCGACTTCCTAACTTTATTTTGAGCTACACTGTAACGCCCTCAAAATAAACCCATTATATATATGTCATTGACATGCACTATTTAAAGGAAACAATTCATTAATTCATTCATCAGAGTATTACTAAATAAAAACATTACATGTAACATCGAATAAAATGCCCTACAGGCTTACATCTTTCCAAGCCAACACTTGGATACAAAAAGATGAGTTCTAACTCAATACAAGAAAAGCCCTTGGCTTGGATGTTTACATGTACTAATAAATAAAGACAATTAACTAAAGATAGTCTTCGAAATCCAAGTCCCTTCCAAGCTAAGTCCTTGGAGGTAGCTTATCACCTGAACCTGAAAATGATGTTCCCATATAGGGTGAGCCACAGCCCAGTAGAAAAATACTAAACCACATATAAGCAATGAATAAAGCAATAGCATTCAACAGATGGTTAACCAAGATAATCAATTATTCCATTTTACAGTCTCATGACACTATTGTCTAAGACACGTTTTACTTTCCAATTTTATCATCATGGCTCAGAACCTGGCCAAATTTACCACAGTGAATTATATATATCATATTCACATTCCTCCAATATCAACAAATAAATGAGACTCAAGCTCAAATCAAAACACTTCATACTTCCAGTTTGATACACATTTTAGTGCTGTATCATTAAAACACTTCAATATAGATAAGCACACATAACAGTGATGCTAATGGAGTCCATCCCCTATCTCCTCCCAAACAAAATCCGGTTTAGAGGTCCATCCCCTATCTTCCCCTAAGCCGTGGAGTACATCCCCTATCTCCTCCCACACAAAACAAAGTATGTAAACACATAACATATACATCACACAATCAATACACATAATGTCTGTATTAATTCAACAGTCAAAATTAATGACTCAACTAATGTGATTAGTTTCAGTTATACCTAATCCACATGCATTGTCTACAACAATCACGACTATCCTCCACCGATAGCCCAAAACAGTTATTTCTAAACTTGGAAATAAATATATCAACAATTCCATAGGCGAGTGATTTGAATTATCCAACTACACCATTTAATCAATAAATTCCCCAATTCCCTTAAATTAATTATACAAATTAATTAATTAATACAACTAGGGTTTTCCCCAAAATTACCAAAGTGCCCCCAACATATCAAAATACTAAAAATTAGAACAAAACTTATAAGATGGAGTAGGAAATCCCTACCTCGAAGACAACAACCCAAAATAGAGAAGACAGAGATGATATCCAAATACCAAAGTGCTCCAAATCGCCAACTATTCAGATTAAATGGAAGCCCTCGACTCACTCTATCTTTTTAATGAAGGATCTAGGGTAGAAACACACCCTAAGTAGATCAATCCTAAGAGAGAAGGTGTGTAGAGGGAGAGAGAACTCGTAACTAGGGTTTTGGAATAAGAAAGTGCAAGAAAAACAGATCTGAAACACGCTGCTGCCTATTTAAACCTGACAGGCTCGCTCGAGCGAATACTTGGTCGCTCGAGCGACCAGACACAGAAAATCTACGCTCGAGCCAAGGGAGCCTTGCTCGAGCCAACAACACAAAAGCTCGCTCGAGCGAAAGAAAACTCGATCGAGCGAAGAACTCAAACCCACAGGTCTGCAATCAGACACACGCTCGAGCTAAGGAACTATCGCTCGAGCGAAGAACGAACTAACTCGCTCGAGCGAAGAAAAGCTCGCTCGAGCCAAAAACCTCAGCTCTCAGGTCTAACTCAAAACGCAACCCTCGCTCGATCGAAGCTATCCTGGCTCGAGCGAAGGACCAAAACAAAGAGATCGCTCGAGCGAAGAACTTCTCGCTCGAGCGAAGAGTCAAAATTCTAGGCAGCAACACTGGATTTCTAAACCCAACCAACCTGAAACAAACCTGCCCAACACATCCTATAATTCCAAATGAGAAAATAAGGGACAACAACAACAATTATACAATGACAGAATCTACGGAACCTAAGTCCGGATACCATAATCAAATGGGAAAAGACCGGGGTCGCTATATACACTCTTAGATATATCAAAAAAATCATTCTACAAAACAAACAAACAAAAATGATTTCAACAACCCCACCTCAAATTGGAAATTTATGCCAATGATATTGAGTACGTAAAGCGCTATTATCGATTTAAGTCGTATTGATTGATTCATATTTTTCAAGAACGTGACACTGATAATATAACCAAACCAAACTAAGCATTTTTTTTTATTTACTCTTTGAAATTGTTATAGTTTGCCTCACTTTTTCTTATAGTGGTTGCTCATTTACCATTTTTTATTTTCTTACACCATAATATACAGCATGTTAGTTATTTTTGCTACTCTTGAAATTGTTATAGATTGCCTCACTTTTTTCTCAATGGCCCCGTTTGGTAGAGTTGTTGGAAAGTGATTATAGATTATAGCTTAACAGATTATAGCTTATAGCTGTGAGTATAAGCTGGTAACCTATTTGGTGTAACTGTAGGATTATAGATTTAAGCAGCAGAGTAGTGTTTGGTAAATAAGCTGTAAAATAGTTTTTTGCTGTATAATTGTCCTTTTTGCCCTCATGAACAGAAAATTTTTAATTTTGTCATTTTCTTTTCTTTAAATTGTGAAAAAGTTATTTCATTAATGGAAGTTGATTAATTAGTACCTAATTTTGTACATTTCATGACCTCAAATATATTTTCTTACTTTTTTTTATTTTTTAAATGTTTTTTGTAATAATATTGAGTTGAAAAGGAAACAAAAAAATGTTTATTGCAATAAAAATACAAGAAATTACTATTAAAGCAATAAAATTAAAACTTCATACATATTTAAAGATCTCCTAATTTTGTCGGCAAATTGACATACAAATATTATGTCTCCTCACTTCCATCTCAGTGTCATCACAGTCAACATCATTTCCATGGCGTGCTTGTTGAGATGAAGATCTTTCCTCTTTATTAGGCACATAATCCGCGAATCTATCATAAGAGTCAAATGCAATATCGCGGAACTCACTGCGTCGGATGAAATTATGAATTGTCATTGTTGCACAAACAAGTTTGACTTGGGTCGCCCAACTGTAATTTGGTGGGATATCCTTTATCATCGGCCATCTTGCTTTCCAAACCCCAAACGTTCTTTCTATTACACTTCTAAGTGATGAATGTGCTTGGTTGAATTTTTCTTGTGCATTTTGAGGGGTTGACCATGTTCAAATTGAGCTAGATGATATCTCTCTCCTTTGTAAGGTGCAAGATATCCTTTCATGTTTGGATACCCAGCATCCACCAAGTAAAACTCATCTATTTTAAAATTGCAAAATGAAATTAAAGTAAGCAATTATAAATGTAAAAATAAATATGAAGATGTGAGTGTAGTGCATCTACTATAGCAATAAAATATAAAACAGTTACCTCCTTGTGGTTTTGGAAAATTATAACTAGGATTCCTAATTGTATCCAAGAAGATCCGAGTATCGTGTGCATTTCCTTCCCATCCTGATAAGCAAAATGTGAAACACATATCAAAGTCACATGCGGCCATTATGTTTATAGTTGCATACCCCTTTCTACCTATTAAACGAGGTTGCTTATCTGGAGATATATATGCTTTGATGTGTGTTCCGTCAATTGCTCCAATACAATCCTATTACAAAATAGTTCATAAAATTATTTTTAGTCACAAATTATTAGAAATATCCGACCAACATTATTATATGTAATACCGAAGTTCCACTTCTAATCATTTTTTTACCTTGAAATGAGGATAATATTTGCGCTTCCTTCGAATATATGGATGCACACCATTTCTCGGTTGAGGCTTTACCCAATCAATAGACATCCTTGTAACAGCTTTTAACACATTCTTGAAGTATTTTGAAATAGTCTCGCCAGAATGTTGAAATCTTTCTTGGGCATTTCTGTTTCGTATGTCACCGCCAACAATATACAAAAATATTGCAACCTGCTCCTGAACCGAGACTTTTCGTCCAGTTTCAAGGCCATACTTTGTATGTAACAAATCACACAATTGATAAAATACCTCTCTTTCTGTAACGGCCTCAAAATAATAACAATAAACCCATCAGATAAGACATGCATTTACATATAAACTAACCACATTCTTTTATACATTAGAGTTTCATTACATAAGTATTACATGTTAACATCAAAACAAAATGCCTTACAGGCTTACAGCTTTCCAAGCTAACACTTGGTTACAAACAAAGAGTACTAACTCGTTTACACATTAAGCCCTTGGCTTGAAGTTACATGTAATATATCAAAAGTAAAACGACAAAACTTGTCCGCCTCAAGCCTCCCAAGCTATGTCCTTGGAGGTGGCATGCTACCTGCACCTGAAAATGATATTCCCATATAGGGTGAGCCACAGCCCAGTAGAAATACACTAAACCAACCATGAACAATGCCTAAATTGTTAGCAATTGATAGATGGCCAACACTGATACAATCACATAAATCACATATTTATGTCATACGACTTATGAGTCCAAGTTTCCTTTCATTTTCCCTTTTTCAACGGACAGGCATATAAGCACTAACCACATTCTTAACAGATATGTATATCAACAATATCCACATACTCAGATAAGCAAATAAGCTATATCCACATTCCACAACAGATATGTATAACCACAATATCCACAGATAAGCATATGAGCTATATCCACACATCACAAAGATAAGCATATAAGCTCTATCTTCACTTCTTTAGACAAGCATATGAGCTGTATCTACGGAGTTCATCCCCTATCTTCTCCCAACACTAACCGGTTTAGAGGTACATCCCCTATCTTCCCCTAAACCGCGGAGTACATCCCCTATCTCCTCCTCTACACAAAACGTATATAAACACATTGGTTCTATATACAATCACCCAATACATACAGTTAATGTATTCTATCAACCGTCAAGTTCCATGACACATTTCATTGATTAGTTTCAGTTTGCCTAATCATCATGCATTGTCTACAACAATCACGACTATCCTCCACCGATAGCCCAAAGCAGTTATTTCTAAACAGAAATTAAATGCACAATGGATATTCAATCAACATTTTATTTCTTCATTCTTTTCAATTAATTATCCCAATTAATTAAACAATGTAATTAGGTCAATTCCCATAATTAACATTTCAACCCTTAGGTCCCATTTTCATCAATGATTCAACAATCATTCCATTTTTCTATGCCAAACATGCATCTAGGTTTATTATGAATAAAACCCCAACTTTTGTAAAATTACACAAAAGCCCCAAACTTTCACAAAATTACTAAACCAAGCCCAACATCTCAAAATACCAAAATTTAAAGACAAAACCCATAGAGAGGAGTAGGATATCCCTACCTTGAAGTTTTAGCCAAAAAGGAGATGAAGACTCGAAGATCAACTTGCTCCAAATCCAAACTTTTTCAGATTAAATCGAAGCTCTCAACACCCTCTATCTTTTTAACAAAGGCCCTAGGCTAGATTCACACTCTAGGGAGATCAAATCTTAGAGAGAGTATAAGTGTAGGGAGAGAGAGACTCGGATTAAGGGTTTGATCAAAGAAAGGAAGTGAAAAAGTGATGTTTAAAACGCTACTGTCCGCTGATATGAAACACTCTCGCTCGAGCGAAGACTTGGTCGCTCGAGCGACCAGACACAGAAAACTCTCGCTCGAGCCAAGAATTTCTCGATCGAGCGAATAAAAACCCAGACCGCTCGAGCGAAGGAAGCTCGCTCGAGCCAGGAAATACAACTCTCAGGTCCAGAACCAGACGCAACACTACACTCGCTCGAGCGACAAACTCCTCGCTCGAGCGAAGGACCAAAAATCTGGGCAGCAACACTAGGCTCCCAAACACAACCAACCTGTAACAAACCTGCCTAACACATCCTATAACTCAAATATGAAGAAAAAGGAATGTAAACACGATAATAACCAACTACCAACATCCACGGACACATGTCCGGATCACTGTACAACAAGGGTAAACCCGGGATCGCTATAACCTCCCCCCCTTAAAGAATTTCGCCCCCGAAATTAAGCACAAGTTTTCAAAAACAGGTTTTCCTCCATTTTAGACAATGTTACATTTTAACATTCAACAATTCGACCCATTACCGGTCATCCCATCCCTTTAACAAGAGACATATCACAATATGTAAACAACATATGTATTTTCAACATGCATCAACATTATGCACTATCTTTCCAATTTCAACAATATATTCAACATATACAATGTTACATTCAACTCCCATATGAGGCAAGTTCCCAAACATAATTCCACCAAACCAAACATTTTCAATGTTTCACAACTTAAGACATATATAAAAGCTCTTAAGTTCAACAAAATGTAAAATTTAAATACAAGATTACATATCAACAAACAAGTCCGGATATTTCTCTCGAACTTCCAACTCACGTTCCCAAGTGGCTTCCTCCACTCCGTGATGTTTCCACAAGACTTTCACCAAATGAATGGTCTTGCCACGCAGGACCTGATCCCGCCTATCCAAGACCCGAACCGGTCTCTCCTCATACGAGGCATCCTCATCTACCTCTAAATCGGTCCAATCCAACACATGTGATGGATCTGGCTCATACTTCCGAAGCATACTCACATGAAACACGTCATGCACTCCGGACAACTGCGGTGGTAAGGCTAACCGATAAGCAACCTCGCCAATCCTCTCAAGGATCTCAAAAGGACCAATAAACCGAGGGGATAACTTCCCACTCTTCCCAAACCTCATCAGACCTCGCCTAGGTGATATCTTCAGAAAGACATGGTCACCTACCTCAAACACCAAAGGTCTCCTCCTACGGTCGGCATAACTCTTTTGTCGACTCTGGGCTGTAACAAGCCTCCTACGGATAAGCTCAACTTTCTCCGTCGTCTCCCTAACCAACTCCGGACCCAACAAAGGTGTATCACCCACCTCGGCCCAACAAACTGGAGACCTACACGGTCGGCCATACAAGGCCTCAAACGGTGCCATACCGATGCTAGACTGAAAACTATTGTTGTAGGCAAACTCTACCAATGGCAAGTGCCTCTCCCACGTCCCACTGAAGTCAAGGACACAACCCCGAAGCATATCCTCGAGGATCTGAATAGTACGCTCGGACTGCCCGTCAGTCTGAGGATGATAGGCCGTACTAAAGGTCAACTTAGTGCCCAGGGCACTCTGCAAACTCTGCCACAACCTAGCAGTAAAACGAGGATCTCTATCTGAGACGATCGTCACTGGGACCCCGTGCAATCTCACTACGTCCCGAACATACAAGTCGGCAAGATGATCTACCGAATCTCTCACGCACATAGGAATAAAGTGCGCCGACTTAGTCAACCGGTCTACAACCACCCAAATAGCATCACTACCCCGCTGAGTCCTCGGAAGACCTACAACGAAGTCCATAGTGACATGCTCCCACTTCCACTCGGCAATAGGCAAGGGTTGCAACAAACCCGCTGGCCTCTGATGCTCGGCCTTCACTTGCTGGCAAGTAAGGCACTTTGATACGAAAACATCCACATCTCTCTTCATACCCCGCCACCAAAACTGGCGACCCAAATCCTGATACATCTTAGTACCTCCCGGATGCACCGCAAGGCGCGAATGGTGAAACTCTCGGAGTACTTCCTCTCGGCAAGACTCCGGTACAAACAAACGGTCTCGGTATCTCACACTCAGGTCGGGATACACCGTCAGACCCTTCTCCACTTTCCCACTGGAGATCTTCTCTCGGAGGGATTCTACCTCAAGGTCACCTCTCTGTGCCTCTAACACTCTAATCACAAGTGTAGGCTGCGCAACAACAGAAAACAAGGCCGCAGCCTCAACAGATTCGCCCAGTAGCAAATCAAACTCGCCAAGTGCTCCCAACATCTCCCATTCCCGGATGGCTATACAAGCAACATCACTAATGGTCTTCCTACTAAGGGCATCGGCCATAACATTGGCCTTTCCCGGATGATAATGCAACTCAAAATCATAATCCTCGATGAACTCCATCCATCTCCTCTGCCTCAAATTCAAGTCTCTCTGGGTAAACAGATACTTCAAACTCTTGTGGTCCGAGAACACCTCGAACTTCTCACCATAAAGGTAGTGCCTCCAGATTTTCAAGGCAAAGATCACAGCCGCTAACTCTAGGTCGTGTGTGGGATAATTCTTCTCGTGTATTTTCAACTGACGTGAGCCATAAGCTACCACTTTCCCCTCTTGCATCAACACACAACCCAAACCCTCTCGTGAGGCATCACAATAAACCGCATAACCCAACCCTCTCTCCGGAATAATCAACACCGGAGCGGTGGTCAATCTAACTTTCAGTTCTTGGAACGAATTTTCACAAGTCTCACTCCACACAAACTTGACTCCCTTCCGAGTCAGTCTAGTCAACGGTGACGCTAACCTGGAGAAATCTTTCACAAACCGACGGTAATACCCAGCTAATCCCAGAAAACTGCGGATCTCAAACACACTCTTAGGCTGTGCCCAATCTTGCACTGCCTCAACCTTGGATGTATCAACAGACACCCCTTTCCCGGATACCACGTGGCCTAAGAATTTAACTTCCCTCAGCCAGAACTCACACTTCCCAAACTTGGCATACAGCCTATGGGCTCTAAGCAACTCAAGCACCACTCTCAAGTGTTCCTCGTGCTCCTCCTCTGAAGGTGAATAGATAAGGATGTCGTCCACAAAGACGACCACAAATCGGTCTAAGAACTCCCGGAAAACCCGGTTCATCAAGTCCATAAAGACTGCCGGTGCATTGGTAAGCCCAAATGGCATCACCAGAAACTCGTAATGGCCATACCGCGTACGGAATGCCGTCCTCGGAATATCCTCTTCCCTGACCCTCAACTGGTGGTAACCCGATCTCAAGTCTATCTTTGAGAAACAACGGGAACCCTTCAACTGGTCAAACAAATCATCTATACGGGGCATAGGATACTTATTCTTAACCGTAGCCCGATTCAACTTCCGATAGTCAATACACAATCTCAAGGCACCATCTTTCTTTTTAACAAAGAGGACCGGCGCTCCCCACGGTGAAACACTAGGGCGAACAAAGCCCTTATCTAGCAATTCCTGGAGCTGAACTTTCAACTCAACCAACTCTGCTGGAGCAAAACGGTAAGGTGCCATAGAAATCGGCGTCGTGCCGGGCACTAAATCAATAGAGAACTCTATCTCTCTGTGAGGTGGTAAACTAACAAGATCTTCGGGAAAGACATCCGAATACTCACAAACCACCCTCGGCAACACAAGCTGGGTCTCACCACTCTCACCACTCTCAAAGCTGGCAAGTAGACTACTAAGCTCACTTCGCCCTCGCGAATCATACCCCGATGGCAAAACACTACCAACCCGGTCTCCCAAGAAATGGAACCACTCCCCGCTCAAGGTACATAACGTAACCCTCTGGCGGTAGCAATCGATAACAGCCCGGTATGACGATAGCCAGTCCATACCCAAAATAACATCAAAACCCTTCATGGGCATGACAACAAACGGAAAAGGAAGCCTATAGTCGGCGACCTCTATATCACATCCTCTAACACCCTGTTTCAGGATCAACTCACCACCTAAAGGCGATACCACAGAAATAGGAGATGCTAACTGTGCTAACTCCAATTCCAAAACAGATGCAAATGCAGCAGATACAAAAGAATGAGATGCACCCGTGTCTATCAACACACTAGCAACCGAGTTGCAAAATAGAAAAGTACCTCTCACTACTGATGGAGCCGGTACTAAATCCTGCGTGGTAACAGCATACACGCGCCCCGTAGGCCCCTGGTCTACCTGCTCACCTCTCGGAGCAAAAGACTGCTGCACAGACTGGGATGACGAAACTCCCGGATTGGCCCTCGAGGCCTGCACAGACTGAGCTGGCTGAAAACCCTGCGTCTGCCTAGAACCAGACGCTCCCGAAGTGGCACTCAACTGCGGGCAAAACCTTTTCAGGTGCCCAGGCTGTCCACACTGATAACAAGTCAAGGGCTGCCCCCTGCCCAAACTCTGACTCTGCGGTCTAGCTGAAGAAGAAGCAGCTTTCTGACCCTCACCCTTCTGCGGGCAAACAGAAACCTTGTGACTCAGCTGGCCACACTTGTAACAAGTGAATTCCCCCTGACTACCTCTCCCCGAGCCTACACTCGGCACTGGGAAGGTCGATCTAGCAACACCACCCTGCGACTGCTGAGGGTTAGAACCCCTCTGCCTCCTGCCATCACTCTGACTATCCTGGCTCCTCTTGGAGCCCCTCTGTTCTTCCTCCTCCTCCTGCATCATAATCTCCATATGAGCAGCAGCATCAACTAGGTGTCTATACTCTCGGATGTAAGACCCACCAACTCTCAACTTGAGGCCCCGCCTCAACTTCCGCTCAAACTCATAGCAACGGCGTTCCTCAGACGCCACCAGTTCCGGTGCAAACCTGGACAGACTGGTAAAAGTAGCCTCAAACTCGGCCACTGACAAGCCCTGCTGTTTAAGCCGGCTAAACTGATCCCTCAGCTTCTCCCTAGCTGCTGCAGACAGAAACCTCTCCTGAAAAGCATTTATAAACGCCTCCCAAGTACCGCCTACACGAGCCTTCTCGTACTTCCACCATTGACCCGCATCTCCCTTCAGCTGGAAGGATGCCAAGGTCACTTTCAGTGCTCCGTCCTCGATGCCAAGCATCTCGAACATCTTACTCATCTGTTCTAACCACTCATCAGCCTTCAGTGGCTCCTTCGGATCCCCGATAAACTCATCCAGATTAGACCGGAAGAACTCTCTCTTCAAGAAAGAAGGCCCTGTCTCAGCTGCCTGATTCCCAGCTCTAAGAATACCCAAAGCTCCTGCTATCTCTCTGGCCAAGGCACCCATAGCCTGCTGACCCACTGGCTCGGCCACATTGGCCTGCCCAACTCCCTCCTGCACTGTCGGAATCTCACCCGGTAACGGTACTTCCTGCCTCGCAGGTCTACCACGCCTAGCTCCTCTTCCTCGTCCTGACATCCTAATAAAGGCAACACAGAACGTTAGCACATTCATAAGTGTGCCGAAACTAAACACTCACGTCCTAGTGCATGGACAACTGTAATTCACTCCACATAAGCACATAAACACATAAGCATTTACGAATTTCATTCCCGGATAATGATAGTCCCGAGGCGTTACTAGAGTTCCGGTTAGAAACAACATTGATCAAGTGCTTTTCCAACAAGACTCCCAGAAACTCAAGGATCCAATCAACATCCTAGAAATTAAATCCCATACCCACATAGTCACATAAGCATGTTATCAATTAAACACATAGCATACGATACTACATCTAAGTCTCTATCAAGCGAGACAAACCCATTGTGATACTAATCACTTCCCACGTACCCAAAGTATTCGAACCCAGTACGCTCTGATACCAAGTTGTAACGGCCTCAAAATAATAACAATAAACCCATCAGATAAGACATGCATTTACATATAAACTAACCACATTCTTTTATACATTAGAGTTTCATTACATAAGTATTACATGTTAACATCAAAACAAAATGCCTTACAGGCTTACAGCTTTCCAAGCTAACACTTGGTTACAAACAAAGAGTACTAACTCGTTTACACATTAAGCCCTTGGCTTGAAGTTACATGTAATACATCAAAAGTAAAACGACAAAACTTGTCCGCCTCAAGCCTCCCAAGCTATGTCCTTGGAGGTGGCATGCTACCTGCACCTGAAAATGATATTCCCATATAGGGTGAGCCACAGCCCAGTAGAAATACACTAAACCAACCATGAACAATGCCTAAATTGTTAGCAATTGATAGATGGCCAACACTGATACAATCACATAAATCACATATTTATGTCATACGACTTATGAGTCCAAGTTTCCTTTCATTTTCCCTTTTTCAACGGACAGGCATATAAGCACTAACCACATTCTTAACAGATATGTATATCAACAATATCCACATACTCAGATAAGCAAATAAGCTATATCCACATTCCACAACAGATATGTATAACCACAATATCCACAGATAAGCATATGAGCTATATCCACACATCACAAAGATAAGCATATAAGCTCTATCTTCACTTCTTTAGACAAGCATATGAGCTGTATCTACGGAGTTCATCCCCTATCTTCTCCCAACACTAACCGGTTTAGAGGTACATCCCCTATCTTCCCCTAAACCGCGGAGTACATCCCCTATCTCCTCCTCTACACAAAACGTATATAAACACATTGGTTCTATATACAATCACCCAATACATACAGTTAATGTATTCTATCAACCGTCAAGTTCCATGACACATTTCATTGATTAGTTTCAGTTTGCCTAATCATCATGCATTGTCTACAACAATCACGACTATCCTCCACCGATAGCCCAAAGCAGTTATTTCTAAACAGAAATTAAATGCACAATGGATATTCAATCAACATTTCATTTCTTCATTCTTTTCAATTAATTATCCCAATTAATTAAACAATGTAATTAGGTCAATTCCCATAATTAACATTTCAACCCTTAGGTCCCATTTTCATCAATGATTCAACAATCATTCCATTTTTCTATGCCAAACATGCATCTAGGTTTATTATGAATAAAACCCCAACTTTTGTAAAATTACACAAAAGCCCCAAACTTTCACAAAATTACTAAACCAAGCCCAACATCTCAAAATACCAAAATTTAAAGACAAAACCCATAGAGAGGAGTAGGATATCCCTACCTTGAAGTTTTAGCCAAAAAGGAGATGAAGACTCGAAGATCAACTTGCTCCAAATCCAAACTTTTTCAGATTAAATCGAAGCTCTCAACACCCTCTATCTTTTTAACAAAGGCCCTAGGCTAGATTCACACTCTAGGGAGATTAAATCTTAGAGAGAGTATAAGTGTAGGGAGAGAGAGACTCGGATTAAGGGTTTGATCAAAGAAAGGAAGTGAAAAAGTGATGTTTAAAACGCTACTGTCCGCTGATATAAAACACTCTCTCTCGAGCGAAGACTTGGTCGCTCGAGCGACCAGACACAGAAAACTCTCGCTCGAGCCAAGAATTTCTCGATCGAGCGAATAAAAACCCAGACCGCTCGAGCGAAGGAAGCTCGCTCGAGCCAGGAAATACAACTCTCAGGTCCAGAACCAGACGCAACACTACACTCGCTCGAGCGACAAACTCCTCGCTCGAGCGAAGGACCAAAAATCTGGGCAGCAACACTAGGCTCCCAAACACAACCAACCTGTAACAAACCTGCCTAACACATCCTATAACTCAAATATGAAGAAAAAGGAATGTAAACACGATAATAACCAACTACCAACATCCACGGACACATGTCCGGATCACTGTACAACAAAGGTAAACCCGGGATCGCTATACTTTCCATTCGAAAATTTTCAAATATTCTTGTGTGATTCCCCTCTTGTAATTCTACCATCCACTTCCCCCCTGTTAAACTAGATGTCCTACATGGTTCTTTTACCAAATAATTTGTCAGATATGTCACTGCAACTGTTGCCGCCGTAGCTAAGAGCATGTTATGTTGTTGAGTTTCCAATGTGCTACCTTCATCTTCTGTATCTTCATCATGGTAATCATCATTCCATTCGCTATCACTGTTATTCATCTCCAAAATACCTATCCATTAAAAGGCTTAGTTACTATTATATTCATTTACAGTCACAGATTTCAAAGTTATTAAAGAATAGAGCTACTAATCCTTTTTAATAAAATAAAATAAAATAAAGTCAAGATGGTTGGAATATGGGAGATTATTTATTCCATAGCTCTTAATGCACTATAGAATAATTTTCTGTCATCCATTATTTATCTATGAATGGATTTAATCAACTTTAAAATTTAGAAAAAAAAAAAAAAGCTTAAATCCACCTGAGGGCTTAGGTTTAATATTTCTTATTTAGTATATGTAGGACAAATTTACATTTATTTTAAAATTAATCAGAATGAAATTCCAAACACTTTTTTGAGTAAAACAAATAAATGAAAAAATAGATGTAAAATTAGCAATATCTACTAGACTATTATTGGCCTTACCTTTTCATCTGGGCTAATGCAAATTGAACTTCATTTATCGGAACTTCATTTTTCGGCTTCTTCACTTCATTTATCAGAAGTTACAAACAGCAAGTAATGCAAATTGAACTTTGTAAATTCAAACATAATTATCATTTATCATTTGAACTTTGACAGAATTAGCAGAATTAGCATTTGAACTTTGACAGAATTATCATTTAATGAGTTTTAGAGTTTTAGAATTATTATTAAAATTCAAACTAATTGAACTTTGTAAACTGTTACAAACAGCAAGCAAATTGAACTTTGTAAAATGTTACCTTAATGAACACAACAGTTGACTATTAAAGTTGAACACACCACCTGGAAAATAAAGTTGAACACACCACAAAGAAAACACACCACCAAGTTGAACACACCACAAACAGCTGTAAAATGAACACACCACCTGGAAAACATGTACATATATATAAAAAAAAACAACCATTCACCTACCATTCATATTCAAAATTGAAACCAACCATTCAACTATTCAACTAACATTTCAACTATTCAACTAACATTCAACTAGTCAACTATTTACTTACCATTCAACTATGAAAAGTCCAACATTTTTCTATATTAATAAAAGTCCAACATAGTCAAATATTAATAATAAAAGTCCCAACATTTTTCAATATTAATCAAAGTCCAACATAGTCAAATATTAATAATAAAAGTCCCAACATTTTTCAATATTAATCAAAGTCCAACATAGTCAAATATTAATAATAAAAGTCCAACATAGTCAATAAATATCCATCAAAGTCTACCAAATAAAGTAAAAAACAACTAGCCGTGATAACCTGTGGTGGTCTTCTCCATCTCAATCTCCAACTTTAGAAACCTCAACCGAACTTCATCCGTTGGAAGACTCATAAAGCACTCACGACGCTTGTCTCGTAAGAACAATCTGGCAACCCATACATACAGCTCATCATCCGGGGACACACCAGGGATGCTTTCCAACTTCGCCAAACATTCTGCAATTGAAGGATATCTTGATGAGGTATGTGTTGAAGTTGCTGAAGATGACTCAACGACATTAACTATACGATCAAGTGTCTTGTTCAGCAGAGCTGCACCAGTAACTTTCTTCTTTGTCTTGCTCTTGGTTGATGAAGTATCAGTGTTTGCTGACCGTTTTTTGTTTAACTCGGAAGGATGAACCACCTCCAAATCAGCATCATCATGAAATTCAGCATCATGTGGGGTATGAAATTCCTCCGGCGTCTCATCAGTCTGAGGCATTACCCCTGAGCTAGGAGTGTATGCCCATTCTTCTGTAGCAGCTGCATCTGAGAATAATATGTCTAAGTCGTCAGCGAATTGCAACGGTATACGCCGGAATTTAGCAGCATCAGGATACCTCTGCAACAATTACAAAGGAAAATGTAACAATTTCAAGTAACAAAATTTGGTGTATTTAAACTAAAAACAAACAAAATGTACATTAAGCAATTCACGTACCTCCAATTTCAAAGTCCACCACTCATCAGATGCAGATATAGCTCCAGTCAATGTATCACAGCCTAATCCTGTCTCGCCCCTTAACAGATTATTCCATAAAAGCCAATCTTTTTTCAAAACATCCCAATGATTTTTCATTTGTAATCGTTAGTATGCTTTTCCAGTCATACTTTTAAACTTACTTATGACATTTTCCCAACCGACCCTATCTAAGTGTGTACCAGGTCTATGTCCACCATTGACTTGCTCAACACAAAGCTTAATAAAAATTTCATTTGATTTTGCATCCCAATGAGCTTTAACGAATGGTACTTGACTTGATTTTCCCTTATTGTTCCTATTTTGAGACTGTGTTTCATCTTGGTTACTCATTCTATGAAAGAAAGAAAAAAAAAACATTTAAAACAAACTCATTCATCAGTGCTTGCATTAGAACAGGTAGATCCCAACCAAAACAACCATACATGGAAACTACGTCAACATTCAACAATTACAAAGCTTAGTACAATAGTTCATAGTAAACTACATTAGTACAAAAACATGGGGTATCTCCAAATGGCACCTATCATTATTTGAAGAGTAATGCAACTGACATAACAATACAAATCGTGAGCAGACCCACAACAAGCTGCTTCATGAAAGCATTGGATTGCTCAAGCATTTGGTTCTTCACTTTTGATTTTGATCAAGCATGCTCTCGTTCCTCAGCCTCTCTAACATCGTTACAGATTTTGGGGTACACCACCTCCAAAATTGACAATTTCTCTTCTCACAAATGAAATATAGTCTCCCTTTAGATGGCTTGTCAGACTCGGTAACCCTTATGGCAGCTCTTAGCCCACAATCACATTTCAAAGGCTCATACCTCAAGTCGAAGCTCTCACCATTAGAATAATAGTTACTAGAGGATGACATGCCTCTGCATTAATTAGGAAAAATTGAATCCAAATCCTCATTTGGAAAAGGCATTTCTTAATGAGAAAGGTAAAATTAATAAAGGCATTCACACCTAAGCACTAAGAAGTTTGAGATAATCCAATGCCTTTCAAGCCCATATGTTGGTCCAACAAAATTAGCAATGTCATGTGTACTACATGTAACACTTACTAGCATTTTTTAAAATGACGAGACCGACCATGATGATATATAATTGCAGGTGTTACGAATATTAAAAATAATAAGAATAACAACTTGTGTCAATGGGGTTTTCAGTGAACAACTATGAAATTTCTCATTTTTCACTTCTTAAAGGTCAATCATCATGCCCCAAACTAATAGTAAAAATAATTTTAGTAATACTGAAAAATAATTTATGAAAAATAATTTATAACCTAATTTAAGAATAAAAATCAATCAGAATAATGTTAAACTAATAGTAATAATGTTAAACTTATAAGTTATACTAATAGTATTTTAGTTTAAAATAACCCCTGCAGTTTAATAGCTTCAGGTAGAAACAAAAGTTTGGAATAAAAACGTGAACCCATAAATTTGTTTTCATTGTTTTCATTCCATATTCATCCATAAATCAAAACTACAGTTTCATTGTTTTCATTGAATTAGTTATGCATTCCATATTCATCCAATATTCCCCTGCAGTTTCATTGTTTTCATCCAAAAGGATCAGACTAACTAAATGCCCTCTAAATTTGTTTTCATTGTTTTCATTTTTCTTTGACTAATGTATGATATTACAATCAAAACGAGCCAATTAAGCAACAAAAAAGGACCAAAAACATTTTTAAAAATGTCAACCTAAAAACAGTATTAAAAAAAAAAAAACTCTAACAAATCTATTAAGACGCCCCCCAACCATTTCTATTTTGCAGAGGAAGTGGTTACTTGTGATTATTCATATTTTAGATGATTTTTCATACACTGTTATAAAAAATGATAATTCCAGGCTTTAATATTGAAATCAACGATTCAGTTTGCAAGTGTTGAACAACTCTGTGACCAAATCAGTTGCCATACAAAGTACAAATTATCCGTGAAAAATAGCAAGAGCAAGATCAAGATCATAACTATTAGATTAATGTCTCTGAGTTGAAAATTTATCAACATGGCTGGTTGCCTGCCATGTTGTCCACCAAACATTACACACAACTACTCTCCGGAATTTGTGCAAGAAATAATTGGCCCAGTGCTAGCAACATTATAAGTATGCCATTCATATTACCAATAAAAGAAAAAGTAAATGAAAGTGGGATCTACATTACAGACATCAACATGCATGCCTTAAGAATGTGTGTCTGTGCTAGATGAAGATTTGAGGCACGACTTAAGAGAACAAAAGAAAATACTCCAATCTGAGCAAGCAATACTCCAACCTTAACAAAAGTCAACAATTACAAATTAAGGATTTGCATACTTAAACGGTCCAACATATAATTTGCCCTACAAATCTGCCCCTTTATTTTTTTGCCCCAAAGCCAAGTTAAGACGAAATGTGATAATTCACGGGTAGCATTTCAGCAAATTTTTTAGTGTTTGTATTATTTACTTTTGAGAGTGTAAACATAGCTTTTGGGAACAAAACTGCAGACTTTGAACCACAAACCAAAATCGATGAGAGAGAGAGAGAGCAACCAGAACCACAAACAAACACAAATCTTCATGGATTTGAACACAAAGTAACAAAAAACCAAAAAAAAAACCCTAAATCGATGTATATATCTAATATATGTATATCTATATATAACAAAACATAGGGTTTAGGGTTTCAAATCTTACTTTTTGGTGGAGATCAACGGAAAATATGGACGATCGCCGGCGATTTTGATGTCTGGTGCAGTCAGCAGCGAGAGGAGAAGAGAAGAGGATAGTTAGGTCTGAGCTGAAGAGGCATGCTTATATAGTGACATTTTCGGTATTCCTTAAGTTTTGGAGGGGCATTTAAGTCATTATGCCCCTCCCAAAACAGCTGCGCACATAATCTATTTTTGAAAACACCTGCCGAGCAACTTCGTGCCTGTTTGGTGCAGCTTAAAAGCTGCTTATTTCAGCTTTCAGCTTAATTTAAGCTATTTTGATGTGTTTAGTTTAGCTTAACAATGCAGCTTATAGCTTTTTGTAAGTCAGAAATCAGCTTATGTTTATAGTTATAAACTATAAGCTGTTAAAGTATAAGCTATAAGCACTTTCCCACAGCTCTACCAAACAGGGCCTTCGAATTTAAGCTGAAATTTGGCTTAAAATAAGCCATAATCTATCCCCATAATCTGTACCAAACACACCAATCTAACTTAATTTAAGCTAAAAGCTGCTTTAAGCTGAATTTAAGTTTTACCAAACGGCCCTAATGTTTGCTCATTTAACATATTTATATATATATATATATATATTTGGTTTGTAGAGGATGCATAATTTTGGTTCACGAAAGTTCGTGGTGGCTGGGATAGGAGCAGTGGGGTGTTGTCCCTCACAGAGGAATCAGAACAAAACTAGTGAAGAATGCAATGAAGAAGCTAATTACTGGTCAGTTAAGTACAATGAAGGCCTGAAGTTAATGTTGCAAGGACTCAAATCAGAGCTCAATGACATGGACTACTCCTTTGTTGACACCTACACTATCTTTTCTAGCTTCATTCAGTCACCCTCCACCTATGGTACTTCCATTTCTTTTCTTCTAATTAGTTATCAAAATGGTAATCACTACAACAAAAATCACCTTTTAGTCGCCAAAAGTCACTTTTATACCTTCCCCGACTGATTTTTTTTGTCGCCAGTGTTGTCGCGAATAAATGGTCGCCCAAGGTTTTGGCGACTAAAAACGTTTTAGTCAGCAAAAAGTCAGGTCTTCAGCGACAAAACTTTTGGTCGCCAATACTCAAATCCACTTCAACAAAAATCACCTTTAGCGACAACTATTTTAGTCGCCAATAGGTCATGAATCCCCGACTAAACTCATTAGTCGCCCAAAACAACACATTTGGCGACGAAACAGTTTAGTCGCTGAAAGCATTTTTCCGAAAAAAAAAAAAAATTCAGCCTTTGCTACTCCCAGGTTTTGAACCACTAACGTCCCAACCTCTGTAAACCTTTACCAACACTCTCCCCACTACGCCACAAGAACATCACATGAATATAAATGCAAAATATATTATTTATATAATATATTGACCGATATTAATAGAAAACAATATATATATAAATAATTATTTTTATTTAATATATTTTACAAAAAAATTAAAGTATTTACTAAAAAAAATAGGGGAGCACTTTTGGCGACTAAATATGAATTTTAGTCGCCAATTCTATGCTTTTTGGCTACTAAATGCTGTTTTGTCGCTAAATACATTAATTTCTGCCCAAAAAAACAATTTTCGGCGACTAAACTGATTTTTAGTCGCCAAAAGCTCCACTTTTGCCGACTAAACTCAGTTTTAGTCGCCATTTGTCCACTTTTAGCTACTAAATTTTTTTTAGTAGCCAAAAACCTTTACTTTTGGCTATAAAAAATTTGTTTGTCGGTAAAACACCTATATTCGGCGACTAAAGTATTTTTTAGTCGCCAAAACCTATAGTTTTGGCTACTAAATGCTTTTAGTTGCCAAAAACCGTGCCTTTTAGCTACTAAAATTTTTTCAGTCGCGAAAACTCCTATATTCGGCGACTAAACTAACTTTTAGTCGCTAAAAGCCCTATATTCGGCGACTAAAGTGCTTTAGTCGGCAAAAGTGCTCACCTTTGGCGACTAAACTGATTTTAGTCACCATTCGTACTACTTTCAGCGACGAAAATACATATTTTAGTCGCCAATTCTGCATTTTCTTGTAGTGAATGTTAGATCCTAAACCAAATCAGCGCTGATTTGTTCAAAAATTTTAAATCAAAATGAACCAACTAAATTGAATTAAGCCAAGACGAATAAAAATTGAGATGAAATTGTGCCACTTTTAAAAACGGAACCAACCCAACTCATGAAAGATAAAATTGGTTCAATAATTGACCATGTCTGCGCTTTAATCCAAACCATAACTTGAATATTCAGTAAAGCTCTCATGCCATGGGAAAATAAAAGAAGTGTGGTCCATTCATGGTTGCATTGATCCCAATATATATATATATATATATATTCAAAAAGACCCATGAATCTTGCACAGTAAAATGGATTCTCCTTTCTCACAAAGAAGTTTTTGCTCATCTCAAATCTCTTACTGATGAAAAAATTACTAGAGAGGTAAACAAAAAGAGAGATTTGTTTTATAAAAGACAATTTTAGTTTTCAGAATTTGCTTTTTGAAATTTTTTAAAAAAAGTTTGACTTCTCTCAAATTGTTATCTTAAAATATTCAAAAAGCTCATTATTTTCATGTGATTCACTTTTTTGGAATGCAAATGATTTTTAAAAATTCAAAAATATCTTTTTCTTGGTATTTAATAGTGTTATCAAACTAGTTTCCAATTGTTAGTTTAAAAAAAAATCTGAAAACTAAACCATTCACTTTTCTCTTCTGTCCACAAATCCAAAAGCCAATCGGTAACTTACTCTTTTTGGAATTCTTCTCCAATAATTGCAATTAACCACAATGTTTTGTCAAATATTCAGGTTTTACTGAGGTTCAATCAGCTTGTTGTGGGTTGGGGAACCTGAGAGCCCAAGTTCCATGCGTGCCCGTTGCCAAGTACTGCTCCAACAGAAGTGATCATGTCTTCTGGGATCTCTACCATCCCACTGAAGCAGCAGCTCACCTCTTTGTCAACGCCGTTTTTGACGGTTCACAACAGTTTGCGATGCCTATGAATGTGAACCAGCTAATCGCTGCATAAACCGAGTGGTGTAAACAAGTGTTAGGGCTGTCGTTGATGCCCTTAAACATAGAAAGGAATACAAAATATATAGAACAGAGGGGATAAAGAACATGGGATTGTTAACCAATTACCTGGATCAATAATATGTGCATGCATTAGTACAAACCAACTGCTTTACGCTCTATTTGTTTCATCGAAAAGAAGTTTTTCTGAAAAACATTTTCTACATTTTCTAGTTTTTGGTATGATAAAAGAGTAAACTGAAAATTATTGAGAAACACCCTAAGTTCTATTTGCCTCCAACTGTTCAATTTTCACAAACTAATCAAGCATGGAAATTATTGAGAAATATCATTGTAATACACATTCTTGCATTAGAATGAGAAAAGTTCGAAAATTGTTTGATTCAGATTTAATAGAAATCTGATACCGGAAGGAGAAAAATGGCTTGCATTGGCAGAAATTACCCACTTGTTTACCTTTGGTTTCAGTAGGACTTCAATATTGATACCAAAAGAAGTTTACTTGTGTGTGAATGGTTCTGAAAAACCCAAGAAATTTACAGTAGCATTTCGTCAGACCCGGTTCTGAGATTTTCGGGGCCCAAAACCGATAATCAACTATTAAATTTCTGGGGCCTTTCACAATTTTTTAAGGTAAATGACAAAAGATTTGTATTAAAATCACAAAAAATATTTAGAAAAAAAATTAATTAATTGAATAGAAAAAAAAAAAATTACGTGTGTTTGCTGTGCTGAGATCAAAATATTTTTTTAAATCAAAATTCAAAATAAGAGCACCACCACTTAACAAAACACAAAATTTTTAAATTATGTGATGTGAACTATTAAACTTAAATAAATTCTTCTTAATGATGTAAATACCAATATTATAATAGCAATTAATTGTGCAAAAGACAAGATAAATATTTAATTAACTAATTGAATAGAAAATAAATAAATGAATAAAAAATTTACCTGTTTGCTGCTACTTCGTCCCTATGCCGCTAGTGTGTGCTATATCAAACAAATTTAGGGAATGTTGGATTAATAGGAGATAGGGTTAGGAATTAGAAAAAATGAGCCTTTCAAATGGTTGGGCTGGGCCTTAACTATTGGCCTTTTAATGAGTCAAAAAAATTAAATTTATTTTAAATTTATTTATTATACTAAATAAATATTTAGATTTAAAACATACCCAATATATTATACTAACTTATAATAGGAGGGAGCCCCTATTTTGGGCCTATTTTGAGAGGCCCTAAGCCATGGCCTTGTGGGCCTATGGCCAGGGCCGGGCCTGCATTTCGTGATGCCATTGTTGAGTGGGAGAAGAAAGAAGACAGATTTGATGCTTACAGGAATCTAAGAAGGAAAGATATCTTGGAAGAAGAGGTTGAGATTGCCATTACAAACATCAAATGTGTGTTGGTGATTTTCTGACCACACTGCCAACTTAGTACTTAACTGAAGAACACCGGCAGAATAGGTTAAGCCCGAACGACCTGCAACAGAAAGAAGAGTTTCCGGCGGTGGCTCATCCACCCGGGGAAACTCCGATGATCAAGTCAGTACTCAATGTCTCTGAAAGATAACCAATAGTGCTTAACTCACTAGACAGAATATTAAAAGTATCAAAGACATACCATAGACCCATGAGGGTGCCTCTCTTTTATAGCCAACATAATCCTAGTCCCAATAGAAGCCTAGCTCCAATGGACTTAGGATTACTGCTAATCTTGGACTCCCAGTAGGATTAGGATAAACTCTCTAAGAGTCCTATCTTTACTCAAACTGAAGTCTTCTCCCATTCTAGGACTCTTGTCCCTCATCCGTTTATCTCGGATTCCGATATCTTCGGAGATAACCTCGGCCTTTCCGAGATCACCTCAGCGTCATGACCAGGACACGTGGCACCTCGGCTGACAAGTCGGCGTTACCCTGGCCACGTGTTGGTACTCAGAAAATATATCCCCACAACAGCCCCCTAGGTTCTGTTACCTCGGCATTCTGAGGTGATGGAACCTATATCATTTCTTCCATTTAGTACGTCGGCTAAGCTCGCTTCATCATCTATTGCCGAAATCAGAACTCGTCGGCTCAATATGACCAAGACCTATAGTCTGCTTTCATCAATGCCTTAGAACCAACGACCAAGTTCGTTCAAGTTTCTCAGCCGAAACCGTCATTCTTTGCAACCGCCTTGGGGTGATACACCTCGGTTATACAAACTGATGTTTTACCTCGGCAAGTACCCAAGTACTTAATTTGATACAACCTTAGCCCCGACTTGTAAATTTATCACAAATTTCAACAAGTACAAGAAATATCCTTTGTCTTACTTCAACTTGTAAACTTTTCTCAAGTTTCAATCAGTGTTAAATAATGATCTCGTTTTAACTTCAACTTGTAAATTGTCCACAAATTTCAACAAGTGTTAAACAATGATCTCAGTTTAACTTCAACTTGTAAATTGTCCACAAATTTCAACAAGTGTTAAACAATTATCTCGGTTTAACTTCAACTTGTAAATTGTCCACAAATTTCAACAAATGTTAAACAATGATTTCGGTTTAACTTCAACTTGTAAATTGTCCACAAATTTCAACAAGTGTTAAACATAATCTCGGTTTAACTTCAACTGGTAAACTTTTCTCAAGTTTCAACAAGTGTTAAATATCATCTCGGTAAACTCTTCTCTTCTCGGACTTAATCATCTTAGGCCGAGATCTTGTCTTCTGGGATCTGGGATCCGAGATCTGGAATCCGGGATCGGCTTACTTGGGCTGAGCTCTTGTCTTCTTATATCCAGTGTTATCTCGACTTGACAAGTGAGGTCACCTCGGCATCTTGTCGCTTTCTCTGGAGGTAATCCCTCAGATCCTCCTTGGTTCGTCCAAGAGCTCGGCTATCTCCGGATTTCAGCCTCTCTGGTGCACTACTTCCTGTGTCATTGCGAGTCCTTTTGGACATCTCTCCATTGGTCGCGTCGAAACAGAGGTCCTTCCCCTGAACATACCGATGTTCTTTGGAGTCAGCTTCCTTGGTGCGATGTGTCCTCTGTGAATCTCCCCTTCTTGATTCTCCTCGTCCGACCTCCCTTGAAGGCCGGTGAGTATGTTCCTTGGTCCTATCGTGCTGAGGAACCGTAGGAGTTGTCTTCTGCCCCCCTGCCTGGGCATCTGTCTCGGCTGCTGGGTTCGGCGTATCTTGTGACGGGAACGGTGGCTGGAGGTCGTCCTCGATATAATACTTGCTTCGGTCTGATTTCTTCAGCACGTCGTCCTCTACGTCCTCTTCTCCGTGATTCTTATCACGAGTTTCTTCGTTGTAGCTGTCTTCTTCGACGCTAAGGTCAATATGTTTCCCGCTCTCAGTAGGGGTGTCATCCCCAACCTTCTCTCTTGGTCTGTCGTTGGCCATCTATTCTCCTTTCGTTTCCACAGACGGCGCCAAATTGTGTGGGTGATTTTCTGACCACACTGCCAACTTAGTATTCAACTGGAGAACACCGGCAGAATAGATTAAGCCTGAACGACCTGCAACAGAAAGAAGAGTTTCTGACGGTGGCTCATTCACCCGAGGGCACTCCGGCGATCAATTTAGTACTCAATATCTCTCAAAAATAACCAATAGTGCTTAACTCATTAGACAGAATATCAAAAGCATCAAAGACATACCATAGACCTATGAGGGTGCCTCTCTTTTATAGCCAACATAATCCTAGTCCCAATAGAAGCCTAGCTCCAATGGACTTAGGATTACTGCTAATCTTGGACTCCCAGTAGGATTATGACAAACTCTCTAAAAGTCCTATCTTTACCCAAACTGAAGTCTTCTCCCATTCTAGGACTCTTGTCCCTCATTCGTTTATCTCAGATTCTGATATCTTCGGAGATAACCTTGGCCTTTTCGAGATCACCTCGGCGTCATGACCAGGACACGTGGCACCTCGTCTGACACGTCGGCGTCACCCTGGCCACGTGTTGGTACTCAGAAAATATATCCCCACAAAATGATAACATCTTGTTGATTGTATCCTGCATTTGGTTTACACACGCACAATGATTCATGTGAAAGGTGACACGGAAATTTCGGAGTTTATTCTAACTACAAAACTAGTTTCTGAACGAAAAAGAAAGTACCTTGTATTGTCGATCTTGAGCTGATATTTTATCATTGCACAATTGGTTAACATGATTATTATTTCCAGTAGCATTCAGTAAAGACGCTGCTCTCTTTATAACTTCCTCTGGGACACCTGTATGAACCATTTTATCAGAAATATTAAATTACCGGAGACGTTGGAAAATAAAGCCTCTAGTAAAACCTCCGCAATTTGTCATGGAAATGAATGCATGAATTTAAACCTATGACAAATCATGGGAATTGCAGAATGTTTAACGAGTGAATGTTTACTAAAAGATTAAAAAATATGGGCGGAGTATGAAACCCTTGTTTTGCATTTGCCTAGCAATAATAAGGAAGCTTAAGAAAAACACACACACACACACACACACAAAAATTATTGTGAAATGCCTAGCATATTTTTTGAAAACCAGCAATTATTTGAAACGTACCAGCAAGTAGTGCACAATGCAGCCCTGCAAGGTATAAACTGAAGTATGTAAATTCCCATTTTCTTAATAATATCCATCAGAATTCCCAACAAACACAGACACTATTTACTCACCATAGCTAAGAAGTGCATGTCCAGGAACAAGCCTGCAAGATCAAATTAAAAAATCCGAGTGGGGTTTCATAAAAGGTAATTTCTATTGGAAACTAAATCCGACAGATGATGTGTAACAATAACTGCATAAAGAGATAGTAGAATTTGTCTAAAAGTGTATGAAATTTTCCTTAAGAATACTACACGATATTAAAAATATAGAAATACAATATCTTCAATATCTGTACCATCATCAGGTTGTAGGACACTCATGGTGTAATACTTAATGTTATCAGACTGCAAATAATATATATATAGATGTGTCACGCAGTTGAAATAGTTAATACTTAAAGTTTTAAAAAATGCAATGTCTTGTTTATACCTCTTGTATGCAACTATCATTAAACATCTCGGTCAAGTGAGTGCAAACCAAAACCTGCAAATTAGTAGAGCATATCCCATCACAAGTTGCCTATCAAAACAAATGTGACTAGCAAACCTAGAGGTGGCCTCCAGGAATGCACTCTTAATATGAATTTGCATTTATTAGAAACTCTGGTTGGATAGCAATTGAGAGCATCAAGCCTTTGGAGGATCATAACAAGTGATAAAATGATTTATAGTTCCACCAAGGAGACAGTGCCATCTGAAATGAATTTTAACAACAGCGTATGATAGCTAAAAAATTACATTTATTGCATGACATATCAAAAGGATGGAAATTATTCTTGGTAAAACCAACCTTCTGTTAGAGTGCCTTTACCAAATTCGTCCAAGAAGCATAAAGATCGTGAAGTTGCATGCCTATGAAAGTTCTTGGAATCAATATATATAAATGACTAAGTTGTATACCCTATGGTTCCAGCACTCTTTCACATCCATAGCAAGAAAATAACAAGGGCCAACAGCCAACAAAAAATAAAATCAGTGGACTAATCCCCAGAACCAAACACCAACGATGCAAGGGGTAGATGCCAATCCCATGTCCATTATTAGTAGGTCAAGAGAAAACTGTGTAACTATACCTTAGCATCATTCTAACTTGATGTAGATCAATCATAAATGTTGACTATTCAGCATTCATAAATTTACTTCCCATGGCACAAAATATCCTATTTTTTGAAATTCTGGTAAGTTCTCGTAGTAAAATATGTAAAAAATGCAGTACCAAAAAAATTAATGATACCTAAAGGCCAGGGATATAAATATCGAACCTGTCAGTCAAACCCACAGTAGCAGCATCTGCGGGTACAAAACTTCCAATGTGGGAAAGGAAAACAATTAAAGCTACTTGGAAAAAAAAAATAATAATTTAAAAAAAAAATCATCTTTCGAGATGTGTCAAATAAGTATTTCTATTTATCAAAGATTAGTGCATTTATACCGAACATAAATGCAACATTATTATTAAAACTTTGACACAAAGAGGAAGGTGAAACATTGACAAACCTTACACTTATAGTTGTCAGATAAAACTATTGAAGAAATAATAAAATAGACAATATAATTAACTTAAAGCAGATATTATATAGGATTGCAAATTATACACTTACATGAACACTTAAACATATGACATATATCTACTGATACATGAGGGTGAATCATTCAAAGGAGAGAAAGAAAAAGAGAGTGAAGGAGAGCATGTTGGTTCCATAAAGAGAAATATAATAACTACTGACCTGCTTTATGTAGATACTTTTCCCTGAATAATTGGGGCCAGTGATGATATTAATCCTTCCTAAAGAAGTGTGACTTTGTTAGTTGAACAAGAATAACTAGTATATTCGAATGAGAAAAGACTTTATTGGCGAGTGGAGTAAGAAACCAATATACTTAGAGATGTTTAACTACAAATACCATCATCATGAATCTTTGTATCATTGGGAATGACAGTATCTACAGTCATTTCCTGCAAAACATGTATGAATTAACTACTTGTTAGGATTCCTTTGGTGGATGCCCAATTTTTTCTCTAATCTATTATAATATGACCTTGCAAATACAATCATTGACATATTGTAGACTGTACTAGACAACCTAACCTTCCATTCTATATATCAAGCAAGTCTTCTGTAGTCAAATTTGGCCTCACATAATTGTTTTGATGAGCAACCAATGCCAGTGATAAAAAGCTGGGTGACAACATGAAAAAATACAGTGAGGAATTTTCCTATTCCTTTTTTTTTTTTTTTGAGAAGTGAAAAAATATAGTGAGGAAATATATGTCATAAAAAAATTAAAAAAAAAAAAGAAGACATGAAAACCTAACAAGATATTGCAATGCAAATAAAATAGATGTTACTAAATTACCAGTCAAGTTCAGCTGAAAAATTCAAAGCCTTGAGAAGGTGTGCTGAGAATAGAAGAATTTGTGACACCAAGTCCCCAGTAATTGCCCTCACCATGTCTTCAAAAAGGAATTGAAGATAAGACATTAATCTATTTTTAATTTTTTTAAAAAGCATCATCAAATCACTCACAAGTAAACTGTTGGGGCTACATTAAGTTTATCAATGATTTGGTATAAATCCACATTATTTTTATTTTAATCATAAGTTCCAAAGTTAACTTTTTCAAACTGGCAATGTGTTTTATAAGCATTTAAGCAATGAACACGTGTTTCCCTCAAGTGTCCAAAGCATGTCTGGTTCCACAAAAAAAAAATAATAATAATAATTTGACACGTTTGGACACATGTTCGGGGTGTCCAATGAGTGTCAATGTTCAATATGCTGTGAGATGCGAACATGGCACTTTTTTTTAGTAATGTATGTGCTTCTTGGCCAAGCAGTTTAGAAATTGTCATCTGGAATAACAACACATAGCAGAAGAGTGAATTAGACTACAGACCTAGGATTTTGTGATATATATCCCCAAGAAGGTTGTCCAATTCTCGTGTCTTCAAGGTGCAATAGAAAAACTTTTTCATGTCTCCATCTTCATCTGAGAACTACATTTGGTGGCACATTTTCTAGTATGAATGAAAATATACAAATTAACTGCATAAACTATTAGTTCCAATTTAGGTCATTGATTGACTTACAGCAAATTCAAAATCTTGAAGATTTTCTAGTGTGGTTTCATCAAGTTTTTCTTCAAAAACACACATCAAGTAACCTACATATAAACAAAAAAGCCATAGCATTAATCAATGTACTAAAGCTTAAAATCAATAACCGACATAGCAATCCCAATTGGCATACTTTAAAAAAAGAAAATGAAAACGAAAAGAATCATAAAAAGTGTTCTTCGTGTGTGAGTGAATTTATGATCACACTGCCAACTCATTATTCAGCTGGAGAGCACTGGCAGAATAGATGGCACCTGGCTGCCCTGTAATAGAAAGAGTAGATTCCGGCGGTGGTTCGTCCACCCGGGGGCACTCCGACGATCAAGTCAGTATATCTCTCAAAGATAATCAATCTTGCTAAACTCACAGTTCAGGATATAAATTGCGTACCTCAGACCCATCGGGGGTGCCTTTCTTTTATAGTTAGCTCAATCCTTGTCCCAACAAAAGCCTAGCTTCAATGGACTTCTGTTCAGTGCTTATCCAGGACTCTTCTATAGATAGAGATAAACTCCCTAAGAGCTTTATCTTTATCCAGGCTGAGTCCCCTCATCATTCTAGGACTCTTGTGCCTTATCCGCTCATCTCAGATTCCGATATCTTCGGAGATAACCTCGGCGTCATGACCAGGACACGTGGCACCTTGACTGACACGTCGGCATCACCTTGGCCACGTGTTGGTACTCAGAAATTATATCCCCACAACTGCCCCCTAGGTTCTATTATCTCGGCATTCTGAGATGAAGGAACCTATATCAGAACTTCCTGTCAATACATCGGTTTAAAGTCTCTCAGCCGAGATCATCATATAGGCCGACATGTCTCTTTAAAGATTAAACATTCCAAGATCTCCTTCACGCGTATGAGCTGTCATGCAAAATAACTCAACCATTTCAGCCACGCGTCTTCTTTTTACTGGATTGTACTCCGTACGCGCTTGCAAGTCGTCTCGCACCTACATGCGCCGTCTGACGCATTCGTTGTTCCAGACACATTAATTGTCCTTTTTGCCGCCATTTCAAGTTTTGACAAAACTTGTTTCCTTCCCCCGTCTTTCCACTTTTCACTTTCACGTTTGAAGCTTTTTTCTCTTTCTAACTTTTCCCTTCAAGATCCTCCATTGTTCAAGCTTCCAAAGCTCTACAACTTGCTCCGTCCATTTCCTCCGACGAGGTTCTTGCCAATCTGTTTCGCTGCCGCCGTTTTTATTACTTTGGCGATCTCAACATCAGTTTCTTTTCTCTGGTAAGTCACCATTCCTCCTGATTTTAGTTCTTGTTGTGCTCCAAGAAATTTTGCTTCATCATTAGTCGCTATTGCTGTTTTACTCAAATATTTGATTCATGAATCATGCATCTGAGTGTATTTATTTCATGATTTTGTTCTTTGCCCATATCTTGAATACTCGCACTGCTCACAACTTTTCTGCACTTTTTCCACTGTTCTTGACCTTATACCCTTCGTACTTACAATGTTCTTGATAGTCCACGTCTGTTTCTTGATTCTGAAGCGCATTCTTACTTTTCTGTTTTTCAGATTTCGCGCCTTCAATCTTCATTTCCATAGACCTACGTTTGGGATTTGCTTGTAGAACCCACGATTATTAGGAAAAACTGAAACTATTTTCACAAATTCTTACCCAGCACATACTTTAGGTTTTTGTCAAAGTCCTAATAACCCTTTCTTAAGGCTCCCTTTTTCTGAAGTCCAGCTCTTCTAATTCAGGCCGTCGTTATGGGTATGTGGAAGCATAGGGTAGATACCCCGAGCAAATTAGAGCACTTTAGGCAGGAGTTTGACATCTCGGCCGACATTCATCTGAGGTTGGCTGGGGAGGATGACTCTATCATGCCCACAGTTGATTCCATGCCCCTTCCAGTTGTAGTTTTCATCGAGTAAGGACTTCGGCTCCCACTCAATATCCTTTTTCGTGAGATCATTCACTACTATAAGTTGAACCCAATGCAGCTTGCCATCAACTCCTACCGAGTTATTAATGGCATCATAGCCTTAGCCAAATAAGAAAACGTTAGGGTTACCTTAGCCGATATTCAGTTTTGATATACCATGTCTGGCCTCAAAAAAGATACGGGCTACGTTTACTACCTCAAGTCGAAATCTACAGAGTACAAAATCGTAGCCGACCTCTCAGACTCCAACAAGGGGGCTGGAGACGACTACTTTATTACCTCGGGGAACTGGGAGTTCGCTCCAGATGAGGACTTCCATCTTTACCCTCTTCCTTGAACAGTTTTTGTAGAGGGCAATGGTAAGAGCCCTGTGTCCATATTAACTTGTTTGTTTTAAAGTCTTCAATACTTTATTTGTTTCTAATGTCTACTTTTCTTGCAGCTCTTCCTCAGCCACTAAAGGGCGTCCGTCAATCTTTCTTTCCCAGCAAAGACTTGAGGAAACTGTTAGATTTACCAGTCCTCAAATGGAAGGCCCCTCTTCTACCCAATTTCATTCCTACCTACAAGTCAGCTCTTCCCGACGTCCCCAAGAAGAAGAAGAAAAGTCTTTCTCTGCCTTCCGCTACAACTCCTCAATCTGCCTCCTCATCTCGGCCAGATCAAGGATCAACTTCTGACCCAACAGATCAGCTGTCAATCTCGACTCCATATCTGATCCCGCCATCTCAACGCCAATGTTGGCGACGAACGATTTTTCCAACCGGGATGGGTCGCCAGAAAACAGTTACCAAAAATTTCTTGGCCAGCATCCCATCAACCATTGACGCTTCACCAGCACAATCTTAGCCCCCTACGAAGCCGAAAAGAATAAAGAAGGCTCAGCGAAAAGCAAATGTGACTCAGGTTGACACTGAAGATACTTTGTCAATCTCCAAATTGGCTGAGAGTGACAAGTCCCATTCTGCCGCCGAGAAGAGGCCTGCCGAAGGCCAACCATCCGAATCCCCAAAATCAAAGAAGCCGAGATCATCCGCCACAACCACATCGGGGTCTCGAAAGTAGGATTCCCCCTGGGCTCCCTAAATCACACTGGAGGATAAGCCAGTTAGGGCTAGTGACAGCGCTGATGACATTAATGTCAACGTTGCCCTTAGTACTGCTCTGCTTCTTTCCGACGATCTCGACCGAAACACCGAGTTGAGTGAATACGAAAACTATGCTCTGATGCTCCAGCGCTCTGTCCAAGTGAGTGTCTTTTTTGGTCATTCCGAGTTGAGTGAATACGAAAACTATGCTCTGATGCTCCAGCGCTCTGTCCAAGTGAGTGTCTTTTTTGGTCATTTTTCTTTCTTTCTTGTACTTAGAAAATTTTCTAATAACTTTTGTCTTGTTCACTTTCAGGTCATCTAGCATGCTCATTCCTTCTCAATTCAATCATTTGAGAACCGGAAAGAACTGGCCGATAAAAAGAGAGAAGTTGCCAGTCTACAAAAGGCCAATAAAAGCTTACAATCCAAGATGAAGACCTTGGAGGATCAAGCTGAGGCTGCTATCAAGGCCCAAAATGTTGTCGAAGAAAAAACACAATCCGCCGAGGCCATTAAGAAGGTTCTTGAGGCCGAAAAGAGAGAGGCCGAAGAGAAGATGACCCAGGCCCAGAAGGAACTTCAAGAAGCCCTGGCCACAAAAGAGACCGAAGTCAAGGCCGCCGATGAGAAGGGATATAACGAAGGGGTGGTCGATGTCACGCAGACTATGAAAAGCAAGTGAAGCAAGCATGCAACAAGGGTTTCACCCTGGGTTGGATGTCTCTTCTAAAAAAGCTTGAAGTCCCCGAGGACTCGCCCCTCAGGAATGCCGACGTCATTCTTCTTCCATTCTCTCCAGTTCCTACTCAATCCGACAACGAATCTGAGTCCGAGGAAGAGACCTTGGTGAGGAAATCAGCGGAGGCTGCTGGGACCAAGTCCTCTTCTCTGAATGAGCAAGTCCTGGACTTGACTCAAGATGAGAAGGGTGATGAGGTTCCCAAGGAAGCTACCCCTGAGCAAGCATTATTGGACGTGCATTTCGCCGACAAGAGCCTTGATCAAACCCTTCAAGAAATTGATGCTGAGCTTACGGCCGAGAAGGTGGCCGAGATGTCCTCCCAACAGTCTTTCGAGATCCAAACCCAGCCTGTTAATGATGCTGAAGAATCTTAATTTTGGCGTCTTTTTTCCTTTGTTTTTTGCCCTTTGTACATCTTTGTTTTTTGGGACAGTGTTAACTCTTCATATGGCCGATGTGCCTTCTTATAAATACAACTTCCTTCTTTCTTGGATACTTGCATGTTTGTCTTTCCTTTATTGCTCTTGTATGATTCCATACTTAGAATATTTTGCATATCTTTGATATATACTTCAATCTTGTGCAACCTTCTCGGGGTGACACACCTCGGTTATACAAACTGATGATTTACCTCGGCAAGTACCCAAGTATCTTTCTCAATACAACATTGGTTTCACTTGTAAAATTTTTTCATAAAATTTTAATAAGTGTTCAACCTTGGTTTAACTTCAACTTGTAAATTTTTTACGTTTCAACAGGTTTAAACATAATCTCGGTTTAACTTCAACTTGTAAACTTTTTAAGTTTCAACAAGTGTTGAACATAATCTCGGTTTAACTTCAACTTGTAAACTTTTTAAGTTTCAACAAGTGTTAAATATAATCTCGGTTTAACTCCAACTTGTAAACTTTTTAAGTTTCAACAAGTGTTAAACATAATCTCGGTTTAACTTCAACTTGTAAACTTTTTAAGTTTCAACAAGTGTTAAACATAATCTCGGTTTAACTTCAACTTGTAAACTTTTTAAGTTTCAACAAATGTTAAACATCATCTCGGTTTAACTTCAATTTGTAAACTTTTCTCAAGTTTCAACAAGTGTTAAAACCATTTTTCTTCTCTCTGCCCCCTAATGTGAACCTAAGTTCCACTTGGATTCTCATTATACATGTATTCCAGAAACAACGTTATGTATCTTTATCAGTCACAAGTGTATAAACATATAAACAAGTGAAAACGTTATTTATGTACTTCGGCAAATGACAAAAGAACAAAAATTTCTAATGATAGAAAAATTTCAAATTGCAAGTGTTCCAAGGTCTTGGCAACTCTTTGCCCTCATTATCTTCAAGCCGATATGCCCCATTGCCCAATACCAAAGTGATTCTGTAGGGTCCTTCCCAGTTTGGGCCAAGCTTGCCCTCCCTGGGATCCTTCTTGTTGCCGACGACTTTTCTCAAGTCTAGGTCGCCAACTTGGAACTCCCTTGGGTTAACTTTTTTATTGTAAGCCCTGGCAAGCTGCTGTTGGTATGCTGCTAACTGAATTGTAGCTCTTTCCTTTCTTTCTTCTAGTAGATCCAGGTCTTGGGCTAAGAGTACATCATTAGTCCCGTTCTCTACTCCCTGGGTTCTGATCCCTGGTATGCCGACCTCCAGCAGAATGACGGCTTCTGTGCCATAGGCCATGGCAAAGGAGGATTCCCCTGTTGATCTTCTCGGCGTAGTCCGATATGCCCAAAGTACACTTGGCAGTTCATCCACCCATTTTCCCTTTGCTGCTTGCAACCTCTTCTTAATCCCATCCAGGATAATTTTGTTGGATGCTTCTGCTTGTTCATTGCTTTGAGGAAAGCTTGGGGTTGAAAAAGAATTCGTAATCTTGAATTTTGCACAGAAGTTTTTGATTAGCTTACTGTCAAATTGTGTTCCATTGTCGGCAACTATTGCTCTTGAAATCCCAAATCTGGTAATGATATTTCTCCATATGAAGTTTTTCACGTCCACATCTCGGATCTTGGCCAGGGGCTCAGCTTCTATCCATTTGGTGAAGTAATCTGTTGCTACCAGCAAGTACTTTCTTTGTCCAGTTGCTTGGGGCAGTTTCCCAACGAGATCCATGCCCCATTGGGCAAACGGCAAAGGACTGGATACTGGGTTCAGGTCTGCTGCTGGTTGGTGTATAAGAGGTGCAAATCTTTGGCCTTTTTCACACTTCTTCACATAGGCTTCTGCATCTTTCTGCATGTAGGGCCACCAATACCCCTGGGTAATGGCCTTATGGACAAGTGATCTGCCCCCAGCGTGGCTTCCATAAATTCTTTCATGAATTTCATATAAAAAATCTTCAATTTGTAAAGGATGTACACACCTCAAAAGGGGTCCAGTGAAGGATCTTCTATAGAGATGTCCTTCTGCTGTCAGACTGAATCTTGCCGACTTCAATCTGATCTTGTGTGCCTCTTTGTGGTCATCTGGCAGTTTTCCTTCCTTTAAGAATGCTACAATTGCATCCATCCAGCTTGGTCCCATACCCACACACATTGCTTCGTGCTCTGCAATCGATGGTTCAATGCTCGGGCCCGACAGGTATTCGACCATTATCGTCCTTGCTTTTCCAGGTTGTATTGCACTAGCTAGATTGGCCAGTGCATCGGCGTGACTGTTATCATCTCAGCTAACCTGATGCAGTCGGCAATTCTGAAACAAGGCTACTAACCTGTTGACTTCCTTTGCGTAAGCTGACATCCTTTCATCTTGGGCTGCAAACTCGCCCGTTGTCTAGTTGACTATGAACTAGGAGTCACAGAAAACTATCACTTCATCTGCTTCTGCTACTACCGCCAGCTTTAGTCCTGCAATCAATGCTTCATACTCTGCTTCATTGTTTGAGGCCTTGAACCCCAATCGAATGGACTGTTCCAATATCTCTCCATATGGAGATACTAGTCCTACTCCTGCCCCCGCTCCTTGCCGGTTTGAGCTCTCATCGACAAACAGTCGAAAGGAGTCGTCGATGTAAATGCTGCAGGGTCTGAGTTGTTCCTTTTTTCTTTGTTCTGTTGCATTAGGCTGGGCTTCTCCTTGCTTGCTTGGACATCGTTGACCTCGACTCAACGGAGCCCGATGTACAATGGATTCTAGTGTGAACTCGGCCACGAAGTCAGCCAAAACTTGGCCTTTGATTGCTGTTCTAGGTCTGTACTCCAAGTCGTACTGTCCCAAGGCCACTGCCCATCTGGCTATTCTTCTTGTCAGGTCTCCTTGTTGTAGCAAGGACTTCAAGGGGTGTTCTGTTAGCACCACAATTTTATGGGCCTAGAAGTAATGGTTCAGTTTCTTTGAAGCCATTACTAAAGCCAGTGCTAATTTCTCTAAGGGTAGATACCTTGTTTTTGCGTCAGCTAAGGTTTTGCTTACATAGTAAACAACCCTTTGTTCCCCTTTTTCTTCTCGGATTACCACTGCGCTTACTGCGTGTTCTGAGACTGCTAAGTACAAAAACAATTCCTCCCCAGGTTCTGGATTTGAAAGAACTGGACCTGTGGTTAAATACTTCTTCAATCAACCAGGGCAACCTCACATTCTTCTGTCCATAAAAATCTGTGGCTTTCTTCACTAAGTTGAAGAAAGGTTTGCACTTGTCTGAGCTTCTGCTTATGAACCTATTCAGGGTTGCGGCCCTTCCAGTCAACATTTGTACCTATTTTGCCGACGTTGGGCTCTTCAATTCCAGGATGGCCTTAATTTGATCTGGGCTGGCCTCAATGCCCCTTCTAGTCACCAGGTATCCTAAAAACTTATCAGACCCCACTCCAAATGCACACTTTGCTGCATTGAGTCGGAGCCGATATGTTTTAAGGATGTCAAAGATTGCTTTCAGGTCAGCCAGATGACCTTTAGGTTCCTTGGTCTTCACGACCATGTCATCGATGTAAACTTCCACCGTTCCGCCAATTAGGTGTTTGAACATCTTGGTTAGCAGTCTTTGGTAAGTTGCTCTTGCATTTTTCAACCCAAAAGGCATCACTTTGTAGCAGTACAGACCTTTTGGGGTGATAAACGCAGTCTTCTCCTCATCTGGGGAATGCATGGCTATCTGATGGTATCCCATGTAGGCATCCAGGAAGCTCATCCTTCCATGCCCCAAAGTGGCGTCTACCAGCTGGTCAATCTTGGGTAGAGGAAAACTGTCTTTGGGACAGGCCTTGTTCAAGCTGGTAAAGTCCACGCAGACCCTCCATTTACCATTCTTTTTCTTCACCACCACTGTGTTTGATAGCCATGTCGGGTAATTTACCTCTCGAATGGCCCTGGCCTCCAGAAGTCTGTCTACTTCCTCTTCCACTGCTTCGACGTGTATCAACGTCAGTCTTCTTGCTCGTTGGATTACGGGTTTTGCCGACCTATCAACATTCAGTTTATGGCAAGTGACCTCGGGGTCAATGCTAGGCATCTCGTACGGCGTCCAAGCAAACACCTCAATATTTGCTCTCAAAAAAGCTTCTAACTCTTTTTCCTCTTCTTCAGCTAAGCCCGAGCCGAGAAGAAAGAAGCGTTCTCCATCCTCCTCCTGGACGAGGATTTTCTTCAGTGCTTCTTTACTCTTCTCGGCTGGCTCCTTGCCGACATCCTCTAAGACCTCCACGTCTTCGTCATCGATCTCTGCCTTCTCTGGTTCTCTTATGCTGCAGGTGTATTTCATTGCTGCCATGGAGCAATTCTTTGCCTACAGCTGATCTCCTCTAACCTCCTCAATCCCATGCTCTGTTGGGAACAGCCCCCATCGCATGCAACTACGGCCTTCCTAAGATGATATTGTAAAAGGAGGGTGTGTCGATTACGGTGAACTCTGTCTTTATCTTCTTGGTGCCAGCCTGCACCTCCAAGCTCGTCGTTCCCAGTGGCCATGTCGGCATTCCATTGAACCCAACCATTAGGCTATTGGATTGCTCCATATCGTCTGGGTGAAGGCCAAGCTCCTTGTAACATCTGATGTACATGATGTCACAAGAGCTGCCTTGGTCGATTAAGATGCGCTTCACTTGGCATTCCCTAACCTGGAGGGATACTACCAAGGCATCGTTATGTGGATGTTGTACCATCTCAAGGTCGGCTTCAGTAAAGGACACTACTGGTCCTTGGCACTCTTCTATCCGATGTCTCTTCTCCCCGACTTGGTAGACATGCTGTAGGTGTTTTACCTTCTGGGTGTCCCCCCGAATCTCGTTTTCGCTGACCTTCGAGTGAATTATATTAATTACCCGAGGTCCTCCTGCTTGAGGTTGCTGTGCTGGGGGAGGTGGAGCTGCTGTCGCCTGAGGCAATCTTGCATGTTCTTCCCTTGTCCTGGCCTCATCGACAAGGTCTCTCAGATGGCCTTGCCTCACCAGGTCTTCTGAGTGTGTTTTCAAGGCTCTACAACCCTGAGTCATGTGTCCATCTTCATTGTGGTAAGCACAATGTCTGCCAAGGTTTCTTCCCATAAATTCTCCTGGTGCCCTTGCTGGTGCTCTGAAATAGGGTTGGTTCCAAATTTTGTCCAGGACTTTGTGGATTGGGATTCAAAACACAGTCGTAATTGCATGTGTAGCCCTCAGTCCTATCTCTTGCTTGCTGGATCCGTTGTTACCTCGGCCTCGTTTCGGCGAGCCGTTTCCTTTGTCTTGCTTTGTCTCCTTAGTCCCCGATGTATCTTTCTCAGCTCTGGCATACTTCTCGATTCTAGCCATGAGCTCTTCCATGCTTTTTGGCAATGTCTTTGCCAAAGATTTTCGTAGTGGACAATCGTCTTTTAGGCCGTTCTTGAAAGATCCGATCGCCACCTCTTGATTACACTCTGGTATTCGGTTGAACACCTCATAGTACCTTTTTGCATAGGCCCTAAGGCCTTCATCCTTACTGATCTTCAGGGCCATCAATGCATCCACCCTTAATAGCTGCAACTTGTTTGTCACGAACCTAGCCACGAACATCTCGGCCAGGCCTTCCCAGGTCTTCACGCTTCCCTTCGATAGTTTGTGAAACCAATCTGATGCAATCTCCCCAAACGATGAGGGGAACACTTTGCAGAGCAATGGCTCGTTTCCACTATACAATGCCATTGAGTTCAAGTATAATCCAACGTGGAAGTTGGGGTCTAACTTACCATCGTATATTTGGAACCTCGGCATACCGAATCTCTTCGGCGCCTCAAATCTGTCTAATTCTATCAAGAATGGTATTCTCGGCTTAACAGGTGAAGTTACTTCGGCATCGGCATTATGTTGTTTCCTCTTGAGGTAATCTCTTAGGTCTTCCTTGCTCCGCCCAGGAGCTCAGTTATCTCCCGACTTCAGTCTTTTTGGCGTACTACTCTCAGCTTCATTGTGGGCCCTTTTCAATCTTTCTCCATGAGTTGTGTCGAAGCACAGCTCCTGCCTTTGAATATGCCGATGTTCTTTGGGGTCTACTTCTTTAGTTCGATGTGTCCTTCGTGACTCTTCTTTCCTCGACTCTCCTCGCCCGACCTCCTTGGAAGGCCGATGAGAGTGTTTTTCGCTTCTGGTGTGCTGAGGGGCTATTGAGATTGGTTTTTGCCCTCCCTTCTGGGCATTGGCCGCTGGAATCGGCGTGTCCTACAGCGGGTATGGTGGCTGCATGACATTACTTTGCATCATAAAATTGACGACCGATTGCAGGTCTGCCAACTTGTTTGCCATCTCTTTCACCTCTTCGTCCCTCCACAGGCATCTATCCTTCTATACCTGGAGGTCGTCCTCGTTGTAGTATCTGTTTCGATCTGGTTTCTTTGGCACGTCACCATCCTGGCCGACGTCTTTCTTGCCGTGATTCTAGTTCTGAGTCTCCTCATTGCGACCATCTTCTTCTATGTTTGGGTCAACGTGTTTTCCACTCCCAGCAGGGATTTCATCCCCAACCTTATCCTTCTGTCTGTCACTGGCCATCTATTCTTTTTTCTTTCCCACAGACGGTGCCAAATTGTGTAAGTGAATTTCCGATCACACTGCCAACTCAGTATTCAGCTGGAGAGCACTGGCAGAATAGATGGCACCTGGCTGACCTGCAACAAAAAGAGTAGATTCCGGCGGTGGCTCGTCCACCCGGGGGCACTCTGACGATCAAGTCAGTATATCTCTCAAAGATAATCAATCGTGCTAAACTCATAGTTCAAGATATAATTGCGTACCTTAGACCCATCGGGGGTGCCTTTCTTTTATAGTTAGCTCAATCCTTGTCCCAACAGAAGCCTGGCTTCAATGGACTTCTGTTCAGTGCTTATCCAGGACTCTTCTATAGATAGAGATAAACTCCCTAAGAGCTTTATCTTTATCCAGGCTGAGTCCCCTCATCATTCTAGGACTCTTGTGCCTTATCCGCTCATCTCGGATTCCGATATCTTCGGAGATAACCTCGGCCTTGCCGAGATAACCTCGGCGTCATGACCAGGACACGTGGCACCTCGGCTGACACGTCGGCGTCACCTTGGCCACGTGTTGGCACTCAGAAATTATATCCCCATACTTCGGATTAAGAATTTTACAAGAAAGCTCTTGTTAAAGCAAGATTCTCATGATCTTTTAAAAGGAAATGTCATATAATATATCATGTCCATGTGTATCGTAGTCTAGTGATTCTAGGACAATTTCAAGATGGATAATAAAATCCAAATTAAAATTTTCAAGTTAATGTAAAGAAGATTACTTTCTATTAGGAGTGAGCAACGGATATACCGATCCGTCAAAACTGATCGAACCGAACCGATCTGCCGCATTTTGGACGGATGCGTGATGACGAGTGGGCGGTTGCGGATTGATTTTCTCCAATCCGCCAATCTGGCGGACGGATGGCAGATTTGAGATTCCTTTGACCGCAACCGAACCTCCAGACCGCAACCGAACCTCCAAACCGCAAGCACCTCTAGTAATTTATATAAGACTTTATGTTTTCAGTTTATTTAAATATTTTGTTTGTGTTTTTAATTAAAAAAGAATTTAAATATTCTGTTGAAAAAAAGTTTTCAACTTGAATATCTTTTTTGAATTGAAAAAAATAAACGCATTATTTATCTATATTTTTTAGTTTTTAAATCTATCTCTAAAAATAATAAATAAAAAATATGATATATGCTGGTTGATTTTTGTTTTCAAAAACAAATATAGATGTAACAATATAGAGACATACAATCTCTACTACTGCTCTGTTCATGGTTTTGGTGGTTTGAATTGTTTTTATATTTTAAGAACCATAGATTGTAATACTTTATGTGGATAAAACATGCTGTGATTGTAGTATGTGGATCAGGCATGCAGTGATTGTGATATTCTAAAGTTTCAAACTTTCTTACTTTGGATGAGACATGCAATGATTGTAATATTTTTTTAAGTTATTGACTGTAATACTTTTTTCTTCTTTTTTTGAGGAAGTGCACAAGTTGAATTATGTTGAAAATCTATAAAATTTTAAACCGCCAAACCGATTCGCATCCATCCGCCAAACCGCCAATCTGCTCAATCCACACCCGCCGGATTGGCGGACGGATGCGGATTGATTTTCTCCAATCTGATGGACGGATGGCGGATTGGAGGTTCCGTGGCCACAATCGACCCGCGCCCACCCCTACTTTCTATAGTTTTTATTATTATTATTATTTTGCTCTAATATGTTGCCTGTTTGGTCATGAGCCACAAGTTTTCACAATTAGAAGACCTCAATGAATGGATGAAAGAAAATAAAGAATAGAAGAAACTAATGTTGGATGGATCGAACCTGTTCCTCATCAAGAAATCTTCAATCCATATGAAGATGGATCATTCATTAAAAATCTAATGATATTGCTTGGTTAGGTTTTTCAAAAAACACTTTTCAAAAAATTTTACTTTCTTATTTTTCGTATTTTTTTGTTTTTACTGAATTTTTTTAATATTTTAAGCAATTTTTTTTTTTACTTTTTAGACATACCTAACATAAATATACTTAAAAAATAAAAAATTTGTGAAAAAAACCTTTTAAAAATTCACTAAATACCAAAAATACAAAAAAAAAATACGAGAATTCAATACATTTTTTTATATTTTTATGTATTTATTAATTTTTAAAAATAGTTTTTCACAAATTTTTTACTTTTTAGATACATCTAAGTAATGTGTATCTAAAAAGTAATGTGTATCTAAAAAAGTAAAAAAAAAATGTTTAAAATTTTAAAAATATTTACTAAAAACAAAAAAAGCACGAAAATAAAAAAACTCAATTTTTAAAAAACTTAATTCAAAAAACACAAACCAAACACAATAATTTTTAAAATTGGTATTGAAACGGAGACCAACCTATTTGATGTAGGTAAACAATACAAGGAAGAAACTTGTCTCCAGACATAATAGGAAGCCTAGCAAGTTCCAATGATGATACCTATAAAGCACTTGTGTTATCAAAATATGTGAATTCCATATCAAATTCATTTATGAATTTGGTCTGAAAAGAAAATAAAAACAAGCACCTCTTCCAAAAATTCTGGCAATTCCTCATGTATTTGTCTCAGCTCATCCAACTGCAATTCAACATGGTGGAATGATTTGTCAGAAGTGGGTTGGGGGGGTTGGGGGGAAGAAGAATAGTTGCAGACATTAAGAAAACTAGCAGCACGAATACGAAGGACCTTGTATCATGACTCATGAATTTTATATAACAACAAACTCAATCATTTCACTACTAATCTTGTTATTTGAAGATTTTATAAAGAAGGCAGTGGATAGAGTAGGTGGCTTAGGCACAAGGTAAACAAATTAAAATTTTCTAATTCATAACTGTGATAAATAATCCTACCCCATTTGATGAGACTTAAGGCTAGGCTTGATTTGGTTTGATTTGATTTGGTTTATAATTGCAATAAATAAGAGAATACAGTACTATAGAAAATTCCTAAAGGCTTTAATTTTATGGAATAAGATAAGATCACCAATAGGAAGGATGTATTACCTCATCACAGAACCCTTCTTTCACTATTGTCCCATAACCCTTGTCTTTACTTCTACTCACATCAAAAACACCAATCACCTACACAACACAACACAAACACAAACACAAGAAAATTACTCAAAACGTAATAAAGAAAGAAGCAAGTACACAATTAAAGAAAAAAGAATAAAGAAGAAACTAGTAAAAGACAAAGAGATTAATAAAATCAGTGAATCAATGATTACAGAAATGCAGTACTTCATATTGAAAGCCCTTTTCAACTGCACTTGCAAGGTCACCTGTAATTCTTGCATTGCAAAAAAAACAGCAACCATGGCTTCAACTAAATGATTCCCCCTCGGGCAAGGGATGTGGAGTGGGAATGTTAGGTTTAACATCTTGGCAGAAAAAAGAAATGGGAGGTTGGGAATAAGAAAGGGTGACCCAGTGCACGTGGCCCCTGCTAAAGTGGGGCCTGGGGAGGGCAAGATGTAGATAACCAATATAAGGCTTTATGTATCATTTAGCTTCATCTAATATTCATCCCTTTTTGTTTGTCTTAGCCACTCCACTAGTTTACATCAGAACTAAAGAAAGTTACAAAAAGATTTGAACCAAATCAACAACATAGTCATTGGTTACACTGGCAACCAAGCCTTATTTCGTCATTTTCAGACCTTGTTCTAGAATAATAAATATATATATATATATATATTGATCTCAATCTAAAAGTTTCTCCAATACAATAATTTCCTCTCTTTTGCGCTTTTTTTTTTTTCCTTTCCTTTTTCTTTTAAACGAGCATACAGCTTTGAATAAGGCTCTCACAAATAATTAGGGATAAAATATCAAAAGCTTAGTTTCAAGTAAGAGTTCTAATGTTACTAGACTAAAAGTCCTTTAGACAGACACAAATAGAACTTTGAGCACAAGTGAAGTTGTGTGGCCAGTAGAGCAGAGTGGGATACATTTTCAAGCATCTTATTGAAGTCATTGGCTACCCCAGATTGAAGGACAGAACTTCCTGATCTCGGAACTTTGAGGAATCTTAGCAAAGTACATACAAAGTAGCCTAATGAAATATTAAGGTCTATAGATAAACTAACCAATTCATAAACATAAGCCAAGTCTGTCAAAATGCATGATCTAGCCTGTGACAAATTTAAACACATGAACAAGAGATTATGAGTATATGTCACACAAATTTAGAAAGAATTAGTTGAACTCATAGTTTTCATACCTATTGAACAATGTCCAAATTCAAATATTTCATTTGCTCTCGAAGACTTCCAGAAATGCCAACTTCAAATATCTTGTTCACATGTGGGAGTGAACAGATGCTCTATAAGAGAAAGTGTAAAATGGATTATTGTGCCAACTGTACATGGAACAAATACCATGAAAGTGGAAATTTTACCTTCAGAAAAGCTGTCCAATCGCCAGTTGTACATACAGAACTTAGGGAGTTGAATTTCTTCCAGAAGTAAAAGCAAAAGATTCATAAATTTTAGAATTTGATTAAATACAGATTCATAAAAGAAACATAATAGAAATTTTTTTTTTTGTGCCCATCATTTTGAACCACATAATAGTAAGTGTTCAAAATAACTAGTGGCAATGTGCTACAACTACAAATTTCAGGAAAAATCTCCATTTCAAAAATGACTCTTTTCAGCAAAAGCAAAAAAAGGGGTTGTGTGAGGTTATTAAACTGATTTAAAGGTTTGCACTTTTGCAAACCTTTAAATCAGATAGAAATAGTTAATATGTTAAAAGTGTGAAAAAAAAAATTAGTTTCCAGCCACTGATTCACGTCTGCAGTTACTAATAGAAAAATAAAGTTTAAATTCTTTATTTTGGAAATAATACAAACGTAGGATATAGATAGAAGAAAGAGAATAGATAAGATATTAGTGCACCTTGAGTACGTGGGGGATATCCTTGACCGACTTCAGGGTTTCCCGTAAAGAAGCCAACAGTTCTTCAGAACAAAGGAAGAAAGATATCTTCATTCTGTTAAAGTATATGAATTTTTGGCAAGGTATATTGAGGATACAGAATTCAAATGCAAGGGAATCCATCTCTTAGTTCATGTTTAGTTATGTAATCACCCTTCATGGAATAGTTAGAAATATGGATTTCTAAATTTCATGCTCAGGGCTTGATTTTAGCCAAACCTCATCTTACAATGCTTTCAGGTTAACTATGTCATGTTCTAGCATTTCAAACTAGTGATTTAGTCCTGATAGCATTAAAGTAATCTTGAGGGGATGAAAGGATACAGCATTAAGACGACTATTAAGGTCATCAAGATCTAGTATAGGCCTCAGGAACCAGCTCTTAGTGCAAATTAAACCATCATCCAGGGGTCTTGGGTTAAAATGGTTAGAAGTAGTAGAACAGTAAATTTCTCAATTTGAATTTACCTCAAGAGACGTCTACCCATTGGCGTTACACACTGAAATAAGTACAACTAATTTATTCCAAATCCAAAAGATACTGCAGAGTTGAAAAGCAAAAATGGCTTTTGCATACCTTATTCATCATTTCAAACATAGAGAACCTGCAGTTCAATAATATCAACAAACATTTGTAATCAACAAAAACATTCGTGCTCTGATACCACTCTGTCACGACCCAAACCCGCCCCTATAGGTTTAGCATCGTAACCGGCCAGTAATTCTTGGACTACCGAAGGCCTCTGAACAGATTAACAAGATTAAGGGGCTAGCGGAAGCAAATACATAAATATAGTTGTCCAATGAGCTGTTCTGACTTATATGAAACAGAATATTTAAAACTTTATATACATAATCAAAAGTCATTCATACATTTTACCCACACACAATATAGTATCTTAAGTCCAGCCAAGAGAATTAAATCAAGTCATACATATACACAGAACCAACAGAACTTGAACACAGGACACTTCGGGAACCTCCACGTGAGGCACAATGGTTGGCTGACAACAGAATACAGATCCAGACAAAAGCCTTCAGGCTCGGCTCCAGAATACTCACCTATACATATATATACACACAATGAGCTAAAACCCAATGAATAACATTAAGGTAAAGGGTTTAGTGAACGAAATCCGAATATATCATAAGCGGAAAACAGATCATAGCATAATCATTCTCATATCAGAACATAATAATGGTACATCTCATAGAACACATCACAGAACGTCTTCCGACTAAAGTAATCGGTTCCGAATACCGATTAAACACATATCACCACAATGAAGTGGCTAACGAGATCTCGTAATTACTTGTATGTCATGGACCCGCATTTTCATGTCGTCCCCCATGACTTGGGACTATCTATGGATGCCATAATAGATTTCAAACATGGAATATTCGTTCACGAAAATAGATATCATTTCAGAAATCAGAACTTATCATATTCATTTGAAACGTAATTCATATGAACGTATCTTTACAATAACGTTACTCATAGTGGTTCCAGCAATGGTCAATCAACCCTCGAGTCTTGACTTACAATGACAAAATACATAACACAAGCATGTCTTCTCATTACACATTCAAGTGGCCATTAAGGCTTGGCTTTCATTACATTGGTTCTTATTTTTTCTTATCACATTGCCTAAAACACACACACACTTATAAACTCTTAACTTAGTATATTCTTGTTCTTAGTGTGTTTCTAATCCATAACCTCATTACTATGGCTTAATTAAGGCTTAGGAATGCCTAAGATGCAATAAGGATGCCAAAACATGCCTTGGAACACTTAGGCAAAATTTCTGAAAATAAGGTCCACGCTCAAGCGTATCTTTCCTTGCTCGAGCGGACATGCAAAATGTGAATGGTTGCTCGAGCGCACATTCATTCGCTCGAGCGATCTGTAGAAGACATGAAACTTCTGGGAGCTTGCAATTCACGCTCGAGCGGACTTTTTGGTCGCTCGAGCAGAGTGCACGCACTCAGATTGGTTGCTCGAGCATGAACTCCCACGCTCGAGCGTAAATGCAAATTCTGGAATTTCCATATTGCATCTTCAAGCTCAAAACTCGACTTCCAACCTTCAAAACACATCTCTTGGGCCCCAAAACTTGAGATGACATAGTAAACTTGTAAAACATGATGAATTAAGAATTATTTCATAAAATCATGGCCCAGGAGTTTGTTAAAACTCACAATTTCAACTTAAAACATGATGAATGTTCATGAACACAACATGCATGAATTTTTCTTGTATCAAACTTCTCAAAACATGATCAAACACCACAAAACAACTTGAAACTTGATGATTTCCCTAAATAAAGATGAATTTCAAACATGCAAGAGAGGATTCATGGAAATCATGCTCAATTTGTAAGAAAATGTACATGCATGCATGAATTGCCACTCAAATCTTCCTTCTAAGCTCAATACACACCCTTAAACACATAATCTTCATGTTGATAACTTATATTCATAATTTAGGGGTTGAATTCATACCTATAGTCTTGAATTAATCTAGTTCTAGCTTAGTTTTGATGAATCTAAGTCAATGTCTTCAATTCTCCCTCAATTCCTTCATCTCTCTCTCTAGAATTGCACACACTCTCTCTCTAAAAGAAAACCTCAGATTTTTGCACTGAAAGGAGCAAAGAATTGAGCTCAAACATGAGTTAAGGCTCATATATATGCTTATGGTGCTAAAACACATTAATTAGAATATTAGGCTAACCAAACACAACTTAACGAATCAGACTGAATCAATTTTTAATAAAATTTTCCATATGGTTCTAAAAATTTCAAATAACATATCGATGTAGTCAATTTCGGTTTCGGGTGCCGATAAGGCTTTCGATTTACATATTAAAGTGGAATTCCAAACAGATATTTCTATGAGTAATAGATAGAAAGCCAAAATCATTCAAAGTGCAGAATAAACACATAATTTATTCTAATCCTCTCATTAACATCATTAAATACAGATTAGTGACTAATTACGGATAGGGGTTGTTACAGTCTCCCCACCTTAAAAAGTTTGGTCCTCCAAACTCAAGTTGTCTTATATCAAAAGAGAAGATGTTCATCGAAAATATAACTGCAATTCTTTACAAAACAGAAGCATAATCATATTCATAAATATGCTCATAACCCAATCTCGACCTTAGCGTCGTACAGAAACAGAATCACAAATCATATACAGAGATTAGGGTTCGTATCAAAACAGAGTCTTATACGCATTCAGATTTTAATCAGAAACAGATTCCTATACATGTTCATATTCACATTCTTGTCCAGATCATACACAGATGTCACAATTCTTACTTAAGCATGCGTGGTGCATTCATTAGCACTAACAGAGCAAATACAGAACAGATGCAGACATAGCAGATACAGAACAGATGCAGACACGTGATGGTTATGAATAACCAGTTCCATAAAGGAACCTCCGAATTCGGGAACAGAGAACAGATAAGCTGAGCCCCCATGACGGGGCCTCTGGTACGGGTAACAGAGTGCAGACAGATATAAGTTCGATAAAGGAACCTCCGTTACCGTGTAATAGCCAACAGATATCACGTAATACCAAGAGTCACAAGAATACATATCAAGATTGGACAATTAATCGTTCCACAACACATAATATTTCAGAAAACAGATCCCCTTTAGACACACAGAAAACAAATACAGTTGAACACACTTTACTACGTTATTATTCACATTACTTATATCAAGTACTTATCGGGGTCATAGATTCACATCGTTTTCATTTTCATAAGTAATTTCCCCCGTTAAGTTACAGAGATTTGATTTATTCATTTCCGAGTCATCCATTCGGTCCTTGTTCGATTTGGTTTTCAATCCGGTAATCTTATTACAGTTAATCCAGGTCATTCTGAAGTTATCATTCATATACTATTCATCTGCCTCAATTTCCACAGATTCAATCGTACTATGTGTCAATACAGAAGCAGCCATACTGATTGCATATCCTCCCAGGTAGTCAGAGTTTATAATCGAATCAGTCTGTTGTCAATAAATTCCATCAGTTTTGAAGTACAGTAACACAAAAGCAATCATTCTCTTAGTCAAACAAGTTCATGGCAGTAACGGTAATACCGGAGTAATTAACCACGTGTCATATATACAACATTCCCATATTCCCCAAGCACAAGTTACCAAATTTCATAATCTCATTCACGTGTTTTCCCAATCGGTTACAGGCATATAGTAAGAAGCTATTCGTAATCACAAAGTCTGCTGTTGACGGTTCACATTCTTCCTAAGTGTTTGAGATTGATTCAAGTTTTCATTCGGTTAATTCCCTTAGTAACACAGCCCTGTCATTCAATCATAAGCAATTCACAATCCCCCATAATGTAACCAAATCAGATAATAGCTCTCAATAAGGGTCTTTGCAGATCAAATCAATAAAAGTTCAACCAGGTCATATCAAGTCAAGGTTCGGGCGTGAGTCATCAAACAGAAGTTCTCTCAGGTAAACAAAGGTCTCATCAAACCATAGTTCTATCACATTAGATCAGGTAAAGGTTCTAGCCTTATTATTTCCAAACGAGGTACATTAATTCTATAGTTCATACTCCATTCGCTTTGGTGCATAGTCAGTAATTCCACAATTAGTCTAAGTTCATCAATTCTCACAGTCACATCAGAGTCGTGTATCATAGTAATTCATGTCAAAGTGTTTCAAGTCATATACAATGTGTTTCCTCCAAATAATTCTACAGGTAAATGCACAGGCATGCCGTTATTTACATCGAGAGGTAAGCATTACAGTCAGTAGAGCAATTTCCCAAATGAGTTTTTCATGTAAGCATAAGGTACACAACGGTGTATCACATAAAGTTTCTCGGTGGTACACAATAGCAGATTGTTATACAGAAGTTTCAAATCGGTCGTACAGTCGCTAAAGTATAGGCTCACTAGTCAAGTCAAGCAGTCTTGTCAATTTTCAACAATCGTAGTTCACAATTTAGAGTTTATCGCTCGAGGTCTTTACTTAATCACACAATCCCAGAGTCATAATCCCAATGGTCAAGTTATCAACAAATAATCGTATCAATCATTCTGGGCAACGGTATAGCCATATATATATATACATGTCCAGAGTCTAATAACCTTCCCAATACAGATTCACGAGGTCTATGTACAGATGAACACAAAACAGTTTCCCCAGATACAATAGTTAAGGCAACAAGTCATAAGTCTACTCAGTCTAGACACAAATGCAGCGGACACAAAGAGTGTGTCGAGTTCAATTAATTAACATCCCACGCAAAGGTATAGGCATATGTACGTTCAAACATGTTCCATATCCAGTCAACAATAGTGTGCCTTCATATTTAACATTTCGAGCATAGTTCAACAGGTCAGTCACGATAGTTCATATCAACCAGTAAATCTCTAAGTGTTCATTAACCACGATTCAATCCCATCAATACTAATAGTGTTACAAGCATGGAAACATACAGACAGGTACGAGTCCAAAATCAATTATCATTTAGGCATTCGTTCACAATTCGTAAGCAAAAGTTCGTTCTTCCAAACTGACATAGGTTCTCAATTTCAGAAGTTCCGTACGTGGCTGATTCATGTATATAATTCGAGATCACGGGTCTACTCATTCGATGATGTCAGTCAATATATAACAGTTCAGTTCAAGTCATGGTCGTACAGATTTCCCAAACTATAGTCAATCATGATGTGTTCTCATGTTCAATAGTCATAGTTCAAAGGTCATACCTAACAGTTCATATTAAATTTTGCAATACGGTACAAGAATTTAACCCAACAAGTTCTCGTTGTCCATAAGTCTCAACAATTTCCAAAGCTCAGGTAATTCGTTATAGGGCTTCAGGCATCTCACATAAAATTAGCAAGTGATCAAGGCAGTCAATAACTAAGGGTTCATAATTCTAATAATTCAATTGGTTCAATTAACATGTCCACAATCTATATCAAGTTAAGGAACGTACACTTCTACACAAATTCTCATATAAACAATTGCACATAGTTAAGGTAATACCTGCGTCAGTTGTTTCAGTGTTCCGAGCATTTTCTGGAACTAGGGTGTAGGAACAGAACCAGTCGTACTAGCATTAGGCCTAGTGTTTTTCGAATGAGTTCGTGGGCAAGATTTAGCCAAGTGCCCTTTCTGACCACATCTAAAACAAGCCCCTGATAGGCAGCGACAAATGCCCCAATGTTGTTTCCCACATTCTTTACAAATAGGTATACCATTGTTCACATTGTTTCCCCGACTCTCCTTGTTCACAGTTATTGCCCTAGAATTTTCATTCGCAGAGGTCATCGAATTACTAGTCATTTCAACCTTCTGTTTCTTATGTTTCGTTCTTTCGGATTCAGTTGATGATGTTGATTTTGATATTTTCAAGGCTGTTATGTTTGCCTCGGACATTAAGGCCCTATCAAGAACATCTATGTATTTTGACAATTTTAAGACGCCAACTCGATCAAACACATCTAAGTCCAGCCTACCTTCAAATTTCCTAGCCTTTTTGTAGTCAGTGTCTATCATGTGGGGTGCATATCAGGCCAGTTCGGTGAATTTTGTTTCATATTCGGCCACAGTCATATTGCCTTGCTTTAGTTGTTCGAATTCGAATACCTTCCTATCTCGGATGCATTGGGGAAAATATTTTTCAAAGAAAATTTCTTTAAACCTCTCCCATGTCACACCTTCATTATCATTTCGTACTAACATCCACCATCTCCTAGCTTCTTCTTTAAGTGTGAATGTTGCCAACAAAACCTTATGTGTCTCAGTACACGGAAATACCTCAAATATTTTCTCAGTTTCTAAGACCCAAGCCTCGGCTTTCAACAGTTCAATGCCCCCCTGAAATTCCGGTGGTTTCATCTTATTGTATTTCTGTGTCAGTGTTACCATATCATAGTTAGCTGGTTCAGGTACATGTATTTGCCCTTATTATTATTGTTTCAGATTTTCGGTTAAGGCTTCAACCATTCTTTCTAACTGGCTAATTCTAGCGTCAGAAGATTCAAATTCGTCTATATTCCTTGTCCTTTCCATTGGCTACACACAAACAAGGTGCTCATTAATATAAGGAAAGTTCTCACTGTTCTCACATTTCATTTCATATCAGACGCGTTTATACTTTCATTTCAATTCAGATACAGTCACATGATCCCTTACTTTCATACGTTCATGTTCACATAGATTCCACATTCAGTATTGAAATTAGCATTACATGTTATTCCACTTAACTTCTTTGATCATGCACAAAGGTTTCATTTCAATTCATTTTCAATAAGGATGTGTTCATAATAGCTTAAATACTTACACATGATAATGCAATGTCCCTATTTCATTTCTAGGACATCCTATAGCTCATATAGACACGTGTGTGCAGTATAACTCGTGCTCTGATACCACTCTGTCACGACCCAAATCCGCCCCTATAGGTTTAGCATCGTAACCGGCCAGTAATCCTTGGACTACCGAAGGCCTCTGAACAGATTAACAAGATTAAGGGGCTAGCGGAAGCAAATACATAAATATAGTTGTCCAATGAGTTGTGCTGACTTATATGAAACATAATATTTAAAAATTTATATACATAATCAAAAGTCATTCATACATTATACCCACACACAATATAGTATCTTAAGTCCAGCCAAGAGAATTAAATCAAGTCATACATATACACAGAACCAACAGAACTTGAACACAAGACACTTCGGGAACCTCCACGTGAGGCACAATGGTTGGCTAAAAACAGAACACAAATCCAGACAAAGCCTTCAGGCTCGGCTCCAGAATGCTCACCTATACATATATATACACACAATGAGCTAAAACCCAATGAATAACATTAAGGTAAAGGGTTTAGTGAACGAAATCCGAATATATCATAAGCGGAAAATAAATCATAGCATAATCATTCTCATATCAGAACATAATAATGGTACATCTCATAGAACACATCACAGAACGTCTTCCGACTAGAGTAATCGGTTCTGGATACCGATTAAACACATATCACCATAATGAAGTGGCTAACGAGATCTCGTAATTACTTGTATGCCATGGACCCGCATTTTCATGCCGTCCCCCATGACTTGGGACTATCTATGGATGCCATAATAGATTTCAAACATGGAATATTCGTTCACGAAAACAAATATCATTTCAGAAATCAGAACTTATCATTATTCATTTGAAACGTAATTCATTTGAACGTATCTTTACAATAACGTTACTCACAGTGGTTCCAGCAATGGTCAATCAACCCTCGAGTCTTGACCTACAATCAAAAAATACATAACACAAGCATGTCTTATCATTACACATTCAAGTGGCCATTAAGGCTTGGCTTTCATTACATTGGTTCTTATTCTTTCTTATCACATTGCCTAAAACACACACACTTATAAACTCTTAACTTAGTACATTCTTGTTCTTAGTGTGTTTCTAATTCATAACCTCATTACTATGGCTTAATTAAGGCTTAGGAATGCCTAAGATGCAATGAGGATGCCAAACACATGCCGTGGAACACTTAGGAAAAATTTTTGAAAATAAGGTCCACGCTCGAGCGTATCTTTCCTCGCTCGAGTGGACATGCAAAATGTGAATGGTCGCTCGAGTGCACATTCCTTCGCTCGAGCGATCTGTAAAAGACATGAAACTTCTGGGAGCTTGCAATTCACACTCGAGCGGACTTTTTAGTCGCTCGAGCGGAGTGAACGCACTCAGATTGGTCGCTCAAACGTGAACTCCCACACTCGAGCATAGATGCAAATTCTGGAATTTCCAGATTGCACCTTCAAGCTCAAAACTCGACTTCCAATATTCAAAACACATCTCTTGGGCCCCAAAACTTGAGATAACATAGTAAACTTGTAAAACATGATGAATTAAGAATTATTTCATAAAATCATGGCCCAGGAGTTTGTTAAAACTCACAGTTTCAACTTAAAACATGATGAATGTCCATGAACACAACATGCATGAATTTTTCAAAACTTCTCAAAACATGATCAAACACCACAAAACAACTTGAAACTTGATGATTTCCCTAAATGAAGATGAATTTCAAACATGCAAGAGAGGATTCATGGATATCATGCTCAATTTGTAAGAAAATGTACATGCATGCATGAATTGCCACTCAAATCTTCCTTCTAAGCTCAATACACACCCTTAAACACATAATCTTCATGTTGATAACTTAGATTCATAATTTAGGGGTTGAATTCATACCTATAGTCTTGAATTAATCTAGCTCTAGCTTAGTTTTGATGAATCTAAGCCAAGGTCTTCAATTCTCCCTCAATTCCTTCATCTCTCTCTCTAGAATTGCACACACTCTCTCTCTAAAAGAAAACCTCAGATTTTTGCACTGAGATTAGCAAAGAATTGAGCTCAAACATCAGTTAAGGCTCATATATATGCTTATGGTGCTAAAACACATTAATTGGAATATTAGGCTAGCCAAACACAACTTAACGAATCAAACTGAATCAATTTTTAATAAAATTTACCATATGGTTCTAAAAATTCCAAATAACATATCGGTGAAGTCAATTTCGGTTTCGAGTGCCGATAAGGCTTTCGATTTACATATTAAAGTGGAATTCCAAACAGATATTTCTATGAGTGCCAGATAGAAAGCCAAAATCATTCAAAGTGCAGAATAAACACATAATTTATTCTAATCCTCTCATTAACATCATTAAATACGGATTAGTGGCTAATTACGGATAGGGATTGTTACAATTAGGCATGAGAGGATGACAAGAAACTTGACGTTTGGTGATTAATAAGGGATAGATATGGTGTCTCCAAACCACTTAATAATTTTTCTATTTTTAGAGCATTTGTCGAGAAAATTTAAGAATATTAAGCATTTTCTATTTTACTCACTTAACAAATTGGATTGATAAAAAATAATGACAAATTTATAAACAACTTGTAATAAGAATACAGAGAAGAAGAAAGGAAAAAAAACAATTAGGATCACAAAAATAGATTAAATAACCGAATACAACTCTCTCATAATGAGATGCGTTTTATTTTTTTTTTATGACTTTTATTTCTCCGTACAAATATTGTCTCATTTTATAATCAATTTGTGTGAAATAAAATAACCAAAGAAAATATGATTTGCCATATTATAATTTCTTTAATTTTTATTTTATTGTCTTTGTCCAAAATTATTTAAAGAAAAATTACAACTCAAGTTAATTTTTTAAAAAAATTTCATACACTTGAAAAAATTTGTAACGGTAATAATTAAAGTTTATAAGTTTTACCATTAATTTGAAAGTTCTTTTTCTCCCTTTAATTGATGAATAATACTATATGTATTAATTAGTGTACTAATTAATATACGAATTAATGATGTGACATAATTTAAGAGATTTTTGGTATTTGTAACTTGTATAATGAGTGGGTTAAATAATAATGTCATAACTAGTATTGATACACTAGTTAGTAAACTAATTAATATATGTAGCACCACCGTTAATTGATTTGTTATTTCCCCTACATTTAAATCGTTGTATTTAAAATTAAATATATATAAACAAAAAAAAAAGACTTCACATACCTTAAAAAGAAGTGGGTAAAAGTGCATTTCCTATCTTGCCCCCCGTTTTTTTGGGTTTTATATCCTTAATATTTTTTTATTTTTAAGTTCTTGTAGATTAAAAGCATTTTAAAATGTAAAAAAAAAAATTAAAATTAAAATCAGGTAAGTTTTAAATTTTAATTAAACAAAAAAAAAATTATTGAATTAAAGTTACTAATAAAACCACGATTTTTAAGAGAAGGCCTCAAAAATTAAAAAAAATGGATCAAATTGAAAAGAGAAAAAAAAAATCACTTAAAAGACAAAATAAATAAATAGAAATAAAAAAAGTAGAAAGGAAAGTTGCAGTGAAACTGAAGCCTCCTTTGATTACAACGTTCTTTTCTTGGATTTTAATTTGAGGACTGGTATTAGTATCTTATTAATTATTTTAAATTTTATTTTTTTTATTATAATAATTACCTCAAATAAAATTATTAAAAATGATATCAATATAATTTTGGAATACCTCATCTCACAATTAAGTCACACACCTATTATATCATCAGTTAGGGATTATGAGAGTACCCACCCCCATCACCATCCATCCACCTCTCCCAAATCTCACATTTAAAACCTACCTATTCTCAAAACCTTGAAAATCTTTTGGCGACAATATTTTGATGGTAACGGTGACAACCATTTGATTACTTACATTTCTTCGACAATGACAATGAGTGAAGCTTTTCTGACAACCACAATTTCATGAGACGATAGGAGTACAACAACAAAAAATCAGAGGAGGTTCATAACTTTGATGGTGCTTTTAGCTTAGAGGATATTGGTCTTGCAAGGATAAGTTTATTAAAAAAAATTACAAAAATAATAAAAATTATTCGTCATTTTTTCAGGACTGAACTCCCGAACATATGATCGAAATTCAGGAATATAGGTCCGAACGTTGTTCATTTGTTTGGAAACAGGTAACCAAACATTTCTTATTTGTTCCGGAATAGATAACCGAAACTCGTGGAGATCGCAGAACCCACAAAAAGGAAATTTTGAATCAACAACTAAAAACTCTACATTTTCTCAAGTCATGAACAAGTATGTAGAGATAAAATAATAATTACCTTCGTGACTTTTGTTAGAATTTTTGAAAGAGAGGCTTTTTGAGGTGTGGGGGTGTGAATTCAATTGAATAGGTGAAATGTTTTTACAAGAATAATTTTGATATTATTTGGGAGGAGAAAAGAAATTCTAAGAGTTTTAAAATTTATAAATAGGGATCCAAAGAAATAAAGGATCCAAAATAATTAATGAAATATTAATGGTGACACGCTTTAATTTCAGTGTTCATTTGTTTGGCTTCATCCGTGCATTTTAAATAAAATGTAAAAAAAAAAAAAAAATTAAAAAAGGTTCTTTTAAATAGAAGATAAAGACAAAATAAAATTTCAAAAACTCTAAAAGGTTACATATAATGGTAGCTTCCAAATAAATCATATACATATTTTTAAATTTTTCTGCTCATCCTCTATGGATGAATCTAAAAAAATAAAAAAAAAATTCATCAAAAAAAATTATTTATTTATTTTTTACTTATTTATGTCTTTTCTAACCTTTTATTTCGATTTTTTTTTAATTTTTCAATTTGTCTCGTTGAATATAATCTAAAAGTTCAATTTTTTTTGAAAATCTTTATAAAAATTTATTAAAGGCAAAAATAAACTAACAAAAAAGTTACAAAACAAACCCCAAGCACTCACGTACCTTTCGTTTGGCAAGTGAGTTAAAACTAAATTAGCACATTAAAAGATAAAATATGTAAAAAAAATTAATAAGATAAAATATTATATTTAAATTAAAATAATTATTTTATTTTATTTTTCTCACAAAATTACAAAAACATAAAAAATTCTTCCTAAATAATTTTTTTTAATCAATCTAAAATAACCAAAAAATTAAAAAGTCCAGTTAAAAAAATTCTACGCAATCAAAGGCTTAATAATTACTCATTTCGAAGTGGCTTTTATAAATTTCTAGGCTAATAGTCCTTAAAAATAATTAAATAATAATAATAATAATAATAATTAAAACTTTTCTAATAAGACCAACAACGAAAAAGTATAAGCAAGTGGTAGCCGGCGTTAATTGAACGTGAAGTGAAATTTCCTGAAATTCAGGAGTGTGTTGGCGTCAGTGGGCTCCACAATAATTGTGATAAAATTGTGGAGGAAAAAAGATTTGTGCCTCGAATGTAACTCCTCCGAATGTTTTGAATTGGTCGTTTCACCAATTCAATTTTTTTTTTTTTTTTCTTCCTCCAGTCTGAAACGGGTGAGAGTGAGAGAGAGGGAGAGGGAGAGGGAGAGGGAGAGAAAGAGAAAGAGAAAGAGAAAGAGAGGGAGAGTGAGAGGAAGAGAAAGAGAGAGAGGGGAAGTAGAACCGTCGCCAACTGTTGACGATCGCGTCGCCTCCGCCGATCGCCGCGTCTCCGCCTCCGCCTCCGCCTCCGCCTCCGCCTCCGCCTCCGTCGCCGATCGCCATGCCTCTGCCTCGCCTCCGCCCCCCGCCTCCGCCTCCAGCCCCATTTTTTAGGCCCCCTCCAGTCCTTCCTCCCCCTCCTCCTCCTTCTCCCCCTCCCCCTCCTCCTCCTCCTCCCTCCTCCCTCCTCCCTCCTCCGTCTTCTTCTTCCTTCTTCTGCTGAAAAATAAAATAAAATAAAATAAACAAAAACGACGTCGTTTTTGTGTTTAGGAGCATTCGGGGGAGCCCAGATTCGAGCTCTCAATCGCGATTGAATTGTGGAGCGTGTCCTTATAATTGAATCTTGTAGTTTTGACCTGGGGTGGTGGCATTGTGGTTAAGGGTTGGAGATTAAGCCCTCAGGTCACAGGTTCAATTTCCCTCCCTGGACCAATCTCTTGGGTGAAGTATAGTTGGTTAGGAGGTTGAACCTTAAGTTGTCTAATCAGCACTTGTTGTGGGTTCAATACTCCTCGCTGTGCGAGTCCTGACTTAAGCAGAGCTTGTCTTGAAAGGTCGGGATAAGTTCCCAAGTTATAGTCTCCTCGCTCGAAACGGCTAACAGGACACCCTGGTAATCTCTGCAAAGGGCGCTGCATTGGACTTGCGGGAGAGTAAGGAAGATTTTCCTGTAACAAAAAAAAAAATTGTGGTTTTTTATTTTTATTTTTTTATTACACTTATAATTATAAAGATAAATTATACTCACATACCTGAGGTTTAGGTTTAATACATATCATCCTTTGAAATTTGGGAAAACCCCTAACATTGTAATTATTTAGACAGAATGAAAATATTAACTCATACACTCTCTTTTCTTACTTTGCTTTACTTCTTCTTCTTTTTTTTCCCCTTTTTCTTTGCTTTATTTTTTTTTTAAATATAATTTTCTCTATTTGTTTATTAGGAGTGGTTACCTTTTATATAAGTAGAAGAGTTTGTAAAATGAGATTATTAACCACATGAGTGAGAATGTAATTTTTAGAACGATAGAGGGTGAGATATAATTAGACCAAATCTCAGAGGATGGGTTTTAGTGTAATTTACCTTAATTATAATTGAATTTTGACAAACTATATCATCGTGTGCCTTCATGTGGAATAATTATTGGATGCATTTTCAAGTTCTGACAAAGTAATATGTCGAAATTTTGTTGAGAAATTTAATTCTAAGGCTGCATGATAGATTCAAAAATTATTTTGTTTTAGTTCTAAGATGTAATTAAATAAATTATTATCTTGAAAATTATTTTTTTATTTTTACTTATTGTCACTAGACTATTACTAGACTGCTAGTCACTAGTATTGGAAATGTCACTGGAAGTGGGTAGCGTTAGTGGCCAATGGTTGATGGTGGTGGTAATGGTATGACTAAGGTAAATTAGGTAGATAGATAGGTGACACTGGCCAAAAGATGAAATAATTGATAGATAAATAAATAGTCAAGATAATATGATCTTTTAAATTGTTATTTTTCTTGTATCCTCAAAAGATTAGAGTTTAGGGTTATTGCCCCTAAAGATTTCAAAATTAAATTTATGGCACGAGTGCCTTATGCCTTTCATATTTTAATTTAAATTTGAACACTTATTACTTGATGATTTGATGAGTTTATATATATATATATATATTATAAAAGTTTATGTTATTCAACTCAACTTAATTAGATTGAAAAGATAAATAAATTAAACTTAAATACATTTATTTAATACTTGCTGAATTATCCAATTAAATTTTAAATAACCAATTAGTTTGCTGAACACATCGACATAAGTGCTTCTTCAGTATGCATTTGTATCTTAGGTGATAGGAAGCAACAAATTTTGTCTCAAGGACATAGCATCAAATGCTAGCTTCGATCATTCATATGTTTCTATGTTCTACAATATATTTTCTGTAGGTTTTCCAGTTTGAATTCCTATTTCTATTATGTTTAAATATTGTTTCGAGAACAGTGTTTGGTTTACTGTGGTTTGTGGATTTTGCTTTCTGTTTTGCAAAACACATGCAAAAGTGACAAGGGCTTGTCTACATGTTTTAAAATTGCAATTCTCTTGAATTTCCAAATGTTAAATAAGAAATAGGAGACAAAGAAAACCAAATATATATATATATATATATATTCTGTTGCCATTTGGAGGATTTATAGAGAAGTGAACAATACAAAATATTTAAACCAGAGTTAACTCAGGCACAATTACTTTAAAAAAAAAATGTTTATTCTACCAACTAAAACTAATTTCAATGTGATGAATTATGAAAAAGACTGAATGCAAAAGCAGTTGCAAAACTAATAATAAGTTAAGCAAAGGTGATCATATCTGTGTTTTGACTAAAAAATTGAGCCGGCTTGTCTTCAACCCAAGAAATGTTCTTCAACTTTTAAAGTACTTTTTTTAAAAGAAAAAAAAAAATTGAAGAATTTTTTGTAATCTCATTGCAGTTTATCTTAATTTTTATTGTTTGATCTAAGTTTAACTTAATTCCAGGGTGTATTTGGCTATTTTTATTAAAATGTTAATCACCATATTATCTGTATTCATGTGGTTAGCTGTAAATTGAAATGTTGTGTTTGGTTGGCACACAAGATAAGGAGAGGATAAAATTTATCTTTGAAATAGGCAGTGGGATAATAAGTCCCACAAAACAATAGAGCAATGTGAAGGATAATACATATTTTCGTATCTTATGTTTGAGAATGGCGAGTTTGGATGATATTAGTACACAGTTAATTATTACATTTTATCTCTCCTAATGGAATTGAGTTATCCTATTTCGAAAGGATAAAGTATCATATCGTAACACACTATTCTATTATCAAAATGTACAGCCAAATATGGAATACATGAATCCAATCCAATGAAGAACTCATCCAATTCTCTCTTTCGTCTAGCAACCAAATGTGCAAGAATCCTTATCTCATCCTTTGTACCATGAACATTGATAGAGGAAGAGACATGAAAGACAAAGATCCTCCCAACCAAAAAATGGCCCTGTTTGGTGTAACTGTTAAAACAGATTATAGATTATAACTTAACAGATTATAGATTATAACTTTAATCAAAAGCTGTTAATCTGTTTGGTATATCTGTTGGATTATAAATTTAAGTTGCGAAGTAGTGTTTGTTAAATAAGTTGTGAAGTAACTTTTTTAATTAACTTTTTATTTTTTATTATTCACTACTTATCTACATTTCTCATAATAATAATAATAATAATAATAATAATAATAATCTATAGTCCATTTGGGTCTTTTTCTATTTTTAAAAAAATAAAAAATAAAAAAATTTAAGAATATAACCAGAAATTAGCATGTCCACAGCAGAAACTCATAATCTGAAGCAAGAGATCAACAATTTCTCAGAATTTTTTGAGTTAAAATAAGTTGTTAGAATAAAAAACTGTTTGAAATAAGTTTAACCAAACAGTCCAAAATAACTTTTCTAAAACTAAAAACTATAAATTGGCTCAAAAAAACCCAAACAAACACCCCCAATATAGTGGGAATTTTGAAGGAAAAAAATCGAGACAGAGTCACGTAAGTAGAATGTATCGAGTATATGAAATCGTATAGAGAATCCTAAACCAACTAAAAGTAGCTAATTGGGGAAGTTTAGCACCTATGCAAATTTCTTCTGGTTTTCTTGGACGGCAAATCATTAAAATCAAATAGAAATAAATTAGTAACTCTCTCTCTCTCTCTCTCTCTCTCTATCTATCTATATATCTATATATAAATATAGAGCTCAACCCATGTTTGTTTTTCACATCTCCACACTCCTCAAGCTCTAACTTTTGCATTTGTGTGCATCCATTCCATCTCCTTCTTCTTTATCTACTAATATTTGTTAGTTTTATTAGTTACAAAAACTGAAAAAGGGCTTTTCAAAATGGAAATCAAATCTTTGTTATTGACTTTGGTAGCTCTGATCAGTTTTTGCTCTCTTGTCCATTCCTTTGAACCTAGCCCTTTGCAGGACTTCTGTGTTGCAGATACAGATAGCTCTGGTATATTGCTTTCTTACTCAAAGCTTTTCTTTAATTTCATTGTAGCATCGTATCATCTGTCTTACTCATTGTCTCATTTATTTGTCTTATATTATTATGTCACAAAAATCAATGATAGAAAAATATGAAACACAGAACAATACAAGAAGTGACACAGATGATCTCACGCCCACTTAATATCTCACCACTTTTAAGTTCTTTGTTATCCTCATACCAAATTTAGATGTGCATTAAATAATCGTGCTTTGATGCCATTAAACTCGGTCAAAGACAATTTTCCTCCTAATTCTTCTGTTCTAATATATTTTTAGTCATAGATTTATGTAACAATCTCAAAACACTATTTTATGGCTGGAAATTAATCAGAATAGAAGGGTAGACAAATTTTAAAACGTATTATTTTGCACCATTAAACTCCCACACACATGCATGGGAGCTAAAGTTGATTCATTTTCACCTGCTCGGAAGTTTAAAAAAAAAAAAAAAATGAGCATATAGTGTTAATCATTGGGTTTGACCTTCATTAAACAAATAGTAAATAAATAATAGTAAGTATTATACATTCACTTGATTTTGTGCTAGCTATAACCATTACAATATATAATTGAAAAGTTATTTTTACTCATAAACTGTCACTACAAGAAAATACATTTTTGGCGACCACTTTTGACTACCAAAACAAATTTAGTCGCCAAAAGTGTGGGAATTGGCTACCAAAATTAATTTTGGTCGGCAAAAGTCAACTTTTTAGCTACTAATTTTTTTTAGTAGGGGAATGTTGATTATTGGCGACTAAAAAAAATTTCGTAGCTAAAAACATTACAATTGGCGACTAAAAAAATTTTTAGTAGCTAAACATATCACAATTGGCGACTAAAATAAATTTTAGTAGCCGTAGAGCTACTTTTAGCTACTAAATTATTTAGTAGCCGAATGAATTTTAAAAATTTTATTTTTTATCTTTCGCGACCAAAATTTTGGTCGCCAATAGTTTATTTTCAGCGACCATTGGAAGGTTTAGTCGCCGTAGGTAGAGATTTGGCTACCAAAATCTTTAGTCGCCGATTGTAAAATAAAAAATTATTTTTTACCTTTGGCCAAAAGTTGATTTTTAGCGACGAAAAATAATGTTAGTCGCCGTAGGTGTACATTTGGCTACTAAAATCTTTGGTCGGCAAATGTAAAATAAAAAATTATTTTTTACCTTTTGGCGACTAAAATTTTTGTCGCCAAAAGTTGATTTTCAGCGACGAAAAATAATGTTAGTCGCCTTAGGTGTACATTTGGCTACTAAAATCTTTGGTTGGCAAATGTAAAATAAAAAATTAATTTTTACCTTTTGGCGACTAAAATTTTTGTCGCCAAAAGTTATTTTCAGCGACGAATAATAATGTTAGTCGCCAAAAAATTAAAATAATTGGGGGGAAATAAAGCGCCCAAATCTTCAATACATTTCATTCTCTCTCTCACTCTGACCCTTGGAGACTCCCCAACGAAGCTAACCCTCCAAAACCCATCTCCGATTTTCACTCTCCTTGGTCCCAACTGTAAATTTTTTGTCTAGAATGGACTTGGAAGAAGAGTACGATCCAAGCTACAATGATGAAGATGAAGGTGAGATCACTCAAGAAGACGAAGATGAAGACGAAGATGAGATCACAAAGCGACATCATTTTCTATAGCGATCCCGATTTTACCTTCATTGTTTAATTGTAATATATGACAACTTTTCAAAGATTTTGCATGATTATACTAGATTCATCTCATTAGTAAGATACATGTACATCAATTAGATGGTGACTAATCATTGATACCTATTTATACAATGTATAGAAGACTAATGCTAATACATTGAATGTGATGGATTTATTATGAATGAATCTTAGAGATGCATTATGTTTCTATTATGAATATGTAAGATACATTAATCTATCTAATGAATTCATTAATATAGAAGATGCATTATGTATCATGAATGTATGAGATACATTAATCAATTTAATGAAGTTCATTGAATGAATAACTTGAGAGTTTCTCTCTCTAGACTACATCTTCTCTCTATAAATACATCTAGTTCTAGTGATCTTCTACCCTAGTTCCTTTGTATTGAGTGTGGAGCTTCCCTTGATCTTCATTTTAATCTGAAAGTTTGGCGATTTGGAGCACTTTGGTTTTTGGCCTTCATCTTCTCCATTTGAGGTAGGGATTTCTTTGTTCTTTTTCAATACTCCGTCTATAGATAGACATGTGGTAATTTTGTATTGCATGAAAATCATATCCGTGTTGGATTTGTTTGAAAATCATGAGGGGAACCTAGGGTTGGTTGTTTGAGAATGGTTTTGTTATCATTGACTGTGGTTTGGACTAATTAGAGAATAAAATTAGCATGTTATTATTGAAAGAAGAGAAAGCCCTAAATTATATTTTGATTTGGTAAAATAAAAAGGGTTTATGGTTGAACAATGTTGGTAAATTTCTATTGTTAATATGAGTTGCGTAGAAGGTGTTAACAGTTAAAGGATTAATTATGGTATTGGAGTTATTTTGAAATGAACGTATTGAATCAAGTTGGGTTATGGCTTATTATCCATGGAATTGATTTTGTAAAATGAAGAGAATGTAATTGGTTTTGTGAAAAGGGAAAAGTGTTTTTGGAATAAGTGATGGAACATGTTGACTTGAAAAATTATGAAAGTTGATCTTGAAAATGGTAAATGAAATGTTAACTCTATGTGAGTCTCAGAAAATAAATTTGAGAATTGAACTATTGTATCATGAGTGTTGAATACACACATTTGGGGGTTTTATCCTTACCTATCGTACTAGTGTCGTTGTTGGGTTTAAGGATTGCTTCAGAGTTAAGTCCCTTTTATTAGGTGTACTGAATACATGCATCTAGAGGTTTTGTCCTTGGTCATCGGTGGAGGATGACATTGTTGTGTTGAATTGTGATGTATGCATTACACTTGTGTTGGGTAAACATTATTGAATAGTTTATGTGTATGTATTACACTTGTTATTTATGCTTTGTTGTATTGAGGAATTTGTACATGATAATTGCTTATATACATTGTTTTGTGTGGGAGGAGATAGGGGATGTACTCCACGGTTTAGGGGAAGATAGGGGATGGACCTCTAAACCGGATTTTGTTTGGGAGGAGATAGGGGATGGACTCCATTAGCACCACTATATGTGTGCTTATTGATATTAGAAGTGTTTTTGTTTGATATTGATACAGCACTAAAATGTGTATCATTTGTGAAGTACAGAAGTGTTTTTGGTTGATATTGATACAACACTAAAATGTGTATCATTTGTGAAGTATGGAAGTGTTTTTATCTGAGATTGATACAGTACTAAAATGTGTATCTATTATGAGGTATGAAATGTTTAAAATGAGTTATTATCTCGCTTATCGCTTGGCGTATCCTTAGCTTACTGTGCATATAGCCGGTAGAGCAGAGTTTTAATTGTTATCGTCAGTGTATCTAAGTATGTTATGGGTTGCGATGGTTACAGTTTTGAAAGGCCGAGCTGCCTCATTTGTGGATTATATACATGTTGATGATTTGTTATTTCCCTTTTATTTAAGGCATGCATGTATTGATATGAATGTATTGGGAACAAACCAAAATGTCATTTTGAGATTTTGGAAAGTGTGAAGGAAAATGGGGTATTTGTGAACATGTTTTTCAAAAAAGGTCATTTTGTTGTAAGTACGGAAAATAGGGGAAGAGTAATGGGCTTGGTGAAATTGTTTTTTTTCTAAAACTGTTATAGTCATGAAAGTTTGGAAAATGGGTAATAAAAAGGAAAAAAAGGTGAACCGCTTATAGCGTTGAATGAAATGGCTGTTTTCGAGAAAAGTTCATACTTATGTATATTTTGTATAAACTGCCACATTACTATTCTAGTATGAGAATGAACATTCATGATCATAGCTATCTGTAAGTTGTTATTGTTGGAGATCATGTTGAGATCCCTACTGGACTATATGTTCATCCCACGTTGTTGAATCTTTTTCAGGTGATAGCCAGGATGTTCTACAAGGTTGGATCTTCTTATTTGTTGGCCACGGGGCCTCTTTTGTGTTGGTGGAATGCTATTTATGTAGAAAGGGTTATACCCTTCTTCTTGACTTTTAATGATGTAAGTCCAAGGGCAATTTATTTAGTGTACTCATATTGTATTTACTTGCATGCGAATGAGAGAAATGTTATTCACTTCTACAAGTTGAATATACGAGTTTATTTCCGCATGTTATCTCTGAAATGGAATTAAGTAAATGAAATTGGTAATACTTTGAGTAATAAAAAGTGGGGCGTGACATTTTCCCCTATTCTTCCCCCTTTCACTCTGTTCACTATTTCTAGGTCTCTCTCTCCTCTGCTCTCATCTGTAACTTTGTCTCAATCTCTCGCGCATTTCCTGCCTCCCTTTACTCTCTCTCCCTCCGTCAATTCACAACTCTCCTTCGGTGCCCTAACCCTACGCCGGTAGCCTTTCTCTCCACTCTCCTTCTGTGCTCCGAGCCAACGTTGCAAGCCGAAATTGAAGGCCAATCATTGAATTTGAAGGTAATGCATCACTCTCTCTCACACTCTCTCTGTCTCTCTCACCTTCACCATTGTTGACATTGATAACCTTTGTGTTGTTTGTATTGTTTTTCTATGCCCATCAGTTGTTCGATGAAATGCCTAAGCGAAAAATCAATAGTGGAAAATCATTGAACCCCTCACATATTATACTTGCACCCAATTTCTATCTCCACTAAATATACATTCAATTTTTTCATTTCCCTTTTGTTATATTTCTGAATTTTCGGTAGTGGGAGCTCACCCAAAATTTTGGGAATTGAAAACTTTGTGAGAGTTGAATTTGGTTATGAATAATATTAGTATTTACATTTGTCATTTATCTTTGTTTTTGATGTTGGCTTTTTTATTAACTAGTTCCAATGTCCACAAATAAACACTTATTGTTGACTTTTATTCGTATATATATATTTTTTAATAGAAGTCTCACAAACTTGTGCCTATGTTTGTGAGCTACTTTTCCTGCTGATGTTTGCCTCAAGGAATTAATGATTATGCTTCTATTTCATTGTGTAGGTATTTATCCCTACGTATGAATTCATTTGTTAATATATAAAAAGGATGCCTTTGAGGAGGCAGAGAAAGCAAGAAGAGCTAAGGAAGAGGAGGTGAATAGTAATATATTTCTCACAAGTTTCTATTTACATCAGCACTTTCTCATCATTGATACTTCACAACACGTCTTTCATAACAACATATATGCATGTTCTATATTGGAATAAATGAATAGTAATGACTTTCATTATTTAATATTGATGAGTTTTCTTTTTTATTTACTACATCTGTTTCCTCCACCATGGTTTATGCAGTTGTCTTTTTTATTTACTACATCTATTGGAATAAAACATTTTGTATTCCCCCCTCCACCATGGTTTATGCAGTTGTCTTTGGGCTGGATGGCTGGATGGATGTAATTCAAAATGGAAAGTTGACTAAACCATCACTTGAAATCTTAGGAAATTCTTGTAACCTCATGTATTTATTTTGTTTGGAAAACATGTTTTAGACTTCTTGAATCATTGGGAAATGTTAGTGGGGTTTGAACTTTGAAATGCCCAAATGTTGAAGTTTTGAAAGTGAAAGCTAGCAGTTTAATGTTCCTGCAATATATTATGAACATTGCTGAAATTGTATCAAAATCTATGATCAAACCTTTTGTCTCCACTCAATTGGTTTTAAATTCTCTATGTTGTGGTTTATCTCAATTGAAATGGTTAGATGTCCTTATGTATACCTGAAGGAAAGGATGCATTGTTTTTCTTTTTTTTTTTGACATTTTTTTTGGATAGCTAATTAACTCGCATAGTGATTTTAAAGGAGTAGAGTTCAACAAATCACTGGTGCTATAAATGATATGCAAAGGCGTTCAGGGAATGTTCTACCACCACCAGCAGATGAGTACTGCATTAACAGCTCTGTTTCTTCAGGAAAACCTATTAGTCAAAGTGCTTCAAATGTAAGACTTTCAATGTTCACTTTTTTGTTTCTTTGATTTTTGTTCTTTAAATGAGAAATTTATAATTTTTTCTTAAACAATGGATTAAATTAACTATTCAATAAGATGTAAATGTTTTAAATGCTTGCCTATTAATGTCCCTCATGTTTTGACTTGACGATATTTTATCGCAAGTGGAGTGTGAGGCTAAAAGTGTTGTGTGAATATCATTATTTAATTTTATAAATTGTTTCTCTCTCCTTATTTTAACTAAAATGTGGAGTTAATTTGTAACTCATGTGCTATAAGGTTAGCATAGTCATTGTTTTTATTTCTTTCTACAGGTGGGAAGTTTGGAAGATGTTTTTCCTGCCTATGGATTGGACTAACAATGCAGTGATTCAGTGATTCCTTTTAATGTCCAGATTGAGTAGATAAATTGTCCACTGTTAGTCCACTCTTTCGTTCTTGTGATGTAGATAAATTGTCCTCACTCCTTGCCTGACAAGCTATCATTTTAGAAGTCCACATAGTGCAAAGAAAACAATTAAGTGGTACAAAAATGTTCTCTTCTAAATTTATTGGTCCAGATTGAGTAAATTTATTTCATTTGGGTTCAAATACATAGTTCTTAAAATTCCTACTACTTAACAATTTTGATCTTACTACTTAACAAATAACAGTGACAACTACTTGAGGTTGGCTGCATCTTGCATGATGTTTCTTCTATATTCAAGCCTTGTAGGACACATTTTTATTTATTTATTACAACCTTGTTGTTTTAACGAGGATCTATCTTGTAGGATCTATTTATTACACATTTTATAGGCACCAAAGTAATGAATTTTATTTAATCAATTATGTATAAATTTAAGCTGTATTCAACTTAAATTTTCTCTTCTTTGTTGCAGGGGTATTCAATTATATAATCAATTATGTATAAAGTTCATCTGGGTCCAGCTGAAGAGGCTGCTTACTGTTTCTTGGCATGCCTTCAATTTGGACTGAAATGTGGTGATTTTATAGACAACCTGAGATAGATTTGAAGTTTTGGGTTTGTATTGCTAAAATTGGATTGTTCCTGCTTTCATGGAGATTGTTCTGGTTGGAAGAAGCTGACATTAAGAGAATTCTGCTGGTTCTTGTTTTTTTACAACTTATTTTGGTTCTTGCAGGAAAATTCGGCACAAGAATGTTGTACAATTCATAGGCGCATGCACACGAACTCCAAACCTGTGCATTTTGACTGGTACTTCCAATGAAATTTTTAGTTGTGTAATGCTATATGCTATTCTTAGGTGATAATATGTATCACCATAAGGTATATTATGTTGTTGGAAAGTATTGTTATTCCGAATTGGAATTAATCCAAAATGGAATTGGAATTAATCCAAAATTCTAAGTGATAATTCATCCTTGCTATGACCTGCCCTTTGAATGGTCCGAATACATTCATATTTGGCAAATATTAAAATTCAAAGGCTGGTTGGTGTTTTGAGTAATGTTGATTGTGCTGTATTCATGATCTTAACTCTGTTTAGAAGAGAAAACCAAATGTTTTGTTGGTGTAGCATTTCTTTATGTATCTGTAATGCTTGTTTTCATACTGAAAGTTGAGTTAGCTTTCTGTATGCGGGTAAAGTATTAGAATTTGCATGAGAATATGTATTCATTGGTTACTTTATGATCTTTTGCTCAGACTCGAAGGACTTATTAGCAAATAGATAATAGGTTACATTACGTGTAACGCCCTCAAAATAACAACATTAAACTCATTAGATAAGACATGCATTGATACTCAAAAGTTCCACATTCTTTTACTCATTAGAGTTCCACTACATAGGTATTACATGTTAACATCAAAACAAAATGCCCTACGGGCTTACAGCTTTCCAAGTTAACACTTGGTTACAACAACAGAGTACTAACTCATACACATTAAGCCCTTGGCTTGAAGTTACATGTAATACATCAAAAGTTAAGCGACAACATTATGTCCGCCTCAAGCCTCCCAAGCTATGTCCTTGGAGGTGGCATGCTTCCTGCACCTGAAAATGATATTCCCATATAGGGTGAGCCACAGCCCAGTAGAAATACACTAAACCAACCATGAACAATGACTAAAAGATTAGCAATTGATAGATGGCTAACACAGATACATTCACATAAATCACATATTTATGTCATACGACTTATGAGTCCAAGTTTCCTTTCATTTTCTCTTTTTCAACAGATAAGCATGCTAGCTCTATCATCATTTCCACAGATATGTATAAAAACTATATCCCACATTCAGATAAGCATATAAGCTATATCCACATTCTCAACAGATATGTATAACAACAATATCCACAGATAAGCATATAAGCTATATCCACATTCTACAACAGATATGTATAACCACAATATCCACAGATAAGCATATGAGCTATATCCACACATCACAAAGATAAGCATATAAGCTCTATCTTCACTTCTTTAGACAAGCATATGAGCTGTATCTACGGAGTTCATCCCCTATCTTCTCCCAACACTATCCGGTTTAGAGGTACATCCCCTATCTTCCCCTAAACCGCGGAGTACATCCCCTATCTCCTCCTCTACACATAACGTATATAAACACATTGGTTCTATATACAATCACCCAATACATACAGTTAATGTATTCTATCAACCGTCAAGTTCCATGACACATTTCATTGATTAGTTTTCAGTTTGCCTAATCATCATGCATTGTCTACAACAATCATGACTATCCTCCACCGATAGCCCAAAGCAGTTATTTCTAAACAGAAAATAAATGCACAATGGATATTCAATCAACATTTCATTTCTTCATTCCTCACAATTAATTATCCCAATTAATTAAACAATGTAATTAGGTCAATTCCCATAATTAACATTTCAACCCTTAGGTCCCATTTTCATCAATGATTTAACATTTATTCCATTTCTCTATGCCAAACATGCATTTAGGTTTATTATGAATAAAACCCCAACTTTTGTAAAATTGCACAAAAGCCCCAAACTTTCACAAAATTACCAAACCAACCCCAACATCTCAAAATACCAAAATTTAAAGACAAAATCCATAGAGAGGAGTAGGATATCCCTACCTCAAAGTTTAAGCCCCAAAGGAGATGAAGACTCGAAGATCAACTTGCTCCAAATCCAAACTTTTTCAGATTAAATCAAAGCTCTCAATGCCCTCTATCTTTTTAACAAAGACCCTAGGCTAGATTCACACTCTAGGGAGATCAAATCTTAGAGAGAGTGTAAGTTTAGAGAGAGTGTGTGTCGGATCAAGGGTTTGAAAGAAGAATGAAGTGAAAAAGTGATGTTTAAAATCGCTACTGTCCGCTGATATAAAACACGCTCGCTCGAGCGAAGACATGGTCGCTCGAGCGACCAGACACAGAAACTCTCGCTCGAGCCAAGAATCCCTCGCTCGAGCCAAAAACTCAAAAGTGCGCTCGAGCGAAAGAAATCTCGCTCGAGCCAACAACTCAACCCTACAGGTCTGCAACCAGAAGCACGCTCGAGCGACAGACCTCTCGCTCGAGCGAAGAACGAACCAGACCGCTCGAGCCAAGAAAAGCTCGCTCGAGCCAAGAAACACAACTCTCAGGTCCAGAACCAGACGCAACACTCGCTCGAGCGAAGCCACTCTGGCTCGACCCATCAGACACAACCTCACTCTCGCTCGAGCGACAAACTCCTCGCTCGAGCGAAGGTTCAAAAATCTGGGCAGCAACACTAGGCTCCCAAACACAACCAACCTGTAACAAACCTGCCTAACAAACATGTCCGGATCACTGTACAACAAGGGTAAACCCGGGATTGCTATATTACGTGTGTATGAGAAAATTGAACTGTGGCATTCTTTTAAAAATGCATATGTTAAACACGGATGATAGTATGTATTTGTAAGTATTATGAGGCATGTGATTGATTGATGGCTCACTGATCAAAAAATTGTAATTTCAGGTCGGTACTCTAACTGGGGCAGAGGCATCAATAGGTTTAGTACCGCTATTTCATTTGAGGAACCAATCACACCGCCTGTTAAACTTTTTCAGGAAAGATCACGAATAATGTTGCGGTTTGCTGATTTGCTTGAGAAGCACAGTGATAATATTGCGGCTCTTGAAACTTGGGATAATGGGAACAGGCTGCAAATGAAGAAATACCATTGGTGTGGTAAATGGTAACTAATTTGGCATGGTAGAAATTAGCATATATGCTAATTTAGGTTGTGGTACATATGTCCTTTTTGTTAATTAATTTGGTTAGTCCTGTATTATGTATGAAATGAAATTATTGACGTTGGATTAGACTTGGTTCGTATGGAATTTGTATTATATATAGAATTGGACGTTCAATATTAATGTTTTGGATGGTTGGAGCTAAAATGTGTGCACATTGTTGAATGCTTGATAACATATTTAGTGTTGATGGATTATAGTGTTTATACAGGGTACAGGTTGTATTCATAATGGATACAGGTTGTTTAGAAATTTAAAAAAAAAAAGAAAAGAAAAACACGTTAAAGCATTTGGCTACCAAATATTTTGGTAGCCAAATATGTAATCAAATGTATTGGTGACTAATAATTTAGTAGCAAAACATAACCCAAAAAGTTTTGGCGACCAAATAATTAGTAGCTAAAACAATTGAGAATGAGAGAAAGAAACAATTGCCACTAAATTTTTAGTCACGGAATACACCTTTTGCCGACTAAATAATGTTTCGTAGCTAAAAGTGTACTTTCGGCGACTAATTATTTAGTAGCTAAAGGTGACACCTTCCCCGACCACAACAACTTAGTAGCCAAAAAGCCTCATTCGGCGACTAAAGGTTTAGTGGCGGAAACATAACATTTGCCGACTAAACTAATTTTAGTAGCCAAATGTGGTCACTTTCGGCGACCAAACGAAATTTAGTAGCCAATACTATCGCCGACAGGGCAAAGGCGACGACCTTGGCGACCAAATATTTTAGTCGCTAAATCGTTTCAGCGACTAAATATTGGACATTTGGCGACCAATATTTTGGTAGCCAAAAGTGACATTTCTTGTAGTGTGTAAATAAAAATTACACTATTTTGAACCAAATACTTAAATAAATAAATAGTTTCATAAAGTGCACCAAATAGAGTTATATTCATTGGACTTTTATATTATAATTTAAATAAAATAATCATGCCAAAAAATAGGAGATATGAATTTTTTGAAACTTTTTGGACAGAGAATCCTAGTCCTTTTGTTTTATAATTGATTATATATTATTTACTATTATGTTGTTCTTACTTGTTTTTGGTTCATGTGTCACAGTTAGAGTCAATGGCTTCGTATGTAGAAACCCTATGCTCGCTCAAGCATCAGATTTCTCCTTAATGGGCCTCAACTTACCGGGCAACACATCAAACCCACTGGGCTCAGCCATCACCCCAGCCATTGTAGCCCAATTCCAGGGCTCAACACCCTCGGCATCTCCATGGTCCACATCGACTACGCTGCGTGGGGCCTTAACCCACCTCACATCCACCCTCGTGCCACTGAAATCTTCACCGTCCTTGAAGGCACCCTCGAGGTCAGCTTCGTTACTTCCAACCTTGAAAACCGTTTTATTAGTAGTTGTTCAGAAAGGTGATGTGTTTGTGTTCCCAATAGGACTCATTCATTATGAAAGGAATGTTGGGTATGGAAGTGCTATCGCAATTGCTGGGTTAAGCAGCCAGAACCTTGGTGTTATCACGATGGCTAATGCTGTTTTCCGATCAAAACCAATGATTTCTGGCGATGTTCTTGCCAAAACATTTAAAGTTAATATGACAGTGGTTGATGCAATTCAGGGAGGGATGTAGGTGATGAAAGGAGTGGGAGAAGGATGAAATTTCATTAAAAGTACTTTGTTTGTGATTTTCACGTATCCACTAGGGTTTGTCTTTTTACATTTATGGTATGGTGAAGAAATTCTTTGTGTTTTTGTGTGTGATAGAATAAGTTTGGAGGCACATTATTTTTAATCATATTTTTAATTGCGTATTCATAACAGGAGTGAAACTTACACAATTATACAATGTGAGTTTTGCTTCAATTATGAGTAGATGGCAGAAAATATGATAAAAAATGATGTTTTCTGAGCAAGATTGTTATTGATAACAAAATTTGTATTTCCATTTATTTGTTGTAAGAGCTCGCAATTAACTTATTGGATATTGCATTTGTATATTTTCATGATTCATGTTCCTTTATCTCTTTTCATATTTTGTTTTGGGGGTGAAAGTTTAGAAAATAATTTACATACAAAAACTTCACATTACTCTAAATGAACTTATAATATTAATAGACAATCCATAATTAAACCAAATGCATGAATCACAAGGACACAATAATCTCATTAGTAGAAATGTAATTTTTGATATTTTTGTCATTCAAACATAGTTTCCAAACAAATAATGTGATTAGATTTGCAATGGTGCTTTTGTTCATTCAAATTTTTTTTTTCTCTTCAGAGTAATGCTGTGATGATTAAATTTTTATATCAAATTGACTTACCAATCAGACGTGGCACCTTTCACTGAATTATTATTTGTTGGTAATAATTGAAGATGATAACCCATTGTTGTCAACTTTTAAATTGTTCAATTTCTATGCCATTATCCAAACAAAAATGCTATATACTTTAGAAAATATATATTTAGAATAGTTCTCAAAATTTTTTGGCTCCACAATTTTGATTAAAAAAAAAAAAATGCGTGGTGGGTCCTTCTTATAATTGAATTTTGTTTTTTTAGTTACACTTATAATTGATGAATTTTGAAAAAAGTAGTATTATAGTTTGCTTTCATATGGAATAAGTATTGCCTTGCAGTTTCAAGTTTTGACAAAGTAGTATGCCTTTGGAAAATTTGTTGAGAAATTTAATTCTAACATTACATTCAAGAAATTGTTGTATTTTAGTTGTAAGGATATATAATTAATGAAATTATTTTATGAAAATAATAATTTATCATTTTAAAGAATAATTTATTTATTTTTTCTCATTGACACAAGATCACTGTCAAGCTATCAATCACCAGAAAAATCACCAACGTTGGAAAAGTCACTGGAAGTAGCTATTATTGACCACCGACGAGGAGTGATAGTAGTGGTAGTGATATGGACAGATCGGTAGATTAGGCGGACAAATAATTGACATGTGATACATAGGTATGATTGAATTGGCTGGTACCTCTGTCTCTGACCTTGGCCTGACGATAACCCCCAGAATTTCGAGGCCCAAAAGTGTTCCCTCTTCCAATCAGTTGTGAGCAAGACCTTTTAATGTGACTCGACTGTCCGCAATAGTAGTATGCAGGTGATTGGCCCCTTCCTTGTGCTGGACTTTGAGAATGAGCTTGTTGTTGACGGCTAAGATTCCGATTACAATTTGAAGCCTTGTGGCACTGCTGGCCACATCGAAAACAAATGACACGGTTGGGGCCTGTACTTCCCGATCTTCTCATAGAAACAAATCCTGATGACTTGGTTAGTTGGGGCATGGACTGAGAAGATAAAGAAAAGGAACTTTTCGATTTCTTGGAAGATCCAGAATCGCCCTTTGATTCGACATAGTTCAGCCTCTTATGCCTTTGCCTTGCTTCCTCGGCCTCCATCATAATCTCCACATGCGCCCAGCTTCTACCAGCTTATCATACTCTCGATACACATGACCCATCACCTTCATTAGTATTTTAGGCCTTAACCTCTTCTCAAATTCGAAACGCCGACGTTCTTCAGTAGCTACAAGTTTAGGTGCAAAACATGCCAAACTAGTGAACATAGCTTCAAATTCCACCATTGGTGTGTCTAGTTATCGTAACTCTTCAAATTGTTTCCTCAACCTTTCCCTGGCCGTAAGAGGCAAAAACTTCTCTTGAAAGGCATGAACGAACGCCTCCCAAGTATGCTCCACTCTGTGCTTTACTGTCTTCCACCATTGACCGGCCTCTCCTTTCAATTGATACATCGCCAAGGCCATCCTAAGCTCCTCATCATTGATATCTAAAATCTCAAATGATTTAACAATCTGCTCTAACCATTTGTCCACCTTCATAGGATCAGGCTCACCACTATAGTCCGCAGGGTTAGAGTGGAAGAATTCCTTCTTCAAGAAAGAGACTTGAGTTTCCCTTTCGATTGTCCTTGCCGCTTGCTCAGCTCGAAGGATTTCCATGGATTGGCGGAGGACGCTCGCCATCTCTCGGGCTAATGCCCTTATTGCATCTTGGGCCGGCGGAACGACCGCGTCATTCTACCCTACCCCTTCTTCTTGGGGAGGGAGATCTTGCTGTGCTGGCATAGCTCGGTGATCTCTACGGGGTCTGCCTCGACCCCCTCTTCCTCGTCCTGACATCCTATATGAGAACAAGGAGAAGAATTTAGCTCTCAACCCATACACGATAGATGCTAACTCTCATATTACACGTACCAGTTAAATGCACCATTGGGCAATTAAATCACATAAGGGACACCACATACTCACATAAACACGTAGTGCACACATGAGTTACTCCTCCAGGACTTTAACTAGTTCTATGGCACTCAAAGATTTCATAATGGAAAAAAGCATTAATCAGGTGCCTTTTCAAAAGGATTTCAATGATTGCAATGGACGCAAGTCGTGTCCTAAGAGTTTAACTCCATACTTAATCAAAGAAATCAATTTAAGACACACAAAACAATCCACTATTTCCCCCATCTAACGTAATAGCCCTATGCGGCAAAGCTGCTTCCCACGAGCTTCAGGTATTCGACCCGATTCGCTCTGATACCAAATTGTGACACCCCGAAAGACCCTTTTCATACAATTTCACTTCCAAGTAATATCAACATACAAGATCTAGGCAAAATAAAACAATAAAACCATTTACTCATAGATTTCTTTCCTTTTGAACTATTCCTAAAACAAAAGTTTACATAATTGTTTCATTACATTCCTCAAAACATTTAAAGCAGTTCAAGGAAAAGAGGCAAGAAGTTAACACTAGTACTCCAAAAGGGCATCTTTCTTATCACAATGCTCTACCCAAAGTTAGGTCACAAAAATCAATTTAAAAAAAAATACAATCATCATCACCACGTCCCAAAGAAAACTTCAACAAAACATGCTAGCTCTATTGGAATCATCGCTTAAGAGGTGTCTCATCCTCAATTCCTGAAAATTTTTAGTTTTTGGGGTGAGCATAAGCTTAGTAGGTGATGCATTTAACAAATTATATAATTATTTGAAAAACTTATGCATCATGCAATGCTGTTTACGGGAATGTATGAAAAAAGGTAAAACAATGCCGAAGTATGCTATTGTTATGATGTAATGTATTGTACATGTCTCATCTTTCCCACATTCTCAACAGGCAGTAACTCAACCATGACATCCATAGGTAAGAGTCCAAAATCAAACATAAATAGATTATTATAGTCATATATAGAAAATAATCTCACATTTGCCAACTCCAGAAACGGCAGGGCAATAGACACCCAAAAACCTTCCACACTTTCCGGCTCCATAAACGGCGGGGACGTGGACACCCAAAACCATCCGTTTTCTACATTTGCCGACTCCAGAAACGGCGGGGTCGTGGATACTCCACAACCTTTTCCCACATTCGTTTGGCGATATGCACAAACAGGGCAATTGGGTACCTTGACTCCCCGCACGGATACCAAATACAATACACAACTCAAATCCAACCCGACTCACTACCCGGACTCATAGACTATTTACTCTCTTCCAACTTTCAATCGTTTACACAAAGGTAGAACCAAAAAGAAATGAATAATGGATATGATGCATGAATTTATAAGTAATGCATTATTTTCCTAAAATGATATCAATTCATAATAATCCACCTCTTCACATTTCATAATTCAAGCATCTACTATCAAGCAATCATCATCTTCTTCTCAAGGTTTACATTAAGAAGGAACCTCCAATCTTACATTTCAATCTCAAAGTCAAGTAATTATACTCAGTTTCATGTTTTAGAAATCAATTGAGCAAAACCCTTTTTTATAACTTAAATTTGAAAATTAGGGTTTGAGTAAAATTGGGGTTTTTCTTTCCTTTAAGAAATTAAGTTAACTATCCATCATAAACAATGATATTCCATCATAATAAGTTTAATTCCTTCAACAATCACAGACTTTCACCCTCATTGATCACAATCTTAGTCAACAAGCTTAAATCAAAACATACGTATATATATACATATAAATGACTCGCGAAAAATACCACATAAGTTACTCAAATAGAAGATATAAAGAGTTAAAAACACCCATACCTCGAGTTAGTATGCTAGGGTTGCAATACACACTTGTACTCCCAAGATCAAGCGAAACAATCGGTGAAAGTGACGATCTAGGTCTTCTTTCAACTAATCTTAGGAATCTTGGATGGATCTCGAACCAAGATTGGGGAAATCTATGGTTTTGTGAGCTAGGGTTTTGTGAAAAAATTGAGTTGGAGGGTGAGAGGAAGAGAAAGTGTATAGAAAATGACTTGGAGTTGCTATTTAAAAATCTATTGTCCCCGTTAGGTCGCTCGAGCGAAAGTCTTGTCGCTCAAGCATAAGGAACGAATAAGTGATCTCGCTTGAGCGTAGCTTCCTTTGCTCGAGCGAAAAAGAACATGTCCCAGAAGTTTTACAGAGTTTCACTGAGCTACAATGAAACTACAGGGAGTGTGAAATCTACGCTTGAGTAACAACTCCTTCGCTCGAGCGGCCCGCATGCAAAATTGCCATTTACTGGGAGCTAAAGATCAACGCTCGAGCTAGAAAAGCTTCGCTCGAGCGAAGCGAAAAACTCAGGTGTCACATGTGGTTCTCGGAGTCTCTACTCTGGGCATGTATTTCACTTTCTCTATATGAAAATAGAAGATGAAGAAGAAGAACAGGCATACTCGTGTTTACATGGATTGTTATTTCGATATGATGCACTATGGTCACTATAATACTCTCCGTCAAGCTCGACCCTCGACAACCAACTCGTTGTCGGTGCGGTCAGAGGTTGTAGGGCGATGGTCAGAAGTGGAGGTGGAAGTGAGAGTAAAGGTAGAGGAGTTAAGGTTTGAAGGTTGTGGCTGCTAGAGGTGGTAGTTAGGGTAGAGTTAGGGTTTGATAGGTTGGGGTATAGGGATGGAGGTTATGATCGATATTATAATGTTTGTAATGAGAGAATTGGATTTTTTGTATTGTGTAATGAGAAATTGAATGTAATGAGAATTTTTTGTTGTGTAAGTAGAATTTCCCGTAATTCTTTAGTTGATATTTGCTTAAAATTACATTCTATCCCTTCCAATTTCAAATCAAGTTAATTAATTGTTTTAATTGATGTTAAAAATATATTTCAATTAACAATTTTACCACTTTTATTGTTGTATAAAAAAATAGTTTACAATTTTAATTTTTTGTTTATTTTGTTAAATAAAAAATATAAATAAAGGGATATTTATAATTTTAAAATTATAAGAAACAATTTATATTTTAAACAAATCTCATGAGTTGTATTTGTAATTGACTTTATTTGGTTTGGATTTTGGAGAATCAGCATCAGCAACGACCTGTCACAATTATAAATTTTTCTTTTTCTCTTTTAGAAAACTAGTGGTAACCTATGCTATGAATGACATGTAAAAACATTAAGGGAATTTTTTTTTTAAGGTCTCTGATATTAAAATTTTATAAGATAAAAGACATTTTCATAGTAGTTGAGGGTCTTCAATATTTTCACAGAAAAAATTCAATTCAAAGAAATTTCAGCCCGACTTAGAGAAATTTCAGCCTCGATACAGAGAAATTTCAAACAAATTTCAAAACATAGAGAAATTCTGTGTTTTGAAATTTTCTCCGTGTTTTAAATTTTTTTTTTAATTTGAAATTTCTTTGGTTTACTCACAATTTTCTATGTGTTTTGACCAATAGGATTTCCCTTAATCATTAACGCCCACTCACCATCTTAAAACGTCTCTTTCTCTCTCTCTGTCCGTTTGCAGAGAAGCCATGGCCCTTTTTCCCTTTCCAATCCCCCTCCAAACCCCCATTTTCTTCTTGAAATTATCACTTTACAGTTCTTTCTCACCAAAACCCTAATTCACATCCACAGAATTTTCTCTCTCATTCTTACTCTCAAAATTATGTTCTAGATACATCTTTTTATCCTTGTATAAATCGTAATTTTGGCGATTAATAAAATGGCGGTTGTGATTGGAGATTGTTTCCTCGAATCTCTGGTGAAGTTCATGGAGAAGCAATTGGATCCCTTGATCGAAGGAACCCTAGTTCTAAAGCTGAACCCCGTCGGTCTCCCACTACATGCAATCTAGACTTGAAGCGCTCAATGAGCTCAAGGGACTCCTCGCCAAAGCTCCGGTTGATTATCTCCGCGCTTAGGTCTACGGGAGAGAGTTAAACAGTAGAAAGAGAGTTGAGTGGATTAGTGCAAAGAAATGGACGAGGGACCTTAAGTTAGAAAAATATATATATATATATATATATTGTGGACCTCTCTTACAACCAAAAGTTAGAGAGGGATATTAGACTAATTTTTCCTAAAATTAATAATATATTTTTATACAAAATAATATAAATAGTTAAATTTTTGTATGCAAATTATGAAAACAAAGAATATTGAAATTTACAATTTAAGTTCCACAAATTTATAATAATTTATTTATTAATTTTTAATTTGTCACAAATTAAATCATGTAACTTTCAACCCCTTTGCTAGAATAACATAATTTTTAATTATGTAAGAACCTAAGCAGAAATTAAAAATTTTGAATTAAATTTGAATAGGCTTGGGCAGAGATACCAAATAACTTGAGCAATCAAAACAAAATTATATATATAAATATATAAAATTATTTGCTAATTATTTTTTAAATAATAAATAAAATTAATTAAAAAATTAATATTAATGAACAAAAGCTAAAGCAATACATTTAAGATTTTCTAACAGAAATTTTCTTGAAATATTAAAAAAATGAGTTGATATTAAAACAAAATTACTTTTTATAATGGCACAAAATAATTTAAATATGATTTTTCAGAAATTCTTTTTAATTTAAAAATTACAATAAAATATTAAATAGAATAAAAATAAATTTCTTACAAAATAAAAGTATTTGAATAAAAAAAAAGCGTAAGAAGAAAATTTAATATAATATTCTCATAAAATTTGAAAATAATTCTAGATAAATAGTACATTATCACCTATAACTCTTTTTTTTTAATAAAAAAAAAGGTTTAACGAATCATCACTTTTAATAATTAGAAAAAAAAACATTTTTTTTCTAATTTGTTTTAGCTAAAGTTACTTTTTAGCAATTTGCGCCAAAAATATTTTTATTTTTTTAGTTTAATTTGTTTAATTGACAATTGAGATTAAAAAAAATTAGCAGGATCCACCATATTTGGCCAGTGCTAAAAAAAATCTAAATGAATTATAAATTATCACATATAACCCCTATTTTTTTATTATAAAAAAAATAAATTTCACCAAAAATCACTTTTAACAAAAAAAATAACATTTATTTCTATTTTATTTTAGCAAAAAGTCACTTCTTAGCTATTTAAAGCCAAATATATTTTAATTTTTTTTTAATTTGCTTAATTGACGATTGAGGGAAAAATTTTTTTAACAGAATCCACCATGTTTGGCAAATGTTAAAAAAGTCATTCATTTTCTTAATTTTTTTTGTCTTTTATTAAAAGAAAAAATTATTAAAAAATATTATTGTTCAAATCCTTATAGTTTAGAAGGATATATTTTTTTTTATAAAATTTAAAACTAAAAAAGAAAATAAATAAAAGTAAATTTTTTTAATAGCGATTAATAATTTGAACACATATTTTTAAAACAAATTATATTTAGACCAATAATATTATGACACGTGTGAATATTGATCTCATTCTAATTATAATAATATAATTTGAAGAAGAATTTAAATTTGAAATTTTATTTATAATTTAACAAAAGATGCATGATTTAAGGAATGAGTATTGATCACATTCCAATTATAGCAACATTATTTAAGTAAGAATTTAAATTTGAAATTTTATTTTAAGAATATAAAATTAATTTATAGACCAATCATATTGTGACACGTATGAATAAAAATTTTAAAAATAAGAAAAAAGAATTGCAATTTTCAATCTTAATGGGATGACAATATTTTATAATCACAATAATATATAGATAGATGATTCATAAATAAAAAAATTCATACATAAAAATCATAGTGGCATTTTTTAAAAATAAATAAATAATTTTAATGAGTTTTTTTAAGGGGCACACTTTTACCAATTCATTAGTATGAATTTTTGTACAAATTAGTGTGTATAATAATACCACACTTTTTTTTTGGGGATTTTTATTGATAAGTCCAATTTAAAAGTGTTTTAATCCAAGAAGTCTATGAAGAGATTTTTTAATCCATTTAGTCCCATGTATGTATAGTTTAATTCCATAAAGTCTATTTTCTTGATTTACACTATTTTCTTGGACACTTATGCCTTTATATTTAATTTTGATACCCTTATAAATATTTTTTCAATGATTACTAATTTAACGATGTGAACATTCATATTTTAAAATTCACATTTGTAGGAATGTAAATTGGCCCGGGGGCGGCTCGAAACCCGCCCGCGAGCCAGGGCGGGACCGGCTCGTTGACAATGTGAATATTCACATTGACATGTTAAAATTCACATTAATAGGAGTGTAAAATTGGCCCCCGTCTCGTGGCGGCGTGAAACCCGCCCGCGGCCCATGGGCGGCCCGGGGCGGGCTCGGTCCGGCCCGTTGACAATGTGAATATTCACATTGACATGTTAACATTCACATTGATAAGAGTATAAAATTGGGCCACGGCCCATGGGCGGCCAAAAGCCCGTCCGCAGCCTGGGGCGGGCCCAGCCCGGCCCGTTGACAATGTGAATATTCACATTGACATGTTAACATTCACATTGATAGGAGTGTAAAATTAGCCCCCGCCTCGTAGCTATCCGAAACCCGCCCACGGCCCGCAGGCGGGCCCGGCCCGGCCTGTTGACAATGTGAATGTTCACATTGATAAGAGTATAAAACTAGACAGCAGCCCAGGGTGGGCCCGACTCGGCCCGGTCCGGCCCGTTGATAATGTGAATATTCACATTGACATGTTAACATTCACATTAATAGGAGTGTAAAATTGGCCCCCGTCCCGTGGCGGCGCGAAACCCGCCCGCGGCCCATGGGCAGCCCGAGGCGGGCCCGGTCCGGCCCGTTGACAATGTAAATATTCACATTGACCTGTTAACATTCACATTGATAAGAGTATAAAATTGGCCCGCGGCCCATGGATGGCCAAAAGCCCGCCCGTGGCCCGGGGCGGGCCCGGCCCGGCCCGTTGACAATGTGAATATTCACATTGACATGTTAACATTCACATTGATAAGAGTGTAAAATTGGCCTGCAGTCCGTAGGCGGCCCGAAACCCGACCGCAGCCCGAGGCGGGCTTGGCCCGACCCGTGACAATGTGAATATTCACATTGACATGTTAACATGCACATTGATAGGAGTGTAAAATTAGCCCGCGCCCTGTGGTTGCCCGAAACCCGTCCACGGCCCGTGGGCGGCCCGGGGCGGGCCCGGCCCGGCCTATTGACAATATGAATATTCACATTGACATGTTAACATTCACATTGATAAGAGTGTACAATTGGCCCGTTACCCGTGGGCAGCCCGAAGCCCGACCTCGGGCCAGGGCGGGCCCGGCCCGTTGGCAATGTGAATATTCACATTGACATGTTAACATTCACATTGATAGGAGTGTAAAATTGGCCCGCAGCCCGTGGGCGGCCCAAAGCCTGATCGTAGCCTGAGGCGGGCTCGGCCTGACCCGTGACAATGTGAATATTCACATTGACATGTTAACATTAACATTGATAGGAGTGTAAAACTTGTTCGCTGCCCGAAGCTTGCCCGCGGCCCGAGTTAGGCCCGGACCCAAACCCGGGCCACCCCGGGCCGTCCACGGGTTTTAGGCCGCCCATGGGACGCGAGTTAATTTTACACTCTTATCAATGTGAATGTTAACATGTCAATGTGAATATTCACATTGTCAATAGGCCGGGCCGGGCCCGCCTCGGGCCGCCCACGGGCCGTGGGCGTGTTTCGGGCAGCCACGGGGCACGGGCTAATGTTACACTCTTATTAATGTGAATGTTAACATGTCAATGTGAAATTCACGTTGTCAACGGGCCGGACCCGCGTCGGCCCAGGGCCGGGCTTCGGGCTGTCCACGGGTCACGGGCTAATTTTACACTCTTATCAATGTTAATGTTAATATGTCAATGTGAATATTCACATTATCAACGAGCCAGGCAGGGCCCGCCTTGGGCAGCGGGCGGGCTTCGGGCCGCCCACGGGCCACGGGTCAATTGTACACTCCTATCAATGTGAATGTTAATATGTTAATGTGAATATTCACATTGTCAACGGGCCGGACCGGGGTCGCCCCGGGCCGCCCATTGGACGCGAGTCAATTTTACACTCTTATCAATGTGAATGTCAACGAGCCGGACCGGGCTCGCCCCGGGCCGCCCATTGGACACGAGTCAATTTTACACTCTTATCAATGTGAATGTTAATATGTCAATGTGAATATTCACATTGTCAACAGGCCGGGCCGGGTCCGCCCCGGGCCACCCACAGGCCGTGGGCTAGTTTCGGGCAACCACGGGGCGCGGGCTAATTTTATAGTCTTATCAATGTGAATGTTAACATGTCAATGTGAATATTTGCATTATCAACCGTTCGGGCTGGGCCCGTCCAGGGCAGCCCACGAGCCGCAGGCGGGTTTTAGGCAGACCACAGGCCGCGGGCTAATTTTACACTCCTATCAATGTGAATGTTAATATGTCAATGTGAATATTCACATTGTCCACGGGCCTGGCCGGGCCGGGCCCGGGGGCTTCGGGCTACCCACGGGTCATGGGCCAATTTTACACTCTTGTCAATGTTAATGTTAATATGTCAATGTGAATATTCATATTGTGAACGGGCCGGCCCGAGCCCACCTCGGGCGACGGGCTCGTTTCGGGCCGCCCACGGGCCGTAGGCCAATTTTACACTCCTATCAATGTGAATGTTAACTTGTCAATGTGAATATTCATATTATCAACGGGCCGGGTCGGGCCTATTTTTTGGCTTGTGGACCCGGCCCAACTCGAATTTTTCCGGGCACCTACGAGGATCGACATGAGCCGGGCCCCTACACATTGACGATATAAACATTTGTATTGACGGTGTGAATATTCACATTAAGGGTATTTTGGTAATTATGTCACCCATAGGACTTATTGAAACATAAGAAAATTATGTGAACTAAATGAAACATAAATAGATGAAAAGGGTATTTTGGTTTTCTTATCTCAAATTGGACCTAATAGAATAGTCAAAAAGAATATGGGTTGGATGGAATAAAGCTCTTAGAAAATGGATTTATCAAAAAAGTTCCCTTTTTTTTTTCCCTCTTATTTAACAAAGAAAAATACTCTATACCATTTTTTTTTATGGCTAATTGTTCGGGCTAACTTATGCATACCTTCACTAATACTCTATATCATTTTTTTTATGACCAAATATCCCGGACTAATACTTTATACCATTTTTGTTTATGACCAAATATCCAGGCTAACTTATAACTAATATTTTATACCATTTTATTTTTTTTGACCAAATATCCAGATTAATTTATCCACGCAAAGCGTCCCCTTCACGTGGGTCGGATAAATCTCAGACAGAGTTCGTAAGCATGGCTCCAAAGAACGAATTGCTCTTAATAAGAGTTGAATTTAAGACTTAAAAAGAACACAGTCCTAAGTCTCAAGTTGCACCCACTAAACTAGCCTCTTAGAATTTACCCTATACCATATTATAATGGGTAAATTACACTACCTTTTCTTAAGTTTGAAAATAAATAAATAAATATATATATATATATATATAATCCTATAATTTAATATAATTACACTTTTTTTCTTGGTTTAATAAGGTCAGTGTTGAGTTGGTTGGGTCACTAACCTTATGCTCACCCCTAACTTGGATTGCACTCGTGAATCGGAGACAAACCTTAGCCAAAATAAAAATAAACAAATTTTAAGGGTAAATTGAGATTTATTTAAATTATAAATTATTCTTTATAGTTCTAGAAATTACATTATGCTCCTTAAGGTTTCTAATTTCATAACAAATAAGTCTTTTTATTAATAAATTATTAAGTTAATTAACAATTATTAATAATGTTCAAATTCTATTTCAATTAATAATTCAGATAATTTTATTATTATATAGGTGAACAGTTAAAAATTTCACTTTTTCAATTAATTTTGTTAAATAAAAAATTCTGACAAAGAGATATTTGTAATTTTTAAAATCATAAGAAACAATTCGTATTTTAAACAAATCTCAATAGGTATATTTGTAATTTATCCAAATTTTAAAATGTTATTATTAATCTTTGGGGAAACATTACCACCAAATCATTCGGAAAAAAAAAAAAAATTCACATAAAAAAACCCTTAGACCATCTCCAACGGTGAACCAAACCTGGCATCAAATTTAAAATTTGGTGAAAAAACCACTTTTTTAAGCTCCAACGGTTTCACCAAATCGATATCAAATCCAGAATTCAGCAAAAATGGTACCAAATTGAGTGCAGGCGAAGCATTTCAGCAAATCACTGTTCCTAACCGTTGGGATGAGACGAACGGGTCGACCATCCGGTTGACCAACCGGTTAACCAACCGGTCGCCCCGGAGAAAGTTCAGACCGTTCACAAAAAGGTTCAAACCAGTCCAAAAAAAAAAAAAAAATTTGCCAAGGTGGTCGACCACCCGGTCAACCGGCCGGTTGACCACCCGGTCGACCACCAAAAGTTGAAAAAGTTCAAAAAAAAAAGGTTCAAACCGGTAAAAAAAAAAAAAAAAAAAATTTTTTTTGCCGTTACCAGTTGACCGGCCGGTCGACCGGCCGGTCAACCAACCGGTTGCCCAGCGCAAATTTGATGAAACGGATTTGATGTTGAACCGTTGGAGCGCGAAGTATCAAATTAAGGAAATGACCCCTTTTTGACTCAGATTTGATGAAACATTTGGTACACCGTTGGAGATGCTCTTAGGTAGAGTAATAACCAATGGGATAAATGCACATCTTCAAGTAAATTAGCAAATGAATAGAAGAAATATCATGATAACTACCTACATTAGGGGTGTTTGACAAAGATTTTTTTTTGATTTTTTGGTTTAAAATCTACAAAATGACAAAATACATTAAAATAATTAATAAAATAAAATTTCACATCAAACCCATAATTATTTCACTTTTTCTCTCACAAACATCATATAGCGATCCCGGGTTTACCCTTGTTGTATAGTGATCCGGACATGTGTCCGTGGATGTTGGTAGTTGTTTATTCTCTTGTTTGCATCCTTTTTAGGTCGTATTTGAGTTATAGGATGCGTTGGGCAGGTTTGTTACAGGTTGGTTGAGTTTAGAAACCAAAACTAGTTGCCTAGATTTTGGACTTGTTCGCTCGAGCGGGGGTTCTGGCGCTCGAGCGGGAATTGCACCCTTCTAGTATTTTCCTGTGCAGTGTTGGACGCTCGAGCGTGGAGTTGGACGCTCGAGCGGGGTTGTGTGAGTGCCGCTCGAGCGGGGAGTTGGAAGCTCGAGCGTAGACCTGGTTCTGTAAAACTTCTGGGAGTGTGTATCCTCCGCTCGAGCAGGATTTTTGACGCTCGAGCGGGTGTCTGTGAGTGACGCTCGAGCGGGGTGTTTGACGCTCGAGCGGGTCGACTGGGTTTAAGTTCCGTGTTTTGACTTTTCAAATCACTTTTTCACTTTCTCTTCTCTCTCCTACTTTTCCAAAAACACTATTGTTGAGCCTCTCACTCTAGAACTCTACCTTCTCTCTAGGTTTTGATCTAGTATGAGTGATTTGCTCATCTTTGGCCTTTACAAAAAAGTTGTTGATCGTCGAGGGCTACATTTTAATCTGAAAATTTCGAGAATTGGAGCACGTTGGGTTTTGTCATCTTCTCCCTTGGGGCTCCGAATTTGAGGTAGGGATATCCTACTCCTCTCTATGGATTTTGTCTTCAAATTTTAGTATTTTGAGATGTTGGGGTTGGTTGGGTAATTGTAGACACCCCATTTTTGACCGACCTTAAGACTCAGACGTCACCAGTTGAGCGTTAGGTGATGTTGCATAATATGCTCGTTCAGAAGTTTCAGAGTCGCGGCCGTGAGCCCTGCCTCCGGACTTCCGAACCCTTTTCTGTGCCTTGTCTCGGTTTGCGAGCCAGACTCGGTTTTCTCTGTTTCTTTTCCTGAGGGAAGGGAGAGGTCCCGTGGACCATCTCTCAATGTCCGTAGGCTGCATTTGGTGGCCGTAGGCCATTTTGCCCATTTCGGAGTCCGGTTCCCGGTTTTCGGAGCCGTCAGGTCGTGTGCCTCGGTTCGGGACCGCTTAACCATCTCCTATTGCTCTGATTTTTGGCATACATCTTATTTCATCCCTTTTGAGGGACACTGGGGGCTAAGAAACCCACTTCGAGGTCGAATACCATTTTCGGTGCTTAACAGCCCATTTTCGGGACCCCGAACTGCGTGTTTTGGCCCCGGAACGTTCGTTTTGCAACGGTTTTCGTTCATTTTTGGCAGGTACCTCTGTTTTATCACAGGGAAGGTCACTGAAGGGTGGGAGGCCAGCAATTGTTGCAGCAACCAGTTATCTCTCTTCCGGAGCCTCCCGGCGCCCGTTTTTCGCACTTCCGGGCTAATGTTGAATACCTTGGAGCTAGTGTTGCCAACTTTCAACCACATATCTGTGATCTACACATCTGAGAGGCCCCTAAAAGTTCATGGCCGGCCATTAAGGTCACCTGACCCTTTTGACCCTTTTCTTCCAGGCTAATGTTGAACCCCTTGGACCTTTTTTCTTGAACTTTGAACCACATATCTGTGATGTACACACATAAGAGGCCCCTAAAAGTTCATGGCCGGCCAGTAAGTCAACTTGACCCTTTTGACCCCCTCTTTCCGAGCCATTGTTGAACCCCTTGGGCCCACTTTCTTGGAATTTCAACTACATGGTTGTGTTGTACACACATAGAGGTACCTCCCCAGTAGCTGGCCGGCCAGAAAATCACCTTGACCCTTTTGACCCCTAGCCGGCCGGCTAGGGGGTGTGGCCGGCCGGCCACCTCCAGCAAAAGTATGAGGCCGGCCTGCTTCCTTGTACTGTACCCTTTCCAGCTGTGGGGCAATATCCCCCAGATATTTTCTGTATCCGGGGGATATTTTGTGGGGGAGTTTTGCCCTCCTTCTCCCCCACCTTTACACCCCATTTTTGATCTTTATAACCAGCTGGTGGCCTTCTTCATAAGGGTTAGAAAAATTATCCTTCAAAGCTCCATAGCCAACTCCATCTTCTTCCCTCTCAATTCTTCAAAAAACCCTAAGTCCCTAACCTTCATTCCTTCTACACCACCAAGCTCTACCACCACCACCTCACCTCCAGCAGCAAGGAAGGTTTCTAGAAGGCAAAAGAAGCTGCAAATCCATCCAAGAAGCAACAAAAGCTTGAATCTTCAAGGGTAAGTTACACTTTTAACCTTTTGAACCTTTTTCTTGATCTATTTCTAAGCCCCATTTCTTTTTGGTTTCAAGCTCCGGACCTAACTGAAAAGGGCCATATTTTGAGCTCATCTTCACTTCTCATTAAGGGCTCAACCTTGTTTGAGCCCTCCATAATATACTTGCTTCATTGATCATCTTGTATGTCATGATTTTGCATGCTATCTTTGGCCCATGAGCAATCTGTTTTTCAGCATGTTATAAACTGATATAAGGCTTATTTTGAGCCCCTCTTCAACATTGGAGAAGGGCTCAACCTTGTTTGGTGTTTCCATATGTCACTTGTAGTTATATCCCCTATTTGGCCCCATTTTTGCATAAATTAGTAGCCCTCTTTTCTTCTGTTTTTGGACCTTGGTTCGAACTAAAAGTGGTCTTATTTTGGCCTATACTTCATGTTTCATTCACACTTTTTTTCTGTTTGGTGATTATTTTATATACTTCATGTTATAGCACCTTTTGAGTATTGTTTTGCATCACATTTTAGCATGTTTTTATACTGATTTGAGGTCTGCCATATACTGTAAATGTTCATATTTTTGGTCCATATTCAGTGTTGTAGAAGGAAAATTTTCAGTTTGGGTTTTGCTTATACCACTTGCTTCATTACCCCTCTTTTGGCCCCTATTCTTGCATGCTATTTTTCCCCTACCTATACTTGCTGTTTGGCCATGTTTATAACTGTGAAAGTGCATCTTTTGGGACTGTCTAGCTTCTGTCTTTGCATTGCATGTCCATATTGTGCATGTTTGGCATAGCTATAGGCCATTTCGGATGCCTAATGTTGCATTTCGGGACATTTCCTTGCATTTCATGTCATTTCGCCTCATTTCGGGGCTGTTTTCCCCCATATTTTACTACTGAAATTCCATTAGAATGATTGCTATCATTTCCATGTCATTTTCATATCACATTCTGTCATCGCCTCGGTTTGCGTGCCCGTGTGCACGCATTTCGAGACACTTCATTTTCTGCCACCGGCATCCGATGTGAGTGTGGCTGAGGCTCTCTCATGTTGGTATAAGCCCATTTGTCATTTTCATGTCATTTTCATATCACATTCTATCATCGCCTCGGTTTGCGTGCCCGCGTGCACGTACTTCGGGACACATATCATCGCCTCGGTTTGCGTGCCCGCGTGCACGTACTTCGGGACACATATCATCGCCTCGGTTTGTGTGCCTGCGTGCACGTACTTCGAGACACATATCATCGCCTCGGTTTGCGTGCCCGCATGCACGTACTTCGAGACACATTTCATCACATATCATCGCCTCGGTTTGCGTGCCCACGTGCACGTACTTCGAGACACATTTCATCACATATCATCGCCTCGGTTTGCGTGCCCGCGTGCACGTACTTCGGGACACATATCATCGCCTCGGTTTGCGTGCCCGCGTGCACGTACTTCGAGACACATATCATTTTCTCGGTTTGCGTGCCCGCGTGCACGTACTTCGAGACACATATTATCGCCTCGGTTTGCGTGCCCGCGTGCACGTACTTCGAGACACATATCATTTTCTTGGTTTGTGTGCCCGTGTTCACGCACTCCGAGGCATTTCATTTTCATAGCATTCTGCATTTTCTCGGTTTGCGTGCCCGCGTACACGCATTTCGAGGCATCTCATTTCATAACATTGTGTACGTTAGGATTGTATCTTAGTTGAATTTCATGCATATCATGCATATTGCATCGTGTCCGGAATAAGAGTTAGCCCGGGCACGGGAAACGAGGTACATTTCGTACTCCGAGTGACGGAATGTGTCTCAATTCCCCAGTCACCGACACTCCGGATTATCCATGATGGAGTTAGGTTTTAGCTGTAGTCTCATGTGCATTCATCCTATATTGAGTTGTGCATTTCGACTCCTCGGCCATCATGCCTCGGTATGCGTGATTGGTGGCACGAGGATCGAGACATGCGTATATTTGTGCAAATACATTGCTATGCCCCTTTCCTGCTCTCTGTTGCAGCAAAACCAGGAATCAGCAACTTTCCGGGACTTGGCACGCTTTTCAAGAATAACAGGTGTAAACAGAGGCTAATTGGGGCATTCCGGTGGATTTCCGCGCAAGACAGTCCGGACATGCATCATCCACCAGAAGCAAGGCAGTCCCCGGCTTGCACGCCAGTTTATTTGCTTTCTAGTTAATTCATTAATTAATTAGAATTCTGTAATATTTTGGACTGTAATATTCTTTTATTTGGGGACTGTAATATTTGGACTGTATTATTTATTCGGACCCTCCGAGTGAAGGCACAACTGTAATAAGTGTGGGTGAGTGTGATGTATGTCTTCCAACCCCACGTCTTTCTCCCTTTTATTTATCCGATTAGATTAAGGCATATTTCAATTAGCATACAGTATGACAGCATGTTTGCATCATTCATCTGTATTGCATGCATCGGGCTCGGCGCATCATACTAACTGCATTGTACTTTCAATTCCAAGTTGAATACATGTTAGTTGTAGCATTTCGTATGCCATCTTAGAATAGCCGAGCCTACTATAGTTGCATTTTGCATGTGTTGCATTAGGCATTTCTGTACACTTAGGATCATGCATGATTTCTAATATAGTTTCTATTTTGGCTTGGAGTACTCGGTGAGTTTTATGCTTTAGCATCCTTGCATGCGTGTGAGTGAATGCCATGATAGCATGCTTACCATGAGGCTATGTGCTTATCTGATATATCTGCCTGAATGCCTGTGGGTGAAGGTTGGGTTATCTGAATTGGAATGAATCATCAAAATGTTTCAAACCTACCTGCGGGTAGCAAACCATTTTCAAAAACAAACATAAAATGTTTTGTTCCAATTCGGGCGACCCGGTCTATACTTATATGCTGTGAGCATCACATAGTAACCTAGGCTAATAACCGGAATAAGAACTCACAATGTTTTCAAAAATTGATATCATGGTTAGTAGAGGCCGGTCTATGACCGGGCGAGCGGGGGTGCTCACGAAGTGACCTTCCCCAATCGTACCCAAGTTCCCGAGCCGAGGCAACTTTGGTGATGACGGACACGTGGCCTTTTGGCACCGAGTCAGGGTTTCCTAAATTTCCCAAAATAAAATATTTAGGTGGCGACTCTGTATCTGGCAAAGCAGTCCATGTTTGGCACTTCTTTCAAAAATCAGTTTTCCTAAAACGATTTGCCGGATTTGGACTCTTTGGTTCAGATTTAGAACCGTGACTGCAAAAGTCGAGTCCGAGCTGTAGCGAGGTCCCTCGCGGGCTTGTTACAGTTTCTGGCGACTCCGCTGGGGATTTAGAGAACTTGACTCGAACTCTTGATATCTGTTTTTTGACTACATTTGTGTGTTTCTTTGCATTGCATTTGCATTGGTGCGCCTAGGACACCGTGTTTGCCATCTGCTATTCCTGAACGGTTTGCCGGAGGCTTGTCTTGTCAAGGCATGACCATAAGGCTGACCGGTTGTGGGCTCTGCCAGTATGGGAACACAAACCCCGGTTTTACCGGGGCACCCTCTTTGACCATTCGACCTAGTGCATATTCGGATCCATAGTGACCATTCCAAATTAGGACAGGTTGCTTACCCGTTTATAGATTGTTTGAAACCGCTGTGTGCGTAGTGAAACCCTAACTCCTGACACAATAGGACAGGGAAACCCTACCCCAACATAGGGGTGTTTTGGCTCTCATTTATCTGTTATGTGCTTTAGAGTGCGTCTCTACAGGAATGCATGTATCAGTATATGAGTTTGGGTATCAAGCCTGCGGGCATCAGTTCAGTATTGTCAGTATCAAGCCTGCGGGCATCAGATCAGTATATGAGTTTCAGTATCAAGCCTACGGGCATCAGTTCGGTATTGTCAGCATCAGGCCTGCGGGCATCAGTTCAGTATTATGGGTATCAGGCCTGCGGGCATCAACCAGTCTTTGAGAACGAGTTATCTGCGGATATCAGGTTCTGTTTTGGGGAACAGTGATACAGGGATAATAATCAGTGTTTGAGGACAGTATGTATTCAGCTTATTGACTGTGTGTTGATTATGCCCGACTGTGTGTCTTGCATTTTATTTTAAGCTGTTATGCTGTCCGTTTATCTGTTTATTTATTTCCTTTTCGCTTTATTTATCTTTTGCTAGGTCAGTTTTAGCACGATTGCTTCCAACCCAACAGGCATTCCCCAAGCACCTTGGACACGAGGTCGTCGACTCCACCGATCTGAGGATCTAATCGACGGACAGCCAGTGTTCCGTTCTCTACCCCCTGTTACCAGAAGGAAGCCAAAAAGGCGCAGTACGTCAGAACAGAGATTGTCAGAACAGTGGGTTACTTTATCAGATGACTACAGGACTGAGGTCTCAATTACTGCTGTAGAAATAGACATACCGGTTAGACAGATGGATCAACCGAATACATCAGGGATGGAGGCTTTGATGCGCCAGATGCAGGAGAGTATGAAACAAATGCACGATGATGCCGCCCGACAAGCGGAATTCTCCAAACAGCAGGCCACAGTCATGGCCCAGCAGGCTGAGTTGATTGCCAGACTGCAACAACAGAATACAGCGTCTCCTTCACAACAAATCCCTCCTCCGGCGGGGGCCCCATTACCTGAAAAGGCTCCTGCTATCCACGACGTCCCTCCAAACACCCAGACTACTGTACCGACTATCCAAAATCTGCAAGAGGACACAAGTCTCCCAACGGGGCCAGCTCCGCCCCCGATTCCACCACAACTGTCCAAGGTTCATATATCCAATCACCCGGACTCTCCATCCGAGATCGAGGTTGATCAAACAGCTCTGAAATTGAGCAAACTGGAGAAGCTCTTCAAGAAATCCCAAGGGGCCAAGGCTATGCCAGATATCGGAGATGGATATACCGAGGAGGCCGTGACACTCCCCGATAGGTTCAAAATGCCACAAATCGACCGTTTTGACGGGACCGGCGACCCCATGGTCCATATCCGACTGTTTGCAGATGTCTTGCGGCCGATGGGCCTAACACGACAACAGAAGCTCTCACTATTCGGCCGAACCCTGTCAGGTGTGGCCTCCCATTGGTACGCAAGATTATCAGATGAGGTGAAGAAGAATTGGGATGAGATGGCTGAGGCCTTTGTCACACAATATTCATACAACACTCAAATCGAGATCACAACCCGTGATCTTGAAACGACAAGGCAAGAGCCTAAGGAATCTTTCTCGGACTTTGTGATCCGATGGAGGGCCAAGGCGTCAACGATGACTTTAAGGCCCACTGACAGAGATCAAATTCGGATGATTGTGCGCAATCTCCACCCGAAGTTAATGCAGAGAATGATTGTGGTCCCCTTTCCCACTTTCGCAGATTTACATGATATGGGGGTGCAAATAGAAGATGCTATGAGGCAAGGTCTGTTTGACCAGGACAGAGAACAACCAAGGAGGACCTTCAATCGCAATAACAATGCAGGCCCGAGCGGCGCTGCAAATACGAGAGCCTCGGAAGTTGGTATGGTCACCACCACTCCCCCTCCCCCTCCAAGACCTATGACTGCCACACCTTTCTCCGGCGCGTCCGGAAGCAACACACAAGCCAACAGCCGATTCCAACCACGAGGCCAAAGAACCTTTACCCAACTATATATGCCTCTGACCAAAATTCTAGGAATACTGATCAGAAAGAATCATTTAAAACCCCTAGAACCAAAGCCATTACCGAATCCACTTCCCCCCTCATATGACCCGTCAAAATACTGTGCATACCACCAACAACACGGTCATGACACCGACCGTTGTTACAGACTGCGTCATGAGATCCAAGATCTTATTGACAAACAGGTGATCGCACCCCCCGATCAACCCAATGTTACAACCAACCCTCTCCCATCACATAACCAAGCTCCTCCTCCCAAAAGAATTAACTTTATCCAGACTGGGGTCGCATCTTACGATCCTAGCATCTACATTACGCCCACCCACCTACCCAAGCCAGAGGTGCTCCTTCCCGATTGCACTGATTTCTTGTGCATGGTGGACATCTCCAAAACCCAAACAGAACCGGTGGTGGTGACCGTCGAACACAGGGCAGGGCAGATTTTGGGAGGAAATGAGATTGTTGAATCTGAAACTGGACAGAATTTTGTCGGGGGAGCCTATGATCCAAGCAAGCACATCCTATCAACGAGCCGAATTGGGCTAAGTGTAGAATTGCCAGAGACAGGAGAGCTATGCATGATCCGGGGGGATAGATCCGGGCTATGGACAGATGAGCTGACAACTGCAGGGGAGGACTTTGCCAACCTGCAACTTTTTGACGACCAGGAACTGGGGGAGGCGTCAATTAATTGGTATGATTATGAGGAATCAGAGGAGGCCACGGGATGGCTCGAAGATCAACCAGATGCAGTGGGGGAAGCCCAATCAGAACAGAGCCCGGCAGAGGCAGAAATATCAGTTGTGGCCGGAACGGCCGAAAACCAAGTTGTACCGCCGGAGAGCGCCGGTGTTAAGAATTCCGCTCAAGACATAGGCATTGTAGATACAGGAATTGTTAAACAACCAGCTGTACTGACGCAGTTGGAGCAAGGAAAATTTGAGGAAGCTGAGAGAGCCAGAAAGGCAAAGGGCCCTGAAGGGACTGAAAGTGCTGTGTGCACAAAGACAAACAATGCTGCGAGCATATGGACAGAGAGCACTGAGAGTGCGAGTGGACCGGAGCCAGACAGGTGTCTGTTGGCTGTTAGTGGAATGTGGTGGGAAGATGACGACTTGTGTCTTGCCCACACGGATGAAGACTGGGGGAATAACCAGCCGGATGATACTTGGTACCTCGATGAAGTGGACCATATGACAAGAAGTGGGCGGTACTTCAAGCCCCCACACCTAGACCAACCCGAGGCATCCGGGAAGGATAGAGAAGTGGAAAGACAGAAGGAGAAGCAGATCGAAGATGAGGCTGTGTTGAAACAGTTAAAGAAAATACAAGCAGACATCTCCATCTGGGGACTGCTAATGGCATCACGAGTACACAGAGAAGCTGTCCTATCTGCCATGGACAAGTCCAAACTCTCCATAGACACCACGCCTGAACAGCTGGTTGGGCTGGTTTTTCCGGGAGGAGGTTCCCCGGCATTAACCTTTTCGGACAAGGAGCTACCGCCTGAGGGCACAAACCATAACAAACCGCTCTATATTTCTGTGGAATGTAGAGATAAGTGGATACCGGTGGTACTTGTTGATACCGGGTCTGCGATTAATGTCTGCCCGACCAGAACGGCATATGCAATCGGGTTGAAACCCGTGGACTTCGTCCCAACTACCCAAATGATCAGAGCATACGACAATACCAGCAGAGAAGTGATGGGGACTGTTGAAATGCAAACCAAGGTTGGTCCAGGACAACACAGTATCGAATTTCATATCTTGGACGTTCCCGCAACCTTTAACCTACTTTTGGGGCGACCGTGGTTGCACCAGGTCAAAGCAGTCTCTTCCACTCTACATCAGATGCTAAAGTACCCCCACGGGAAAGGGGTAGCGATAGTTTTCAGAAATTCATCAATCCATCCGCCGCCGGAGGTGTCAACACCTGTCTTGGAGATTGAGCACGGCACGGAGGATGTATTTTTTATCAGGGTTCACTTTGGCCGAGGCTCAAGTGGTACAGAATGTCATGGCTGCGAATGAGGGCATGTATGTTAGTGCACAATCCATATACCTCATGAACAAGCTAAAGCATACCCCTGGGATGGGATTAGGGAGAAGCGGCCGGAAAGGCGTCTCAGTATTGGCCGAAGTGCCGCACAACCCCCACGCCTTTGGACTGGGTTATCTGCCCACCAAGGAGGATTGGGTAAGGAAAGGGAAAGAAATGGCCGGAAGGGCCAGGGCAAAGAAGGCCGGGAAGCCATTTGATTTAATGCACAGGCCCATCTGGGGTACCCTAAACGGACGTTTCGTCCGGGAGGGGGAAGATTTTCCATTCTGCGGCTTCCCGGAGCCATGGAAAAACGCGGAGGGGAAGCGCGTGCCTGGTTTTGAAATCTTCTTCGACATACAATTCTCTGGGGATGACGTTGCCGAAGCGCAGACAGACCCACCAACTGAGGTTGAGCAATGTGAAGCAGTGGATCCTGAGAGCACAGAGCTTGAAATGGGGGTAGCACTGGCAAGTCTACTATCAGATCCTCCAATCGGCCAAGAGTGCTTGGGGGATAACTCTTTGGTTTCTGTGATTGGAGATGAAATAGCTGCGGGCTTTCCAGCGCCGATCTTGGATGCATCTATCGCACCTTCTCTCATCTGGCAGTATGAAGAAGGCTTTTTATCTAGCAGTTCCGGGTCAGGTAGTGAGCCGGAATCTGATTCTACCGAATCTTCTGCGTCGGAATCAGATTCCAGCTCGACTGAGTCTGAGTCCGGTATTCCTGGGGGTGATAACCCGGATGCCACAGTCCTGTCTAGGTCGTCTTTTTCATTTTCTTTTGAGTCTGTTGTAACAGAGGAATCTGACGGCTTGGAAGTATTTAATGAGAATGATGTGGATGTGGTTTCCGAGTATTTCTCTGTGCCTTTGATTTATTGCTTAAATCAGGATTTTCAAAATTTTGATGAAAACAGCGAGGAAGAAATTCCCCCAGTTTTGCAACGATTAATTGATCAAGAGCAGGAAAGATTTGTTAAACCATTAATGGATGAAATCACTACTGTGAATGTTGGTACTGAGAAGGACCCGCGGCTGGTCCAGATCGGGTCCACGTTGTCTTCAGAGGAGCGCGAGCGCTTAGTCGCTTTATTAAAAGATTTCAAAGATGTTTTCGCGTGGTCCTATGAAGACATGCCTGGAATCGATCCTGAGATTGTACAGCACCGGATCCCTCTTGATCCAGAGGCCCGCCCTGTCAAACAGAAGCTCAGAAGGATTCGCCCGGACTGGGCTCTCAAAATCAAGGAAGAGGTCACCAAGCAAATTGACACAGGGTTCCTGCTGGTATCTGAATATCCAACTTGGTTGGCCAACATAGTTCCAGTGCCGAAGAAGGACGGCAGAATTCGGGTCTGTGTAGACTTCAGAGATTTGAACAGGGCCAGTCCGAAAGACGACTTCCCTTTGCCGCACATCGATGAATTGGTAGACTTCACGGCAGGACATGCCTTGCTTTCGTTTATGGATGGTTTCTCAGGCTATAACCAGATAGTGATGGCACCCGAAGACCGGGAGAAGACTACGTTCACTACCCTGTGGGGGACATATTGTTATAGAGTAATGCCATTTGGGTTGAAAAATGCTGGAGCTACGTATCAACGGGCAGCAACTACAATATTGCATGATATGATCCATAAAGAGGTCGAGGTGTACGTGGACGACATGATTGTCAAGTCCAAAGATAGAGAGGGCCACTACACCGCCTTACAAAAATTCTTTCAAAGGATCAAAGAGTTTCGGCTGCGACTGAATCCCCAGAAATGCACGTTTGGTGTTACAGCAGGGAAGATGCTAGGGTTTCTGATCACACATAGGGGCATCGAGGTCGACCCTTCCAAAATCAAGGCCATCTTAGAAATGCCACCACCAAGGACTGAAAAGGAGGTGCGAGGCTTTCTGGGTAAAGTGCAATTCATAAGACGGTTTATTTCTAAATTAACCTTGACTTGTGAACCACTTTTTGGTCTCCTGAAAAAAGGAAAGAAATTCCAATGGGACGGCCGATGTCAAGCAGCTTTTGAGCAGATCAAAGAGTATCTACAGAACCCGCCCGTGTTGTCACCGCCAGAGCCGGGGAGACCGTTGATACTGTACCTTTCGGTAACTGAGACCACCATGGGCTGCATGCTCGCGCAGGAGTCAGAAGACAAAGTGGAAAGAGCCATCTACTATCTGAGCAAAAATATGCTGGATTACGAGACTCGCTATACGCCGCTGGAGAAGGCTTGTTTGGCCTTGGTATGGGCAACCAGGAAGCTGCGGCACTACCTGTTAGCCCACTCTGTAATGTTGGTTTCGCGTTTGGATCCCATCAAATATCTCTTCGAGAAACCAGCACTTACGGGTAGGCTAGCTCGATGGCTGCTGTTGCTCTCCGAATTTGATTTGAGGTATGTAACGCGCAAATCAGTAAAAGACAGAGCGGTAGCGGAGTTCCTTGCCGACCACCCGGTTGAGGGGGATGAAGCGGTTGAATATCTATTCCCAGATGAAGCCATTCTGCATGCCGAAGATGAAACTTGGACGATGTACTTTGACGGAGCGTCAAACCAGTATGGGTATGGGATAGGGGTGTTGCTGATAGCGCCTGACGATTCCCGTATCCCCTTAGCATTCAAGCTCCGGTTCAAGGTTTCCAATAACGAAGCAGAGTATGAGGCATGTATTGCTGGCCTGGAAGCAGCCCTGGAACTAGGGGCAAGACGAGTGGACGTCATTGGGGACTCGAACCTTGTTGTGTCTCAAGCGAAAGGAGATTGGAAAGTCAAAGAGGAAAGGATGATAATCTACCACCAAACCTTGGATTTGTTAATTCCTCGGTTTGAAAAGCTAAAATTCACCCACCTCGTAAGAGAGAACAACAGGTTTGCAGATTCATTAGCAACTCTATCTTCTATGATAGACATCCCGTCCGGAGTCCGGATGCGTCCAGTCATTATTGATCAGAAGTTCGTGCCGGCATACGAGTCAATTTCCGCCATAGATGAGGTTCAAGACGGCAACCCCTGGTATTACGACATCTGGAACTTCTTGGAAAAGGAGACATATCCACTAGGGGTAAATGCCAAAGATAAGAGGGCTGTCAGAAGAATGGCTGTTCAGTTCGTTATCTGCGGGGGAAAGCTGTACAAAAGGGGTCATCTGGGAATGCATAAGCTCTGTGTAGAAGCTGAAGAGTCAAAACGCCTGATGGAAGCCATCCATGGGGGGGAGTGCGGTGCACACATGAATGGAGTAATGCTGGCCAGAAAGATCCTCAGACAGGGCTACTACTGGTCAACCATGGAGGAGGATTGTATTAGCTTTGTTCGGCGATGCCACAAATGTCAAATCCATGCAAACCGCATGAACATCCCGCCGTCAAAACTGTACAACATGACTTCACCATGGCCTTTTTCAGTCTGGGGAATTGATGTGATCGGAGCTGTTACCCCGAAGGGGTCAAACGGGCATGAGTTTATCCTGGTAGCGATAGATTATTTTACAAAGTGGGTCGAGGCCCAATCATACGCGGTGTTGAAGGCATCGCATGTCGCAAAATTCATCAGAAACAACATCATCTGTCGCTACGGGGTGCCAAACGAAATAATTTCAGATAATGGTTCCCACTTCAAGAAAGAAGTGATAGACTTGTTGGAGAAATACAATGTGGCTTTTCACAAGTCATCTACATACAGGCCGCAGACCAACGAAGCGGTTGAAGCCGCCAACAAGAATATCAAGCATATACTACAGAAGATGGTGGAAACCTATCGAGATTGGCCAGACAAGCTGCCATTTGCTCTGTGGGGCTACAGGACGTCAATCAGAACTTCTACTGGAGCAACTCCATATTCATTAGTCTATGGAATGGAGGCTGTTCTACCCATTGAGATTGAGGTTCCGTCGTTACGAGTATTGGCTGAATGCCAGATAGCCGAAGCAGATTGGCAGCAAAGCAGATTCGAAGAACTCATGCTCTTTGATGAAAGAAGACTGAAAGCATTGTACCACATCCAAGGCTATCAACGCTGAATTGCCCGGGCTTTCAACAAGAAAGTTAAGTCCAGGAATCTGAAAGAAGGAGATTTGGTGCTCAAAGACAACCGAGCTCCCATCCACGACCCAAGGGGCAAGTTCAAACCCAATTGGACTGGTCCTTACATCATCAAAGCTATCTGGTCAGGTGGGGCTGTGATTCTGATGGATCTAGATGGCTTGGAGTTCTCACAACCGATCAATATGGGCAAGTTGAAGAAATACTATCCTTGAGAGGCTCGCTAGGCCGAAAACCCGAAAGGGCGACCTAGGCAAAATTCAGAGCACAAAAAAATTAGAAAATATAAAAACTGAGCTCGCAAGGTTGAAAACCCGCAAAGGGCGGCCTTGGAAAAAGTTAGAGCGCAAAAGGAGAGTAAAAATACTCGAGTGAACCTGGGCCTGAACTACGTAAGGCTTGATTCCCATCTTTGGGATACGTAGGCGGCTTCACCTTGAAGTTCAGTCATAAACCTTTTTCCCCGATCAACTCTGTCCATTTCGACCATCTCAGTCATCTTTATCCATCAGCATTTATCGTGATCTCCGGTATAGTGCTGTTCAAACTAGGGGCAACTTTCCGTTGCCACGACGGTGCAAAGTTACTCAGACTAGGGGCAACTTTCCGTTGCTGTGAAGTGCCGCATTGTTCTTCAGACTAGGGGCAACTTTCCAGTTGCAGGAATCTGGGGTTGTGCATCTCAGTGACAGATTTCCGGTGTGTCCAATTCTGATCCACATCGAAAATAGTTTTGAAAAGTTTTAATGAAAGTTGACTTTGTTCAAATCAATCTTTTTACGACTAAGACCATCTTTAGACCAAAAGTGGAAAATTTTCAGTACCATAACTTTCAATTTCATTGATTTCAAAATAGAATTCTCTTGCTCTTGCATTACAATCGAGGTTGCTTATTTTAGTACATTCATAAAGAAAACTTGAAAATGCTAAATAAGCAATAAATTTGAGGCATAGTTGAATCAAGTATCTCTGCGTCCCCTCCCAGAGCTGGATGGAGCATCTGACGCCAAGCTAGGCCCGACCTGTGCCTCTTCATTAAGCCAATCCACGCACTCATCAGACAAAGTACAACTGAAAGTGGAAGCAGGGGCCAGGAGCTCTCTAGTCCTCCATGCCGTGGCATATCGGGCAAGCTGTGCACCCCGGACCGGGAAAGCGGCTGGGTACTCAATCCCCTCCGGTGGACAGGTCTGATCATGGCCAAACTGACGCAGAAACCGGAACGGAAAATAGAATACACAATGGGTTAGACCAATCAGTTGGATCCCAATCAGCCGAGACATACTATAGCTCATTGCCGGGAGGTTGAGCCAAGGACAACGCCAGGCAATGCCGTTTGTGGACAAATTGCACATCCAATCGAACCACCACCTTTCGTCAAGAGCATTGACTAGGCGCTGCCGAAAGAAGTAGCCTCGAGCTGAATAGGCCGGGCAAGAGTCCACAACTTGCAACTTGTCCATTAACCATACCTAGGGGAGGGATGGAAAATGAGAGATTAAAGAACAGAGAGATGTACGATGAGAGAAAAGTAAGACAAGGGTTTTGAGAGAAAAATCGAGCCTGAGGGTCGAGTGATGTGAGCAGATATATATGTGAGGTCGGGTGGAAAACATTACCTGCAGTAGCAGTGGACTCCCGGCAAACCTAGTCGCCTCCCGGCGATAGACAGAATCTAAGCCCATCAATGTCTCGGCCAAGGTCATGGCAATACAGCTCTTTCCTTCTCTCAAACCTTGGGCGACCTCAATCAGGCGAATGCTAGCCCCGCCGAAGCCCGAGGAAAGCAGAAAGTGAGACAACAAACATAAGCAGAGGGCGTGTTGCCGAAAACCCTGCCAATAATGGTTACTGCGGTCACCAGCGTCGGAAAAATGATGGATCAAGCCGAGGATGTCCAGCTCTCCACTGCAGATCAGAGATCGAGCGTCATGTGCTGTGAGTCCACACATCCGCCCTAAAGCCTGGGCGTGACCAAAACGGAACTGGGGCAAGATCACTTCAGAGCATTCAGACTCCATCAAAACCTGAAAATCTTCGAAAGTGGGACACATCTCTTGGCCGCCAAAGCTAAAAACATGCGTCACTGGATTCCAGAACCTTGCCGTGGCATGGAGAAAAGGGAGATATAACGGAGTATGGCTCAGCGTGAATAGTGCATTCAAGCCGAAACCCCGGAAATTCAGCTTTTCCGAGCCATCTAGAGAAGAGATCCAAGATGTGATATTTTCTGCGAGAAACGCCTCCATCTTTGCCTAAAACTAAGATGAAATGAATGTTCCCGAAGTTGAGGCTTTTATAGAAGGAAAAACACTATTCACGGGGACACGTGTCAAAAATCCGGTGGCTGCAGGACTGAATGGTCGGCCAGCTACTTTTTCTGGTCGGCCAGCCATTTACTTTTTCAGAAATGGCCGGCCAGCTGTCTCTCTCCACCAAAAATGGCCGGCCAGCTCCCAAGGATGGCTGGCAATGCTGCAGTATATCTCCTTGACCCTGTCTTATCCTTCGAGAGAGAATTCCAAGCATTTCCGGGCAACAGGAGACTCAAAGGCCTTCATCTCCCTCCGTTTCGGATGCGTTCCGATCGTCAAAAGTACACTTTGTTTTTGTTAAGGTGTTTTGATTTTCGAGTTGTTGTTTTTGCTTATCGAGTTGTTTGTCGAGCGGACGTGTTTCGTGTTTTTGAGTCATTGCGCTCTGTTTAAGCAATCTTTGTTTAAGTCTGGTTTATTGGTGTTGTTGCATTTTGCTTATCGAGTTGTAAACTTTCTAAGGTCCTGTTATATCTTAGTAAGTTGAGTTGTTTAGTTTGTTGCGTCGGTTCACTACCTGACTTGGTGCTTACACAATGCGCATTTCCATTCAATTTTATTTTTGTGCAAAATAAATTGATGCGATACGATGCTAAAAATACAAACATATTTTCAAAAGCTATTTCATTTCATCATGCTTTACAACAAACAAAGGTACAAGTTTTACAAAAAATAAAACTGCCTAACAATGTGCAAAGTGTTACAAACTACTAGCAAAAAGAAAAATAAAGCAGGAAATAACAACATCAAAGTCCTCGGGAGCGGGAACGAGAAGCACGCCTCGTCCTCTTTTGCGGGACGACCTCCACACCATCATCTGAGTCGGAGCCGTCATCCTCAGGGTCCTCCTCAGCCTCGCCTCTGTTCCCCGAGCCAAAACCGGAGCCTCCCTCCTCAACAGATGTCTCGAATTGACGGTCGGTAGCCTCCTCCTCCTCCTCATCAGACTCCACCTCCACAACATGAGCCCTGCGTCTGCGGGCAGGCCCTCCTCGAGCTCCTCGGAAAGGCCTAGATGGCCCAGATCCTCTGGAAGGCCGAGATGGCCCAGCTCCCCAATGAGGCCCGGATGGCCTAGTCTGCAGCTGGCCGGACCATGAAGGCATCTGAAAACAAAAAGTTCAATTCAAATGCATCAGTTCAAATATATACATCAGATGCAGATACAAGCAGAGGCTACATGAAGTGAGTGCATGTAAGTACAGTGTATAAGTGGGGTGTGTGTCAGATGTGCTCTACACAAATAGTCTATCGATGCAGTAGAAATCAGCATGTCATCAGAAGTATGATAAATGCCAGAAAACTGAAGGGTACCTGGATGCCCGCGACAGATAACTGTGCCTCCCTGCGTAGAACCATGCCCTCGAGTGTGGCCACCAGCCCAACCACCTCCTCCATGTATCCTCGCGATGGCTGCAAAAACGAGCTCATAATCATCAGTGAACAGAAAAGTGTCTAAACATCTGAACGATGAATGAAAACAAGTGGAGCATACCGGCGGTGAGTCCGGATCAATGGCGTATCGATCACTGGGCATCGGAGGCTCTAATGGAATCAGAGTCGGAGAGCTAGCCCCATACTGCCATGCCATCAACTCAGTCGGCATATCTGGCCATCCGACATGAGGATGAATCGACGGAGTCGGAGGAAACGGTCTACTCCCACCTCTAGATGCGCCAGCCCCGCTAGAAGAAGGGACGTCTGTAGCTCGAGCCCGAGCCTGATCCGAGGATGACGTACCGGCAGGCCTCATCATCGGGATACGAGCTTCCGTCAATGGGGGCATCAAGTATATGTGACGGTAGGTGGCGTAGTCCCCCTCCTCAATATATAGTAAGGCTTCAGTACCCAGCATGGCGCCGACTACCTCTGAGTAAGAGAGCCTGTCAGCGGTCCGCATACTAGCTGGGGGTGCTGCGGGAATATCCTGAGAAAGATACCCCCATACCTGGCGCAGAAAGCGCTCCCCCAGGAACCATGCCCTGCCAACCGGCCCTTCAAGCAGGACCCTATACTGAGAGATGCCTGATGCTCCGGTATACTGAAGTCGGAGATCATCACCCAGGGGCGCCCAAGGCTGCCATGTAATCTGCGGATGACAAATGCATAAACCGACCAGAAATCAAGAATATACAGTGCAAATCAAAGATGAAAATGAAAAGAACTGAAAGTTCTGAGGTACCTCTGAGTGTCGCACCGTGTCGAAATACTGTCGCAGGCGAAGGAGGGTCTCTCGAGGCCTCGCCCGGTGCGGGCCCTCAAATATCAATGAATATGGGGTCACGGGAATCCCTACCACCTCCAGCTCTGGGGCTAATGATGGGAAGTATACATAAACCCATAGCTGAGAAAAGCAGTGCAGAATGTAAGTACGAAATGCTGAGAGCAGAATACAGACTGTAAAAGTGCGCTGTGGGTGCAATGTACAAGTAATGAGAAGCAGAAATGTAAATCAGGGGGACAGAAAAGTACCTCCCAAGCTCTCCAGTAGCCGCCAAGTAAGTCGCCCCGCCCGCGGGAGGTCGCGCTCATGTAAAAGTAGAGGGTAGCCAGGCCAGCGCCACCCCAATCATATCTACTGACCTGTGATAGGTCAACCAGAGCGCTCAACAGGTATAGCCCAATGGTGTTCCCTCTGTCGGCGAACAGGGTAGTCCCGAAGAGGAACATCAAGAAGCCACAAGCATACTGCTCTGTCTCCTCGGGAGTCTCGGGCACCATCTCTGCCCGCCGAAAATGGGAAGAGAACCAAGTATATCGGACTCTCCCAGAGACCCTGTCAACAGGTGGGCAAGCCCCCAATAAATACATCCAGGCGGCCTCCCACTCGCCCATGTCCTCGTCGTAAGGGATGGACCAACCTCCGACGTCAAGGCCGGTCAATACAGCAAAATCAAAAGGGGTCATGGTCATGTCCCCGGTAGCAGAGAAATGGAAGGAATTGGTGGTGTCCCACCTTCTCTCTACCAAGGCTGCCATCAGCGTCCTCCTGGCAGGACAACGTGACAACCCGACACAGAAGGGGCCGAACCCCGCCAAATCTACCAAGTCTCTGACGCCCTCCGGGAGCTCAGCGTACCAATCCCTCGCCGCAGTGGAACCATACCCCCGCACACTGCGGGAACTACCCTGCATTCAGAATGAATACATGTGTCAATAATGAAATGAAAATGGGCTGTGTGCCAATGAAATGAAAATGGGCTGTGTGCCAATGAAATGAAATGGGCTGTGTGCCAATGAAATGAAAAAGGGCTGTGTGCCAATGGAATGAAGTTTGGGCTGTGTGCCGATGAAGTGAAATAAGCTACTTTCAAAATCTACCTGGGCTGCGTGTTCAGAAAATTTGAATTTTGGGCTGCGTGTTCAACTTTCAGTTAATTTGTGGGCTGCGTGTTCACTATCTACCTGGGCTGTGTGTTCAGAAAATTTGAATTTTGGGCTGCGTGTTCAACTTTCAGTTAATTTGTGGGCTGCGTGTTCACTATCTACCTGGGCTGCGTGTTCAGAAAATTTGAAGTTTGGGCTGCGTGTTCAACTTTCAGTTAATTTGTGGGCTGCGTGTTCACTATCTACCTGGGCTGCGTGTTCAGAAAATTTGAAGTTTGGGCTGCGTGTTCAACTTTCAGTTAATTTGTGGGCTGCGTGTTCACTATCTACCTGGGCTGCGTGTTCAGAAAATTTGAATTTTGGGCTGCGTGTTCAACTTTCAGTTAATTTGTGGGCTGCGTGTTCACTATCTACCTGGGCTGCGTGTTCAGAAAATTTGAAGTTTGGGCTGCGTGTTCAACTTGCAGTTAATTTGTGGGCTGCGTGTTCACTATCTACCTGGGCTGCGTGTTCAGAAAATTTGAAATTTGGGCTGCGTGTTCAACTTTCAGTTAATTTGTGGGCTGCGTGTTCACTATCTACCTGGGCTGCGTGTTCAGAAAATTTGAAATTTGGGCTGCGTGTTCAACTTTCAGTTAATTTGTGGGCTGCGTGTTCACTATCTACCTGGGCTGTGTGTTCAGAAAATTTGAGATTTGGGCTGCGTGTCCAACTTTCAGTTAATTTGTGGGCTGCGTGTTCACTATCTATCTGGGCTGCGTGTTCAGAAAATTTGAAGTTTGGGCTGCGTGTTCAACTTCCATTTAAAATGTGGGCTGCGTGTTCACTATCTACCTGGGCTGCGTGTTCAGAGAATTTGAAATTTGAGCCGTGTGTTCTAATGTGGGCTGTGTGTTCGCAATTAATTAATGAGCCGAGTGTTCAGAAATTCAAGTGTTGAAACTACATGTTCAAAATGTAAGCAAAGTACTATGTCATAAGCTAAACTACATATTCAAGCATGGCAAAGGTGCGAAATGTAAAATACAGAAGATAAGGTAAATACCTCTCGGGCCTCGTGAGAGAGATACTGCTCCGGCTCTCTGAGAAGCAGATCCACGGGTGCTCTCTCGTCGAAGCTGGTAAAATGACGGAAGACGGCATGCGGGAGGACGTGAGCTGCCGGACGGTACCTCTCAGGAATAAAAGGTCGGGTCCTCGGAGGTAGAGTCGTGGGATCGAAATCATCTCCGGCACCCAGAAAACCTCCACCATGGGAAGAAGTACCCGCCATTTTTAGGAATCTGCAAAAGGGGAGCAAAAATGAGCAAAATGGGCCAAAATTGGAAAAAGTCAACAAAAGTCAACTCTCAGGAAATAAAAAGTCAACAAAAGTCAACTCTCGAGAAAATATTCCAAATATTAAGATAAACTTACCTCAAGTGGTGAAAATGCAAAAGGAAGCTCCGAAGCCGGAATTTAATCGCTCCAAAGTATTTAAAACTGAGTGTTTTTGCGAAAACAATTTGCGCGGGGCATTGGAAAACGGGCGTGAAACTCAAAACTGGAGAGGAAAGTATTGAAAGAGGCAAGAAATGAAGTGAGGTTCGGCTGCCATTTATAGGCCTCAAGCCTTGGATTGCAAGAGCATCAAAAAGGAGGGAAAAAGACCAAAATGCCCCCGGAAAAAGGGCATGGCCGGCCGGCCCCTATTTCTAGCTGGCCAGCCATCTGCTTTTTGCAGAAATGGCCGGCCAGCCATCTACTTTTGTGGAAACCGGTTGGCCACCTCCCCTTGGGAAGATAAACGGCCGGCCATCATCCCCACATGCTCACCTAGCTCTCTGCAAATTTTGAGGAAGATCGGAGTTCCCGGGACCTGAAAAAGTTCAAGAAAAGTACACTTCCGGTCGCGAAATTGCTCCGTCGGGACTTCGGTTTCAAGTTCTGACATGTGTCTCATCTTCATTCATCGAAATCAAATCCTTTTTGAATAAAAGGTAACATTTCAAAGAAGCGGATCGGAGGCCGCGATTGAGTTACCTTCGCCGAAACATGCGTTTCTGTACTCGTTGTTTCATGACAAACGAGCGCCCTGATTCCTGCTCGTGTTACATTATCTTGCATTTTCATGAACATACCCGCATTAACATACACGTTTCTTGATGTTAATCATACTTCTGTGTTTGAGCATACGTTGTCACGCATGTTCTGCTTTTGCATTGCGATGCATTCACTCACCGGCACTGCGTGTGTCGAATTTTCAAAGTCACATTGAATACATATTGTTAGCATATTGTGTTTGTTGCAATTTCTCTCTTTTGCAGGCACGATATTGTATGTACGGTTCAATTGAAGCTGGTGCGACCAGACGAATCGCACAGGTATTGTATCTTCTCCGTGTGAGACGTGGCGGGGATTGAATAATCCTCCGCATTCTTAACTGCATGAAATGTAGTTGTTGCTTTGCATTCTTGCTTAAAACTGTTGCATCTATTTGCGAATACTTGCTTCATTACAGCTTGCTGCATTTGCATGATCATTGGGTTACCTTAGGCTTCTTGCATATCATTTGCATTTTGCCCCCTGCCTGCGGGCACGCCTGCGGGCGCATCTCTGTTTATCCAGTATGTTTGTCTAAGTCTTCAGCCTTGTCAAAAATGGGTCGTCTCTGGGCTTTGACATTCACTCCCGTCACTTGTGACTTCCGAGTTCTGTCAAAGAGGGGCAACTGTAGACACCCCATTTTTGACCGACCTTAAGACTCAGACGTCACCAGTTGAGCGTTAGGTGATGTTGCATAATATGCTCGTTCAGAAGTTTCAGAGTCGCGGCCGTGAGCCCTGCCTCCGGACTTCCGAACCCTTTTCTGTGCCTTGTCTCGGTTTGCGAGCCAGACTCGGTTTTCTCTGTTTCTTTTCCTGAGGGAAGGGAGAGGTCCCGTGGACCATCTCTCAATGTCCGTAGGCTGCATTTGGTGGCCGTAGGCCATTTTGCCCATTTCGGAGTCCGGTTCCCGGTTTTCGGAGCCGTCAGGTCGTGTGCCTCGGTTCGGGACCGCTTAACCATCTCCTATTGCTCTGATTTTTGGCATACATCTTATTTCATCCCTTTTGAGGGACACTGGGGGCTAAGAAACCCACTTCGAGGTCGAATACCATTTTCGGTGCTTAACAGCCCATTTTCGGGACCCCAAACTGCGTGTTTTGGCCCCGGAACGTTCGTTTTGCAACGGTTTTCGTTCATTTTTGGCAGGTACCTCTGTTTTATCACAGGGAAGGTCACTGAAGGGTGGGAGGCCAGCAATTGTTGCAGCAACCAGTTATCTCTCTTCCGGAGCCTCCCGGCGCCCGTTTTTCGCACTTCCGGGCTAATGTTGAATACCTTGGAGCTAGTGTTGCCAACTTTCAACCACATATCTGTGATCTACACATCTGAGAGGCCCCTAAAAGTTCATGGCCGGCCATTAAGGTCACCTGACCCTTTTGACCCCTTTCTTCCGGGCTAATGTTGAACCCCTTGGACCTTTTTTCTTGAACTTTGAACCACATATCTGTGATGTACACACATAAGAGGCCCCTAAAAGTTTATGGCCGGCCAGTAAGTCAACTTGACCCTTTTGACCCCCTCTTTCCGAGCCATTGTTGAACCCCTTGGGCCCACTTTCTTGGAATTTCAACTACATGGTTGTGTTGTACACACATAGAGGTACCTCCCCAGTAGCTGGCCGGCCAGAAAATCACCTTGACCCTTTTGACCCCTAGCCGGCCGGCTAGGGGGTGTGGCCGGCCGGCCACCTCCAGCAAAAGTATGAGGCCGGCCTGCTTCCTTGTACTGTACCCTTTCCAGCTGTGGGGCAATATCCCCCAGATATTTTCTGTATCTTGGGGATATTTTGTGCGGGAGTTTTGCCCTCCTTCTCCCCTACCTTTACACCCCATTTTTGATCTTTATAACCAGCTGGTGGCCTTCTTCATAAGGGTTAGAAAAATTATCCTTCAAAGCTCCATAGCCAACTCCATCTTCTTCCCTCTCAATTCTTCAAAAAACCCTAAGTCCCTAACCTTCATTCCTTCTACACCACCAAGCTCTACCACCACCACCTCACCTCCAGCAGCAAGGAAGGTTTCTAGAAGGCAAAAGAAGCTGCAAATCCATCCAAGAAGCAACAAAAGCTTGAATCTTCAAGGGTAAGTTACACTTTTAACCTTTTGAACCTTTTTCTTGATCTATTTCTAAGCCCCATTTCTTTTTGGTTTCAAGCTCCGGCCCTAACTGAAAAGGGCCATATTTTGAGCTCATCTTCACTTCTCATTAAGGGCTCAACCTTGTTTGAGCCCTCCATAATATACTTGCTTCATTGATCATCTTGTATGTCATGATTTTGCATGCTATCTTTGGCCCATGAGAAATCTGTTTTTGAGCATGTTATAAACTGATATAAGGCTTATTTTGAGCCCCTCTTCAACATTGGAGAAGGGCTCAACCTTGTTTGGTGTTTCCATATGTCACTTGTATTTATATCCCCTATTTGGCCCCATTTTTGCATAAATTAGTAGCCCTCTTTGCTTCTGTTTTTGGACCTTGGTTCGAACTAAAAGTGGTCTTATTTTGGCCTATACTTCATGTTTCATTCACACTTTTTTTCTGTTTGGTGATTATTTTATATACTTCATGTTATAGCACCTTTTGAGCCTTGTTTTGCATCACATTTTTAGCATGTTTTTATACTGATTTGAGGTCTTCCATATACTGTAAATGTTCATATTTTTGGTCCATCTTCAGTGTTGTAGAAGGAAATTTTTCAGTTTGGGTTTTGCTTATACCACTTGCTTCATTACCCCTCTTTTGGCCCCTATTCCTGCATGCTATTTTTCCCCTACCTATACTTGCTGTTTGGCCATGTTTATAACTGTGAAAGTGCATCTTTTGGGACTGTCTAGCTTCTGTCTTTGCATTGCATGTCCATATTGTGCATGTTTGGCATAGCTATAGGCCATTTCGGATGCCTAATGTTGCATTTCGGGACATTTCCTTGCATTTCATGTCATTTCGCCTCATTTCGGGGCTGTTTTCCCCCATATTTTACTACTGAAATTCCATTAGAATGATTGCTATCATTTCCATGTCATTTTCATATCACATTCTGTCATCGCCTCGGTTTGCGTGCTCGCGTGCACGTACTTCGGGACACATATCATCGCCTCGGTTTGCGTGCCCGCGTGCACGTACTTCGAGACACATATCATCGCCTCGGTTTGCGTGCCCGTGGGCACGTGCACGTACTTCGAGACACATATCATCGCCTCGGTTTGCGTGCCCGCGTGCACGTACTTCGAGACACATTTCATCACATATCATCGCCTCGATTTGCGTGCCCGCGTGCACGTACTTCGGGACACATATCATCGCCTCAGTTTGCGTGCCCGCATGCACGTACTTCGAGACACATATCATTTTCTCGGTTTGCGTGCCCGCGTGCACGTACTTCGAGACACATATCATCGCCTCGGTTTGCGTGCCCGCGTGCACGTACTTCGAGACACATATCATTTTCTCGGTTTGTGTGCCCGTGTTCACGCACTCCGAGGCATTTCATTGTCATAGCATTCTGCATTTTCTCGGTTTGCGTGCCCGCGTGCACGCATTTCGAGGCATCTCATTTCATAGCATTGTGTACGTTAGGATTGTATCTTAATTGAATTTCATGCATATCATGCATATTGCATCGTGTCCGGAATAGGAGTTAGCCCGGGCACGGGAAACGAGGTACATTTCGTACTCCGAGTGACGGAATGTGTCTCAATTCCCCAGTCACCGACACTCCGGATTATCCATGATGGAGTTAGGTTTTAGCTGTAGTCTCATGTGCATTCATCCTATATTGAGTTGTGCATTTCGACTCCTCGGCCATCATGCCTCGGTATGCGTGATTGGTGGCACGAGGATCGAGACATGCGTATATTTGTGCAAATACATTGCTATGCCCCTTTCCTGCTCTCTGTTGCAGCAAAACCAGGAATCAGCAACTTTCCGGGACTTGGCACGCTTTTCAAGAATAACAGGTGTAAACAGAGGCTAATTGGGGCATTCCGGTGGATTTCCGCGCAAGACAGTCCGGACATGCATCATCCACCAGAAGCAAGGCAGTCCCCGGCTTGCACGCCAGTTTATTTGCTTTCTAGTTAATTCATTAATTAATTAGAATTCTGTAATATTTTGGACTGTAATATTCTTTTATTTGGGGACTGTAATATTTGGACTGTATTATTTATTCGGACCCTCCGAGTGAAGGCACAACTGTAATAAGTGTGGGTGAGTGTGATGTATGTCTTCCAACCCCACGTCTTTCTCCCTTTTATTTATCCGCTTTTGATGATTAGATTAAGGCATATTTCAATTAGCATACAGTATGACAGCATGTTTGCATCATTCATCTGTATTGCATGCATCGGGCTCGGCGCATCATACTAACTGCATTGTACTTTCAATTCCAAGTTGAATACATGTTAGTTGTAGCATTTCGTATGCCATCTTAGAATAGCCGAGCCTACTATAGTTGCATTTTGCATGTGTTGCATTAGGCATTTCTGTACACTTAGGATCATGCATGATTTCTAATATAGTTTCTATTTTGGCTTGGAGTACTCGGTGAGTTTTATGCTTTAGCATCCTTGCATGCGTGTGAGTGAATGCCATGATAGCATGCTTACCATGAGGCTATGTGCTTATCTGATATATCTGCCTGAATGCCTGTGGGTGAAGGTTGGGTTATCTGAATTGGAATGAATCATCAAAATGTTTCAAACCTACCTGCGGGTAGCAAACCATTTTCAAAAACAAACATAAAATGTTTTGTTCCAATTCGGGCGACCCGGTCTATACTTATATGCTGTGAGCATCACATAGTAACCTAGGCTAATAACCGGAATAAGAACTCACAATGTTTTCAAAAATTGATATCATGGTTAGTAGAGGCCGGTCTATGACCGGGCGAGCGGGGGTGCTCACGAAGTGACCTTCCCCAATCGTACCCAAGTTCCCGAGCCGAGGCAACTTTGGTGATGACGGACACGTGGCCTTTTGGCACCGAGTCAGGGTTTCCTAAATTTCCCAAAATAAAATATTTAGGTGGCGACTCTGTATCTGGCAAAGCAGTCCATGTTTGGCACTTCTTTCAAAAATCAGTTTTCCTAAAACGATTTGCCGGATTTGGACTCTTTGGTTCAGATTTAGAACCGTGACTGCAAAAGTCGAGTCCGAGCTGTAGCGAGGTCCCCCGCGGGCTTGTTACAGTAATTTGGTGATAGTTTGGGGCTTTTGTGTTATTTTACAAAAGTTGGGGTTTTATTCATAATAAACCTAGATGCATGTTCGGCATAGAGAAATGGAATAAATGTACAATCATTGATGAAAATGCGACCTAAGGGTTGAAATGGTAATTATGAAAAATGACCTAATTACATTGTTTGATTAATTGGGATAATTAATTATGAGAAATGAAATGTTGATTGAATATCCATTGTGCATTTATTTTCTGTTTAGAAATAATTGCTTTGGGCTATCGGTGGAGGATAGTCGTGATTGTTGTAGACAATGCATGATGATTAGGCAAACGGAAACTAATCAATGGAATGTGTCATGGAATTGACGGTTGATAGAATACATTAATTGTATGTATTGAGTGAGTGTATATAGAACCAATGTGTTTGTATACGTTATGTGTAGAGGAGGAGATGGGGGATGTACTCCGCGGTTTAGGGGAAGATAGGGGATGTACCTCTAAACCGGATAGTGTTGAGAGAAGATAGGGGATGAACTCCGTAGATACAGCTCATATGCTTGTCTAGAGAAGTGAAGATAGAGCTTATATGCTTATCTTTGTGAAGTGTGGATACAGCTTATATGCTTATCTGTGAATGTGGGATATTGATTTTATACATATCTGTTGAAATAATGATAGAGCTAACATGCTTATCTGTTGAAAAAGGGAAAATGAAAAGTATCTTGGACTCATAAGTCGTATGACATAAATATGTGATTTATGTGAATGTATCAGTGTTGGCCATCTATCAATTGCTAATCTTTCAGTCATTGTTCATGGTTGGTTTAGTGTATTTCTACTGGGCTGTGGCTCACCCTATATGGGAATATCATTTTCAGGTACAGGTAGCATGCCACCTCCAAGGACTTAGCTTGGGAGGCTTGAGGCGGACATACTTTTGTCGTTTTCTTTTTGATGTATTACATGTAATTTCAAGCCAAGGGCTTAATGTGTAAATGAGTTAGTACTCTTTTGTTGTAACCAAGTGTTAACTTGGAAAGCTGTAAGCCCATAGGGCATTTGCTTTTGTTGTTAACATGTAATACTTTTGTAATGGAACTATGATAGAATGGAAGAATGTGAAACTTTTACATATCAATGCATGTCTTGTTTGATGGGTTTATTGTTATTATTTTGAGGGCGTTACACATCACATCCAATTACAAAAAAATATATTTTTCCAAATACAAAAATTTTAACCTATTAAAATAGTCAAAAACTAAATATCCTACTAAAATAACAACTTCCCAAACACCCACTAGGTAAAGTTAAGCCAATTTAACAGGAAGTGCTTATTTAGCAAGATTCAAGTTGTTCTGTGAATAATTAGCAACTTTTTTATTTTTTATGATCAGTAATTGGCAACTTTTGCTCAAGCAATACCACAATAGAACTTCTACCTAGCGATCTAGAATCGCACATATAATCTTGCAAGTCCTCATCGCAACCTATTAAAATCAACTCACCATCCTCATCTTCATACTTGACATAATAAGTTCCAGCCTTTAAGTTTAGCCTTTTAGCCACTTCTTGCTGCAACTGTACGAATCTTGATGACAAAGACAGATGAAATTTCATTGTAATACCTTCTCCATATTTTGCTTTTATAGTCACAATATTGGCATCTTGCATCGTTTTATCATGTGGCTCGGTGTGAACAATAGTAACCGAGGATTGAGTAAAAGGCAGATGATCAGAATTAACACACGGGGCAGATTCATCAAGTTGAGAGCAACCAACCTTGTTTATCTTGCGAGGTGGCCACCTCTCTATAGCAAAAGTCCTACATACACGCTTCAATGCAGATTTGCTAACTGCGAAGGAAAAATCAAAATAAGAGAACTTACTTTCTATTTGTTTCTACAAAAAGCTCAATATATACTCTACCAGAAGAGTTATAGCGATCCCGATTCTTTCTCCTTTGGTTGTAGTATCTGGACTTAGTTCCGTGGATTCCGGTTATTGTTTTGAACTTGTTTCTGTCCTTCAATTCTTTAAATTTGAGTTATAGAATGTTTTGGACTTGTTCGTTCCAGGTTGGGTGTGATTGGGAGCAGGTGCTTGCTGCACAGGTTTTTAGTCCTTTGCTCGAGCGAGAGGTTTGTCGCTCGAGCGAGCGTGGAGTTTTGTGTCTGGTGGGTCAAGCCAGGGTGGATTCGCTTGAGCGAGCATTGCGTCTGGAACTAGGACCTGAACACTGGAATTCTTGGCTCGAGCGAGCTTGTCTTCGCTCGAGCGAGGCTATCGTATTTCAGTAGGCAGCAGCGGGGAAAAAGATCATTTTTCTCCCTCTTTCATTCTTGAAACCCTAGTAGCCGAGAGTCTCTCTCTCTAAACTTATTATCTCTCTAAATTTCAACTCCTTCTAGTATGAATCCATCCTAGGTTCTTTGTTAAAAAGGTAGAGGGTGTCGAGGGCTTCGTCTTAATCGAAAAAATTGTGAATTTGGAGCACTTTGATTTCGGGTCATCATCTCCTTTTGAGTTCTCCTTTGAGGTAGGGATTCTCCTTGTTCTTTTTCAATACTACGTCTATAGATAGACATGTGGTAATTTTTGTATTGCATGAAAACCATTTTATTTTGGATTTTGGTATAAATTCATGAGGTTGAACTTTGGGTTAGTTGTTGGACTTAGATCTATTATCATTAGATGTGTTTTGGGGCTAATTGGGTGTTAATTAGTATGTTGTTGTTGTAAGGAGAGGAAACCCTAATATTTATTTGGTTTAATAACTCAATAGAGGGGTGTTGATCATTGGGTAAATACTTGGGTATTTTGGGTTTTGAATGAAGCCATTGTTGTTTGTTGTAGATGATTAAACCTTTTTATCCATATTGGGAGAAGGGGAGGGAAATCCTATTTTAGTGATTATAATTTAATTTGTATAATTAAATTGGAATGGCTTGGAGATGAATGTAGTAGATTAAATTGAGCTTTGGCTTATTTGTCCTTGGATTTGATTTTGTGAAAAACAAAAGGAATAAAACCGGTTTTGAAAAATAAAGAGAGTTGGTTTTGTGAAATGGGAAAGATACTTTGAAATGAGTATGAATGTTGGATTGTTGTATCTTATACTACTATGTTAGTATTAGTGATAAGTTGATGATCTCATGATATTTGAGTTTGTTAATAGATGTACAATATACATGCATCTAGAGGTTCTGTCCTTGGTCATCGGTGGAGGATGACATGGTTGTGTTGAATTGTTGTGTATACATTACACCTATGTGTTTATCTACTTCAACTTGTTGTTAGATTCTTGTTGGTTATGTATATGCATTATACATGTTGGATATGCCTTGTTGCATGGTTGTTGTTGGCGTTATATGCCGCGCTTATAATCAAAGGTACCGTTACCTTGCAGCTAGCGCCTGGAGAACTGTATGCACTAATAATAGAAGGCACCATACCCTTCCAGCTAGCGCCTGGTAAACTGGTATTTTGGCTTACTACGCACATAGCTAGTAGAGCGAAGTTGGTTGTAGTTATTTCAGTATATCTTTGGCTTACTAAGCGCATAGCTAGTTGAGCAAAGTGGAATTGTTGTTGTTTAGTTGTAACTGAAAATATCATAGCTTTGATTGGTTCCAGTTCGGAGAACCGAGTTACACCATTGATTGATTGTATACATGTGGGTGGGTTGTAAATTTATATTTTTACAAGGTTATGCATGTATAGGTATGATAGTAGTGGAAATGAACCAAAATGTCTTTTTTTTTCTTTTGGGAAGTGTGAAGGAGGATGAATGTTTTAACGATAAACATGATTTGAAAAGGTACATCTGTGTATGTATAGGAAGTGGAAGAGAGTATCGGGCTTAGTGAGAATATTTTCCTAAGTAATTGTTAATGTTATGAAAGAATGGGAATGGGGATTAATGAAAGGAATAAGGAAAGATGAATCGCTTATAGCGTTGAATGAAACGGTTGTTTTCAAGAAAAGTTTATATATATATATTTTGTATAAACTGTCATATTACTATTCTAGTACGAGAATGAGTGTGCATGATCATAGCTATCTGTAAGTTGTTATTGTTGAGGATCATGTTGAGATCCCTACTGGACTTTATGTTCATCCCACGTTGTTGAATCTTTTTCAGGTGTTTAGCAGGTTATGCTACAGGATTTGGATCTTCTTATTTGTTGGCCACGGGGCCTCTTTGTTGTTGGCGGAACACCATATGTGTAAAAGGGTTACACCCCTTCATTTGTTTACTTAAAGGTTGTAAGCCCAAGGGCAATTTATTGAGTATGTTCATGTAACATTTACTTTGCATACGAATGAGAGTATTTATATTCATTTCTACGGATTGAATGTATGAGTTTATTTCCGCATGTTATCTCTGAAATTGAATTAAGTTAATGAATTTGGTAATGGCTTCGAGTAATAAAAAGTGGGGCGTGACAAGAGTCCATCTAGTTGAAATAACTACCAACATCACAAGTAAAATTACATTTTAATTTAAGAAGGTGCAAGCATACCTTTGAGGCTTTTTGCAGCTTTCTCAAGGCTCAATTCTGAATTTTGTAGGATATCCTCTAGTAGAATTTTAATTTTAACTCCGATATTGTTGCCATCTCTTTTTGACGTTTTTACTATGCCTCCAGATTTGTTGCCTTTTTTTTTTTTGACACTTTTACTGTGCTTTTCTTTTGCGTACAAGTAATAGCAAAGTTGTTATATTCTGTACCGCCAACACTGCTTCCAGTATTTATGGCATTCACTAATTGTTGATCTGATGAATCCACTTGCATTACCTCAACTTCACTTTGTGAGAGTTCCAGCTGAGGCAAAGATATAGTGGTTTGGGGGATTTGAACAGGATCAAGTTTCTCACCATTTTGAATACTAATTTCTTCAATATGTAATTCTTCCCCAAGTTCTTCTCTAGAAGCAACCCTAAGACGACGAAATTTTTTCTTCATTGCTTCCAATATTTTCCTTAATGAGGTATGTGGATTTTCACTGGCATTGTTGCTCATCGGCATAAAAAACTCTAGCACGTAAACATCATTTCCAATGCAATTGCTCTCCAAGCATATTGCAAAACAACCGCTTAATCCAGCCTTTCGTGCATGGTGTGCCAATGGGTACTCAGTTAGGCTAAGTTGAGTTACATCCCTGCAGAATACCATATTAGTGGACAAAAGTGCTCTCCCAACAACCCCCACCTCATTCTTTAAGTGAAACAAAGAACTGATATAATGAAAAGCATCTACATCTTCACCATAGTCATCTTTCTTGTAATAACAACTTGCACGAAGGATGCCACCATCAACAGGAGCCCTATGTGGCCAACATACCTTGCATGGGACCCATGCCTGAGCAAAGGGTACATCATGAACATCACATACCATTTTCAACACGTTCTTGATTTCATCCAAGTCTCGCCTTTTATCCTTATCCTAGTTTGAAGGATTGTCACATCAGGTATTAGTGAGCAAATATTCCTCACCATATTAATTTAAGAAAAATAAAAAAAACCAAATTTGGCATTGCATTATAGTTTGCCACTTACGAATTCCACGTGCTCGTGAGCAAATCCAATTGAACATTTCAGACCAAACTTCTGCAAGGGAAAGGAAAGATACAACTGAGGAATCTCGTAAACTTTGAAATGTAGAATAATATTTTGCAAATAAAAGGAGGCATATAGAAAACTCTATAATGGAAAAAATTCAGTCCATCGTTATATCTATTACCATGTTTGGTTCAATAAAAAGGAAAGAATATACATTGGAAATTTGGTAATGAAATCACCATATTCTCCAATTTAGGAGAATGGTCATTTTATTGGAAAGCCAAAGATTACTAGCCATTCTATTCAAGCCTACAATCATTCCAACCAACAAAACACTACCTTGGTGTAGTAATGTCATTCCAGTTTGGGAACCGAACTAGGAATTGCACTCTCATTTTAGAACACATCCAAACAACGAAATGAAAGAGACTTGACATAAGATTCTTATCATGCGTCATTGAATTGTTCTTGCCATCCAAACATGAGTGTTTTAAAACACTTATGATCTAGAAAAATGAAAATGTGGTTTACTCTTTTGTGTGTTAACCCCTCCAAGCATAGTTAACAAACACATGACAAATTTAAGAGAGTGTTTAACATTTGCGTTAAAGCATTATTTTTCCCTTTGAACAGGCAAACCCCCACCAACTTATTACATAAACAAACACACCACACCACACCACTGTAGTCTGTAGCTGTTCTAAGAGAGAGAGTGTAATGAGTAATCAATATTAACAAGATATTGAAAATGCCAATTTGTGAATGAGTGGGGAACTAACCTCAAAATCTTGATATATTCCGAACCGAAAATAGTCGTGACAAATTAGTAATCTAAGGTGTTCCTTTGGTGTCACTACTTCAATTACGCCAACACACCTTTGGGTAGAAGATTCAAAGACTGGGAAAGCCAAAGATTGTCGGAGTCCGCAACATAGAGCATCGTGACGCTGTGGCTACTCAGTGATAGAGTAAAACTCCACATTAGGAGTGGATTCGCAGCATTGATGCATGAACACTCGGGCAGGAAGGTGTTGTTCACAAGTCTTCCCCCCATCCAAATCAATGTCAAATTTAGAATCCATACAGATCATCCTATACCCACAAAGTCCGTCAATAGCAAGTCGACTATTATATGGTGTTAATAGAGAGAAAGGTTGGTTTCGAGCTGTAAGAAAAGACCGGCCCTCTTTTGTTGTTATGGGTGCCCAAAATTGAACTAGTACCGGAGAACCAACAAAATAGACATCGTGCGTAATTTTGGAAAGCAAATCTCTGATCTTCTTGTTTAAGTTGGAAATATCTGATAAAAACAAACAAATTTCAGGAGAGGATTGATTTCAAAACAAGGAAACATTATTGATTTAAATTGACTTGAAACGACTAAACTATAAAATAAATAAATATTCAAATCTAAAAATAATAATCATAAAAAATAAAGAAAGAGAGATAGGAGTAACTCACCGCCGTCGGGGAGAGTAGAAGGACGTTGGGGTTTGTCGTCTTCTCGGCTCCAGAAAACCCCTCCACACAAATCTATTGATAAAGGAGAAAAGTACAAGGGCAACCAGTTGAGTCCCTTGTACATATATTTCTTGAAATCGTCAGGAAATACGATAAATATCTCTCTCCTGCGTCGGCCATTTTTCTGAGAAATCAATTGGGGACCTTCCAGTCCCGACTATGGTGTTTAAATTCAATTTTTTCAAGCAACTATGGTTCAAATTGGGTACAAAAACGGTCAGACTTTAAAATGGTTGCGTTCAAAGGGTTTTTTCCATCGAGGAGTTCAAAAGGCTGATTCACTCTCTACAAAAATAAATAAATAAATAAATAAATAAATGAATAACAAGTCAAGTTAATATTTTCTTAAGCCGCCCTTTGTTAGATTATTATTTTTTATTTATTTATTTTTTAAGATAGATAAAAGCCAAAACGAAAAAAATTAGGATACTCAACCCTGGTTTGGCTATTATTTTTAGACTTAAAAAAGCACAAAATGATAAATAGGCTAAATTAATTAATAAGAAAAATATTACATCTAATTCTAATTATTACATTTTTTTTTATAAAAATTAAAAAAGTCAAAAAATTCAAACCATACAAGGCTAAAAAAGTCTCAACACAAAAAATTAGTTATAGTTTCGTTTGATTTTAGATTTTTGGCTAAAAAAGTACAAAAAAGACAAAATTGGCTACATAAGTCAATAAGACAAAATGTCACATCCAAACTATAATCATTACACTTTTTCTCTCACAAAAGTAAAAAAAAAAAACCATAAAAGCCAAACCAAACGAGGCTAAAAAAGTTAGACTAAAAAAGTCCTAACATAAAAAAGTCAGCTAAAAAAGCCAATGCCAAACAAAGATTATATTAGCCAATGTTAAATGAAACTTCAGCGAATATTTCGATCCATTTAAATTAACCAAATCAAATTGATCACATTTTTTATGGATGCATGATAACGAGCGGATGGTTGCGAATTAATTTTTTCAAATATGCCTAGTTTTGGACGGATGACAGATTTGAAGTTCCTTTAGCCGTAACCGAACAGCCAAACTACGAGTACCCTTAGTAATTTGTAAGACTTTGTATTTTCAATTTGTTTAGATATTCTGTTTATGTTTTAAATTCAAAAAGATTTTAGATATTCTATTGTGTTTTCAATTTAGAAATCCTTTTTATCAAATGAAAAGTGTTGATATTTGGTATTTTTATATAAAAAATATAAGGCTTAATTTTGTCATTTTTTTAAAATCAAATTAAATAGTTTTTGAATAAAAATAATAATAGGTGACACTGAACAAATAGGTAAAATAGTGGACACATAGGTTAAAATAATATGATCTTTTAAATTTTTATTGTTTTTATGGCCCTAAAAACTTGAAGCTTGGAGTTGTTGCCCCCAAAGTTTCAAAATTAAATTTATGGCCCAGTGCCCTATACCTTTCATATTTTCAATTTAAATTTGAACAATTATTACTTGATAATTTGATGAGTTTATAAACATTATAAAAATTTAAGTTATTCAAACTCAACTCAATTAGACAGAAAAGATAAATAACACTTATTACTTGATAATTTGATGAGTTTATATACATTATAAAAATTTAAGTTTTTCAAACTCAACTCAATTAGACTAATAAATAAGCCAAACTTAAATATATTTAATAAAAACTTACTAAATTATCCAATGAAATTTTGAATAACTTTATTAATCAGCTCAACTCAATTGATTCACTAAACACATCGACAGAAGTGCTTTTTCAATATGCATTGATCAATGTATTTTAGGTGATAGGCATTTGAAAATTCATAAGCACCAGTGCGAGGGATGAATTCTGTTTCAAGGATATAGCGTCAAATGATAGCCTTAATCATTCATCTGTTTTCCTATTCTATAATATATTTTCTATAAGTTATACAATTTCAATTTTTCCAGTTTCAATCCTCATTCCTATTATTTATAAATATTGTTTTGTTTTTTCAGAGCAATGTTGTTTGGTTTACTACAATAAATTTTTGTATTTCGGATTCTGCTTCTGTTTTGCAAAAGTACCAAGGGCTTTTCTTCATGTTTTGAAATTGTAACTCTTTTAAATTTCCAACAAGAAAAATGTTAAAGAAAAACAAATTATATATATATATATATATATATTTAAAAATAAAAATTTTGTTGCCATTTGGAGGATTTATAAAGAACTGAACAATACAAAATATTTAAATCAAATTTAACTCAGGCACAATCACTTTCAAAATATTTTTATTCTACCAACTAATACTAAATTTCTAGGTGATGAATTATAAAAGAGATGGAATGCAAAAGCAATTGCAAAACTAACAAGCAAAAGTGATCATATCTGCCTTTTGACTCAAAAACTGAGCTAGCTTGTCTTCAACCCAAGAAATGTTCTTCATCTTTTTTTCGACTTTCTTTTTTTCAAAAAAAAAAAAAAGAAGAAATTTTTGTAATCTCATTGTTGTTTATCTTAATTTTTATTGTTTGATCTAAGTTTAACTTAATTTCAAGGTGTATCTGATTATTTTGATTAAAGAATTAATCACTATATTATCTATATTTATGTGGTTGTGCATCAGAAGGTCACACGTAATTGGCACACAAGATAAAAAGAGAATAAAATTATTTTTGAAATAAGCGGTGGGATAATGAGTCCCAAAAGATAAGAGGGGAATGTGAAAATTAGTCTATATTTTCATATCTGTGGGGATATATTTTCTGAGTACCAACACGTGGCAAGGTGACGCCGACGTGTCAGCCGAGGTGCCACGTGTCCTGGTCGTGACGCCGACGTGATCTCGGCAAGGCAGAGGTTATCTCCGAAGATATCGGAATCCGAGATAAGTGGATAAGGGACAAGAGTCCTAGAATGAAAAGGGAACTCAACCTGGATGAGGGACAAGAGTCCTAGAATGAGAGAAGACTTCAGTTTGTATTAAGATAAGACTCTTAGAGAGTTTAACCTAATCTTACTGGGAGTCCAAGATTAGCAGTAATCCTAAGTCCATAGAAGTTAGGTTTCTATTGGGACTAGGTTTATGTTGGCTATAAAAGAGAGGCACCCCCATGGGTCTATTGGGACTAGGTTTATCTTGGCTATAAAAAGAGAGGCACCCCCATGGGTCTAAGGTATGCTTTTTAGGCTCAAGCTTGTGAGTTGAATAATTGATTATCTTTGAGAGATATACTGACTTGATCGTCGGAGTGCCCCCGGGTGGACGAACCACCGCGGGATTCTTATATTTCTGTTGCAGGTCAGTCAGGTGCCATCTATTCTGCCAGTGCTCTCCAGCTGAATTACTGAGTTGGCAGTGTGGTCGGAAAATTTCCCACACAATATCCTATAGAGAATCCCAAACCAACTATTACTAATAATAAAAGTGGCCAATTGGGGAAGTTGAGTACCTATGCAGATTTCTTCTGTTTTCTAGGACGGTAAATTATTAAAATTAAAGACAAGTAAAATAATAACTTTATCATCCAACTCTCCCAACCCATGTTTGCTTTTCACATCTCCACACTCAAGCTCTAAGTTCTGAATTTGTGTGCATACCACTAAATATTTCTTAGTTTTATTAGTTACAAAAACTGAAAAAAAAAAGAAAAAAAAAAGGCATTTTTCAAGATGGAAATCAAATCTCAGTTATTGACTTTGGTAGCTCTGATCAGTTTTTGCTCTCTTGCCCATTCCTTTGAACCTAGTCCTTTGCAAGACTTATGCATTGCTGATACTAACAGCTCTGGTATTTTGCTTTATCTTACACAAACTTTTTATTAACTTCTTTATTCTCTTCTTATCAAATTTAGATGTGCATTAAATCATGGTGCTTTCATATCATTAAACTCGTGTCAGATCTTTTATTTCTAAATCTTCCTGTCACTTTATCCCAATATATATACAATCATAATATCACGCGAGAATCTCAAAAAACAAAAATCTTGAAAAATGTGATTTTCTGAATAAGAATGCATTACGACATTTCATGCACATGCAAAACTGCTTAAAGTTGGAAAATGAACACTACACATGCACTTGATTTTTGTGTGTATTACACAGTTGCATAATTTTACATAGATTTAAATTTTAATTTAAAATTAATTAGGTAGTGTAATTATAAAAATTTGGAACAGAGGATCTCATTCTCTAAGTCCACGGAACAAAGCCATCTACAAAAAAAAAACAAAAAACAAAACATTAGAATTGGTTACATAATATCAATCCAGTCAGCCATAGGGAACATGTTCTAACATGCATTTAAGGTAGAATAATCGAGAAATGTCTTCTTGAAAATAAAAGAAAGCACATATATATATGAATCATGCAATATTTATTCCAACTAACTGCATAAACAATCTAATATGTAATTTCTTCGTCCTATAAATATATAAAGACAATTATTAGAATATGTAGATGTTATTTTCATAAAGTTGTCGCTCTTTAAACTAAGTGTTGCGAGTTTTTCCACTAAGTGTAAAGTGTTTTTGGTTCAAACTCCAAGCCTATGGATCCTAAGTACATTCTGTCAGTTATCATAGGTCGTAATTGTCATGGGGAAGCAGTCCGTGAGAGCCACACGGTGGTTCGGGGGTTGTTTTGAATTTTTGCCCCCAAAATGCCTTTTTTAGAGCAAGTTAAAGGCGAATTCAGCTCTAACTCCCAACCTACGGGTTCGGATTACATTCCTTCAGTTGTCACAAGTCCTATTTTTCATGGGGAAGCTGTCCGTGAGAGCCACACGGTGGTTCGGGGGCCGTTTTGAATTTTTGCCCCAGAAACGCCCTTTTTCGAGTAAGTTTAAAGCGTATTCGGCTCTAACTCCCAACCTACTGGTCCAGATTACATTTCGTCAGTTGTCACAAGTCCTATTTGTTATGGGGAAACTGTCCGTGAGAGTCATACGGTGGTTCGGGGGCTGTTTTGAATTTTCGCCATCGAAACGCCCCTTTTCGACTAAGTTTAAGGCGTATTCGGCTCTAACTCCCAACCTACGGGTCCAAATTACAATCTATCAATTCTTGTAAGCCCTAATTGTCATGGGGAAGCACTCCGTGAGAGTCACACGGTGGTTTGGGGGCTGTTTTGAATTTTTGCCCCCGAAACGCCCTTTTTCGGCTAAGTTTAGGACGTATTTGGCTCTAACTCCCTACCTACGGGTCCGAATTACATTTCGTCAATTGTCACAAGTCCTATTTTCATGGGGAAGATTTTTGTGAGAGTTACACGGTGGTTCAAGGGCTGTTTTGAATTTTTGCTCTGAAACACCCTTTTTCGACTAAGTTTAGGGTGTATTCGTCTCTAACTTCCTACCTACGGGTTCGAATTACATTCCGTCAATTGTTACAAGTCCTATTTTTCATGGAGAAGCTGTTCGTGAGAGGCGCATGGTGGTTCGGAGGCTGTTTTGAATTTTTGCCCCCAAAATGCCATTTTTCAACTAAGTTTAGGGCGTATTCAGCTCTAACTCCCTACCTACGGGTCTGAATTACATTCTATGAGTTTTCACAAGTCTTATTTGTCATGGGAAAGCTGTCCGTGAGAGTCACATGGTGGTTCGGGGGCTGTTTTGAATTTTCGCCCCCAAACGCCCTTTTTTGACTAAGTTTAGGATGTATTCGGCTCTAACTCCCTACCTACGGATCCAAATTACATTCCATCAATTGTCACAAGCACTATTTGTCATGCGGAAGCTGGCTGTGAGAGCCACATGGTGGGTCGGGGGCTGTTTTGAATTTTTTTCCCCCCGGAATGCCCTTTTTCGAGTAAGTTTATAGCGTATTTGGTTCTCAGTCCCTACCTACGGGTCTAAATTACATTCTGTGAGTTGTCACAAGTCTTATTTGTCATGGGGAAGCTAACCGTGAGAGTCACACGATGGTTCGGGGGCTGTTTTGAATTTTCGCCCGAAACGCCCTTTTTTGACTAAGTTTAGGACATATTCGGCTCTAACTCCCTACCTACGGGTCCGAATTACATTCCGTCAGTTGCCACAAGTCCTATTTGTCATGGGGAAGCTGCCCGTGAGAGCCACATGGTGCGTCAGGGGCTGTTTTGAATTTTCACCCCCAGAATGTCCTTTTTCGAGTAAGTTTAAAGCGTATTCGGCTCTAACTCCCAACCTACGGGTCCGGATTACATTCCGTCAGTTGTCACAAGTCCTATTTGTCATGGGGAACCTGTACATGAGATTCACACGGGGGTTCGGGGGCTATTTTGAATTTTCACCCCCGAAACGCCCTTTTTCGAGTAAGTTTAGGGCGTATTCGGCTCTAACTCCCAACCTACGGGTCCAGATTACATTCTGTCCATTGTCACAAGTCCCATTTGTCATAGAGAACCTATCCGTGAGAGTCACACAGGGGATCGGGGGTTGTTTTGAATTTTCACCCCTGAAACGCCTTTTTTTGACCAAGTTTAAGGCATATTTGGCTCTAACTCCCAACCTACGGGTCTGAATTACATTCTGTCAGTTGTCACAAGTCCTATTTGTCATGGGGAACCTGTCTATGAGAGTCACACGGGGGTTCAGGGGCTGTTTTAAATTTTCGCCCCTGAAACGCCCTTTTTCGAGTAAGTTTAAGACGTATTCGGCTCTAACTCCCAACCAACACGTCTGGATTACATTTCGTCAGTAATCACAGGTCTTATTTGTTATGGGGAACCTGTCAATGAGAGTCACACGGGGGTTCGGGGGCTGTTTTGAATTTTTGCCCCCGAAATGCCCTTTTTCGACCAAGTTTAAGGCGTATTCGGCTCTAACTCCCAACCTACAAGTCCAGAATACATTCCATCAATTGTCACAAGTCTATTTGTCATGGGGAAGTAGTCCGTGAGAGTCACACGGTGGTTCGGGGGTTGTTTTGAATTTTTGCCCCCGAAACGCCCTTTTTGACTAAGTTTAGTGTGTATTCGGCTCTAACTGAATTACATTCTGTGAGTTGTCACAAGTGCTATTTGTCATAGGGAAGTTGTCTGTGAGAGTCACATGGTGGTTCGGGACTGTTTTGAATTTTCGCCCCCGAAACATCCTTTTTCGACTAAGTTTAGGGCGTATTCATCTCTAACTCCCTACCTACGGGTCCGAATTACATTTCGTGAGTTGTCACAAGTCCTATTTGTCATGGAGAAGCTGTCCATGGGAGTCACACGGTGGTTCGGAGGCTGTTTTGAATTTTCGCCCCCAAAACGCCCTTTTTCGACTAAGTTTAGGGCATATTCGTCTCTAACTCCCTACCTACAGGTCTGAATTACATTCCGTGAGTTGTCACAAATCCTATTTGTCATGGGGAAGCTATCTGTGAGATTCACACGGTGGTTCGAGAGCTATTTTGAATTTTTGCCCCCAAAACGCCCTTTTTTCGACTAAGTTTAAGGCATATACGGCTCTAACTCCCAACTTACGGGTCCGGATTACATTCCGTCAGTTGTCACAAGTTCTATTTGTCATGGGAAAGCAGTCTGTGAGAGTCATACGGTGGTTCTGGGGCTGTTTTGAATTTTCGCCTCCTGAAACGCCTTTTTTCGACTAAGTTTAGGGTGTATTCGGCTCTAACTCCTTACATACGAGTCCGAATTACATTCTGTGAGTTATCCTATCTACGGCGGTTTTTTTCGACATGTACAATCTCTTCAACCTCGGTGTCAAAGAAAAGTACCTCAATATTTTTGAGGAATCTTTTTACCACTCTGATTGTTGAACTTGTATCTAGACTCCTTAAATGTAGGGCAATTCTCCAATTTTGCATTGTCCTTCCAAAACAAAATACAATCATTCCTGCATGCATGAATGGCCTCATATCCCAAACCCAATTCACGTAAGAACTTTTTCACTTCATAAAGGGTCCATGGAACAGTTTCATCACACTTTGAGAAAATGTCTTTGAAAACTTGCATAACCGTATCGAAAGATTTGTTGCTCCATTTATTGTACACCTTAATATGAAGTATCTTAATAATGAAGGACAACACGGAAAACTTTTCACACTCCGGGTACACTTTGCGTTGAGCATCATCAAACAACCTAATAAACTTCACTAATTTTTCTCTCTCCGAGCTATTAGGTCCTTCGTCGATATGATCATCCATGAGGCCACTCATGTAAATCTCTTCCACCATAGTAGGCAACTCGCCCAAATCATCGTCAATGTCAAAAATTGTAGCTCTATATCTTTCACCATCATCATTTGACACACTAGGCTGATCATGACACATTGGAACATGTTCACGATTCCTTTTCGAATCAAGTGCAGCCATACAACTTGTCGACTATGTTTTGTGCCATTCAAGCAATCGACACACAGACAACGAATGTCATCGTGTGGGCCTAAATCTTTCATAGCAAAGTCAATAAATGACTTAACACCTTGTTGGTACTCTTTACTTTTCAACCTATCTTTTATCATCATTCAACTCTTGTCCATCTTTTGAACCTTACAAGTCAAGCAAACATTAACGTAGTAATGGGCAACAAATAAACAAAAATACTCAACAACAGAATTGCGTATCTTTTATCATCATCCAACTCTTGTACATCTTTTTCGACAAAAGTTTAAGTTTTCACTTATTTGCAACATAGATTAAAATTTGGAAACACATGGTTTAGGGATAGTATTCAAAAGTTAGGGTGAAACAACTAACTATTTGGACTATACAAATACAACGTAAACAAGGAGAGGTAAAAAAGAATGAGAAAATTCACCAAACACAACCATCGTAAATAGAAGAAACAACCAAGCTATCATCAAAGGTTACGAATTATAGTAAACAACCAAAGCTCAAATTCTTCTTCCACTGTGGGTGAAAAAAATACAATGTTCCTTAAGAGCAAATATGGTTTAGGTATATTGCTAGCATCATTAGAACTCCTCTCTACTTGAATCAGCTCATTTTTACTAGAAGCAAACTTACTTTTGTTATAGAAGGAAACTTACAAAAGTGTGATGTTTGCAAGGGTTTGGTCTCATAAGCAAAAGATATTTAATCCTCCCTCTTAGACAAGCAATAGTGGAGAGTGAAGAAGACCAAAACACAAAATCCAACAAAGTAGAAAGTGGTGAAGAAGAGAAAGAGAAAAGTTGGAGTGCTTCTTGTTGAAATCAACAGAATCTATGGAGTGGTGAAGTCTTATGATCCTCAAAAAAAGAAACATGTGATAAGATGTACTATTTCCATCCTTTTTAAAAGAAAATTTAATTTTAAATACTCATAGCTAGTCATGCTTTGGAGATGGTTTTCATTAATCAAACTATAATTGTATCTCATATAATTTCATTGGCTAAGGGGATCTTCTAACCCCATGAGATATAAGGATAATTGTTTTATACCTATTCTCTTGGATTGTGAGAGTTTTACTTTCTTTATAGACTAGGTAGCTTGCGTCTTAAAGCATCTCATTTAACTTTATGTAATATATATATATATATATATATATATTAATACAAAATTTCTTTACTTACTGAAAAAAGAAGTTTTCTCTGATCAATTTTGTGTTAAAGCTATTTTTTTCACTTATTTGCAACTTAGCTTAAATTTTGAAGACACATGTTGTAGCAAGTGTATTGAAAAAAGTTCGGGTGAAAAAACTAACTATTTGGTTTTCAACAAACTTACTTGTATTGAAGCTATTTTGGTCTTTGCAAAAGAAGAAAATCTCATTGGTCATAAAGAAACGAAGTAGAATAAGGACACTATACAAGTAGAACATAAAGAGACATTTATGAACATGAAACAGTGCACCTAGATAATTAAACGTCATTACTATAAATCAAAGGAAATAGATTACTAAAATAATAATAGTAAAGACAACAATACAATTAAAGATCATGAGAACAAACAAGAAAGTAAACTGAATAGAGAGCTAAAAAAGAATGACAGAGCTCACGAGACACAACCATGATAAGGAGAAGAAACAACCAAGCTAGCATAAAAAGTTAGGCATTATAGTAAATAACTAAGGATTAAGGCTTAGTTGCACCAAGATCCTATTAACTTTACAAGTCTAACGACTAAATTTTTTTCTTTTACAAATACTAATTGTGAAAAGAAACATATGCGTTTCATCTATGTAATAAACCCTTTTTGAAATTGATAATTGAATATTGATAAGATTAGCACAAAGGCATATGTAAAAGAACCTAGCTTTTGAAAGAGAAGTGTCAAAACCAAGGCAAGTATTACATGCTTATGTTGTTTACTATTTAATAATGCTTTTAATGTGACAAATAGAAATAAATCATATTATATATTTATGTTCCTTGAATAGAAACAAGAAAGGGAAAATGTTTTTGTTTCCTTGGATGTAATTAATTGTGATGGGGGCAAAGATATAGGGCAAATGGATTGCACCTTTGATTCAGCTCTACCAAATTTTGGGTACCCAAAAAAGAGAGATGTTATATTTATGAAGGAATTTCAAAGAAATTGGATACTTGGGAAAGGTGTAAATGCCTCCTTCATAAGCTTCAGGCAACTCAAAGATAAGCAACTGTATATCTAATATATGTACATATATTCTGAGGCAATTGAGAACGGAGAAAATATTGAATTGGAACTTAAAAAAAACAATTGAGCAATCAAGGATTTCAATAATTGTGTGTCGAAAGACTATGCTTCGTGAAGTTGGTGTCTTGATGAACTTGTAAAAATCCTTGACCAGAAGAAAAAATTTGGGCATGTCATTGTTCCCGTCTTCTATGGCATAGAACCCTCCCAATTTCGGAACAAGATAGGAAGTTTAGCAGAAGCATTTGCAAGGCAAGAAGATGGATTGAAAGTGGAGAGGCGGAACCAAGCACTTATAGAAGTTGTGGATTTGGGAGGGATGGTCTTACAAAATGATGATGATCGGTAATTTTCACTAAAACCCCTTCTTGGGCATGCCTTTGTGTTCCAAATCTCATAAACTTGGATGTTTGTTACATGTTTTTGTTAGTTTTCTAAGATGATACTAAAAATTATAACTAAATGAATGGATGAACAGTGTCTTTAACCAAGTCTCGCAAAACCTGTGACAAAGATTGAAACTACAGAAGGAATTATGCAAATAGCTTAGTGGTTTATACCTGACCTGTTTTGGTGTAGGTTATGGCACACTTTACTCTGCAAATATTCCTAACATAACCTATAACTAACACCTCCTCATGAGAATTTGTAAAGTATATTATGAAGACTATGATGTCCAACCTATATATTGGAAATAACATACACAGTTGCAAAACAATGCGAACTTGGTTTGGTTTGGTCATGCTGTTGATATTACAATCAATAGAACTAATATAACATAACTGAATTGGGAATATATGTGCATAATATAAGTCTAGTTTCAGTAGATGTACAGCAGATATTTGCAATCATATGCAATGATCCACTGTTTACATCATGACATAAACTTAGAGTATACAAAAAATGTAAGGGTGTTTTTTTATGAGACAACTCTTATGGGAAGCTTCCTGTTTAGAGGAGGAAACAAAATAAAGAGAATGATCAAATATGAGAAGACTAAATGGAATATCTTGTTAATTTTAGAGGCAATGCGATATTGATGGCATGAACCTAATTGTAGTTGCGATGGTGCAAAAATTAAAGACCATGATTCTGTAATGCATTTTCATTGAATTCTACAGATCATCTATGTTTCAACTCAACACATGCTCACTGTACTTTGTTTTCTGTTCTATTTTGAATCTGTAGGTTTGATTCACAGTTTATCCAGAAAATTGTTCAAAACATTGGGAATAAATTGAATCTAACAAAACAGAGTGTTGCCCCCTATCCAATTGGTATACATTATGAAGTGAAGAACATTAACTTATGGTTACAAGATGGCTCAACTGATGTTGGCGTATTTCTGATCTATGGGATGGGTCAAATAGGGAGGACAACCATTGCCAAACCTGTTTACAACCTAAAGTTTGACAAATTCGAAAGTTGCAGTTTTCTTGAAAATATCAGAGAAAATTTAGAGCAACCCAACGGTTTGATTCGTTTACAAAATAAAATTTCTTGAGTTATGCTAGGGATCCCAAACAAACATGTGTATGGTCCCACATGTGAGAGGTTTGGTAAAATATTTGGTAATTTATATAGGATCTCTAGCATTTTCCAAATTTCTTTCAGATATATTAATTGAAAGCCTCTACATCAAAAACAAAAAAAAAACTCTAAATGTAGAACAAAAATCATAACCCATTTACTCGTTTCCCATAAATCAAACTCAAACAGGGAAATAGAAGAAGGAAGAGAGAGAGAGAGAGAGAGAGAGAGAGAGAGAGAGAGAGAAACCTGAATCAAATTCAATGGGTGTCAAATGGTGTACCGGCCGGTGGCGGTTCGGGGGTTCTGAGCAACGGTGGCCGATGGTTAGTCGACGAGAGGAGATTGATTTTGTCGACGAGAGTGAGAGTGAGAGTGAGAGACTAGAGTGTTTCTTTGGTGTATTCAATGCATACAAAGAAATAAAAAAAATAAAATGAAACATAGCCTGAAAATATATACGAGGTACTATTTAATATTCCCACCAAAATTTTTTGGTTTTATTGGCAACAAAATCAATTTAGTCACTAAAAGTAACCTTTGCCTACCAAAATTTTTGTAGCCAAAGATAAAAGTAAAATAATGTTAATTATTTGGCGACTAAACTATTTTAGTAGCCAAATATTTTTATACGACGACTAAAAACTTTTTTTTGTTGTTGAAAATAAATATTTACTGACAAAAGATTGGTCACCAAACATTAATACCAAACATTTTGCAAGATTTTTACCGACTATATATTTTTAGTAGGCAAAAACGAGTTTACAGCGACGAAAAAAAAATTAGTAGCCAAAAAACAAAACTAACGCCGACTAAAATGTTCATTAGTCGCCTATTACGATAGTTTTTAGAGACTAATTGTTTTTTAGTCGCCAATAAGTAATTTACAGTGACTAAAAAAATTTAGTAGCTAATATTTGAACCAATGCCTACCAATACCAATTTTAGTCGCCAAAGGTATGAGTTTTGGTGACTAAATTAATTTTAGTGGCCAAAATTGGTCGCCAAAAGTGCGAATTGTTGTAGTGCACCCTCGTGCCACTGAAATCTTCACCGTCTTTGAAGGCACCCTCGAGGTCGGCTTCGTTACTTCCAACCTTGAAAACCATTTTATTAGTAAAGTTCTTCAGAAAGGTGATGTGTTTGTGTTCCCAATAGGACTCATTCATTATGAAAGGAATGTTGGGCATGGAAGTGCTATCGCGATTGCTGGGTTAAGCAGCCAGAACCCTGGTGTTATCACGGTGGCTAACGCTGTTTTTTGATCAAAACCAATGATTTATGGCGATGTTCTTGCCAAGACATTTCAAGTTAATATGACGGTGGTTGACGCAATTCAGGGAGAGATGTAGGTGATGAAAGGAGTGGGAAGAGGATGAAATTTCATTAAAAGTACTTTGTTTGTGATTTTCACGTGTCCATTAGGGTTTGTCTTTTTACATTCATGGTATGGTGAAGAGATTCATTATGTTTTTGTGTGTGATAGAATAAGTTTGGAGGCACACTATTTTTAATCATATTTTTAATTGCGTATTCATAACAGGAGTGAAACTTACACAATTATGCAATGTTGCTTCAATTATGAGTAGACGGTAGAAAATATGATAAAAAATGATGTGTTTTGAGCAAGATTGTTATTAATAACAAAATTTGTATTTCCATTTATTTGTTGTAAGAGCTCGCAATTAACTTATTGGATATTGCATTTGTATATTTTCATGATTCATGTTCCTTTCTCTCTTTTCATATATTTTTTTTGGGGTGAAAGTTTAGAAAATAATTTGCATACAAAAACTTCACATTACTCTAAATGAACTTATAATATTAATAGACAATCCATAATTAAACCAAATGCATGAATCACAAGGACACAATAATCTCATTAGTAGAAATGTAATTTTTGATATTTTTGTCATTCAAACATAGTTTCCAAACAAATAATGTGATTAGATTTGGAATGATGTTTTTGTTCATTCAAATTTTTTTTTTTTCTCTTCAGAGTAATGCTGTGATGATTAAATTTTTATACCAAATTGACTTACCAATCAGACGTGGCACCTTTCACTAAATTATTATTTGTTGGTAATAATAGAAGATGAGAACCCATTGTTGTCAACTTTTAAATTGTTCAATTTCTATGCCATTATCCAAACAAAAATGCTATATACTTTAGAAAATATGTATTTAGAATAGTTCTCAAAATTTTCGGCTCCACAATTTTGATAAAAAAAAATGAGTGGTGGGTCCTTCTTGTAATTGAATTTTGTTTTTTTAGTCAAACTTATAATTGATGAATTTTGAAAAAAGTAGTATCATAGTTTGCCTTCATATGGAATAATTATTGCCTTGAGTTTCAAGTTTTGACAAAGTAATATGCCTTTGAAAAATTTGTTGAGAAATTTAATTCTAACATTACATTCAAGAAATTGTTGAATTTTAGTTGCAAGGATATATAATTAATGAAATTATTTTATGAAAATAATAATTTATTATTTTAAAGAATAATTTCTTTTTTTTTACTCATTGGCACAAGATCACTGTCGAACTATTAATGGAAAAATCACCAACGTTGGAAAAGTTAGTGGAAGTAGCTAGTGTGACCTCCGACGAGGAGTGACAGTAGTGGTAGTGATATGGACAGATCGGTAGATTAGGTGGACAGATAGCTGACATGTGGATACATAGGTAGACAAATAGGTGACACATAGGTTAAAATAATATGATCTTTTAGATTATTATTGTTTTTATGGCCCTAAAAACTTAAAGCTTGGAGTTGTTGCCCCCAAAGTTTCAAAATTAAATTTATGGCCCAGTGCCCTATACCTTTCATATTTTCAATTTAAATTTGAACACTTATTACTTGAAAATTTGATGAGTTTATATACATTACAAAAATTTAAGTTATTCAAACTCAACTCAATTAGACTGAAAACATAAATAACACTTATTACTTGATAATTTGATGAGTTTATATACATTATAAAAATTTAAGTTATTCAAACACAACTCAATTAGACTAATAAATAAGCCAAACTTAAATATATTTACTAAAAACTTACTAAATCATCCAATGAAATTTTAAGCAACTTATTAACCAGCTTAACTCAGGTGGTTCACTGAACACATCGACATAAGTGCTTCTTCAGTGTGCATTGATCAATGTATTTTAGGTGATAGGCATTCAAAAATTCATAAGCACCAATGCGAGGGATAAATTTTGTCTCAAGGATATAGTGTCAAATGATAGCCTTAATCATTCATCCATTTTCCTATTCTACAATATATTTTCTGCAAGTTATACAATTTCAATTTTTCCAGTTTCATTGTACCAAATAGATTGTTGATGATATAGCTATATATATCCAATGTTGCGTTTGAACTTAGAGTTCTTTATGTGTCCTTAATTTTAAATTTTACTTGCTCATCTAAAATCAGATTCGAGTCTCCTAGCTTTCTTTTGGGCTGCACTCATAGATATATCGAAAAAAATCATTACACAAAACAAACAAACAAAAATGATTTCAACAACCCCACCTCAAATTGGAAATTTTTGCCAACGATATTGGGTGTGCAAAGCACTATTATCGATTTAAGTCATATTAATTGATTCACATTTTTTCAAGGACATGACACTAATAATATAACCAAACCAAACCAAGCCTAGCCTTGGCATTTTTTTTTATTTACTCTTTGAAATTGTTATAGTTTGCTTCGCTTTTTCTTAGTGGTTGCTCATTTACCATTTTTTCTTTTCCTACACCATAATATACAGCATATTAGTTATTTTTGTTACTCTTGAAATTGTTATAGATTGCCTCACTTTTTTCTCAATGGTAGCTCATTTAACATTTTTTTTTTTACAAAAAAATGGTTTGTAGAGGATGCATAATTTTGGTTCACGAAAGTTCGTGGTGGCTGGGATAGAAGCAGTGGGGTGTTGTCCCTCACAGAGGAATCAGAACAAACTAGTGAAGAATGCAATGAAGAAGCTAATTACTGGTCAGTTAAGTACAATGAAGGCCTTAAGTCAATGTTGCAAGGACTCAAATCGGAGCTCAATGACATGTGATGGGTCGTTGAACACACCAAAATTAAATACTAAACTATACCAAATTCTATCAGAATAATGGCAAGTCCAGGTATCGATCCACAGGGACTATTGTGAAATTAAACTAATTTAATTGTCAAATTCCTAAATTAATTTTGATAAAAAGATTGGTTGTTTATAACCTAATTTAATAACGAATAAATTAAACTAATGAATTAAATTATCAATAATAAATGAAATTGGGTTTACTGAATTAGGAAAAAATCCTAGGGTAGAGAATTCACCACTAACCACATAATTAGGTTTTTCAATTGAAATCAATTATGCTATGGTTTGAACGGATTAATGCTTCGCAACTACAAGCTCAAAGCATTTAACAAGAAGATCATCACATTCAATGTACGAGCACGAACCATCTCAAGTAATACGAACCGTTCACTCTAAACTAAGGTAGTGATACGACTCGTTCCTCGTAGTATGGTTCGTCCCATACCTTGCATGTGAAGGAAAAGAAAACAATTGTATGGATAACATTTAACAATCACAGAAAGTCAAATATTCAAAAGAATAATGAAAATTATATAAAACAAACTTCTAAATCACCATACAAATGTTCAAACCTTTACATAATTAAAAATCAAAAAGAAAACTAAATAATTACATGGCTAGGGTTTCATCAAAACCCTAGAAAAAGGAGACTAGCCACTCATGGAGGAGTGAAAGGAGGTAGATGGAGAAGAAACCACCATGGGAGACATCCTTGAAGCTTTTTGTTTCTCTTCCCTTCAAAACCCTAGCCTCATTCTTTTGGTCAAAACAACTTCCGAACCCCAATCCAGCCTTTTACTTGCCTTTTTAAAAATGGAACCAACCCAACTCATGAAAGATGAAATTGGTTTGATAATTGACCATGTCTGTGATTTAATAAACTATTTTAGTAGGCTAAAACAATTATATTTGGAAAGAGAATTGGATTTTTTTGTAGTAGAATGTAATATTTGCGAGAAAAATTATAATGATTATGTGTTTGATTTGACATTTTAACTGTGTTTGGGAAGTTGTAGGGTAGGCTATTTTAACCTCAAGTTTGAAAAAAGCCCTGTAACCTTTACTATAGCTGAACCATTGATTTATATTAAAATATATATATATATATATATATATATGTAGCTCGACAGCCTACAGTCAGTGGCACTGACAGCCTACCACTATCACTTGGCAGACTGTTCCACCGGTAGTAAATGACACTTTCACCCCTTTACACCAATTTTGAAAAAAGTGAAATTCCGAACAAATTTGTCATTTCAACCTCAAACATCATTTCAAACACATTTTTCAATACAACAACTCAAATAAAAATTCATCCCATCTTTCCAAACACAAAAACTAAAATAGCCAAAAAGCCTAAAAAATAGTCACTTCCCAAACACCCACTTTGTTTTATTGGTTATTTTATTCTATTTTGTCTTTTAGTGCTATTTTAGTCCAAAAAAGCCAAAAAAAAACCTATTGCCAAACACCCCCATGACCCATGAATCTTGCACAGTAAAATGGATTCTCCTTTCTCACAAAGAAGTTTTTGCTCATCTCAAATCTTCAACTGATGAAAAAATTACTAGAGGTAAACAAAAAGGGAGATTGTTTTATAAAATACAATTTTAATTTTCAGAGTTTGCTTTTTGAATTTTTTTTTTTTAAAGTTTGGCTTCTCTTAAATTGTCATCTTAAAATATTCAAAAAGCTCATTATTTTCATATGATTCACTTTTTTGGGATGGAAATGATTTTTAAAAATTCAAAAATATCTTTTTTTTTTTGGTATTTTATAGTGTTATGAAACTAGTTTCCAATTGTTAGTTAAAAAAAAAAAAATCTGAAAACTAAACCAATCATTCACTTTCCTCCTCTCCACAAATCCAAAAGCCAATTGGTAACTTACTCTTTTTGGAATTCTTCTCCAATTATTGCAATTAACCACAATATTTTGTCAAATATTCAGGTTTTACTGAGGTTAAATCAGCTTGTTGTGGGTTGGGGAACCTGAGAGCCCAAGTTCCATGCGTGCCCGTTGCCAAGTACTGCTCCAACAGAAGTGATCATGTCTTCTGGGATCTCTACCATCCCACTGAAGCAGCAGCTCACCTCTTTGTCAACGCCGTTTTTGACGGTTCGCAACAGTTTGCAATGCCTATGAATGTGAACCAGCTAATCACTGCATAAACCGTGGTGTAAACAAGTGTTAGGGCTGTCCTTGATTCCCTTAAACATAGAAAGGAATACAAAATACATAGAACAGAGGGGATAAAGAAGATGGGATTGTTAACCAATTACCTGAATCAATAATATGTGCATGCATTAGTACAAATCAACTGCTTTACGCTCTATTTGTTTCTTCGAAAATAAGTTTTTCTGAAAAACATTTTCCGCATTTTCTAGGTTTTGGTATGACAAAAAAGATTAAACTGCAAATTATTGAGAAATATCACCACCACCCTAAGTTCTATTTGCCTCCAACTGTTCAATTTTCACAAACTAATCAATCATGGAAATTATGGAGAAATATCATTGTAATACACATTCTTGCATTAGAATGAGAAAAGTTCAAAAATTGTTTGATTCAGATTTAACTATAGAAATCAGATACCGAAGGAGAAAAATGGCTTGTGTTGGCAGAAATTACCCATTTGTTTACCTTCGGTTTTAGTAGTACTTCAATATTGATACCAAAATAAGTTTACTTGTGTGAATGGTTCTGAAAAACTCAAGAAATTTACGGTAGCATTTCGTGATGCCATTGATGAGCAGGAGAAGAAAGAAGACAGATTTGATGCTCACATGAATCTAAGAAGGAAAGATATCTTGGAAAAAGAGGTTCAGATCGCCATTACAAGCATCAAATGATAACATTTTGTCGATTGCATCCTGCATTTGGTTTACACACGCGCACAATGATTCATGTGAAAGGTGACATGGAAATTTCTGAGTTTATTCTAACTACAAAACTAGTTTCAGAAGAAAAAAGAAAGTACCTTGTATTGTCGATCTTGAGCTGATATTTTATCATTGCACAGTCGGTCAACATGATTATTATTTCCAATAGCATTCAGTAAAGACGCTGCTCTCTTTATAACTTCCTCTGGGACACCTGTATGAACCATTTTATCAGAAATATCAGATTACCGGAGACATTGGAAAATAAAGCCTCTAGTAAAACCTCCGCAATTTGTCATGGAAATGAATGCATGAATTTAAACCTATGACAAATCATGGGAATTACAGAATGTTTAATGAGTGAATATTTACTAAAAGATTAAAAAATATGGGCGGAGTATGAAACCCTTGTTTTGCATTTGCCTAGCAATAATAAGGAAGCTTAAGAAAAACACATACACACACAAAAATTATTGTGAAATGCCTAGCATATTTTTTGAAAATCAGCTATTGTTTGAAACATACCAGCAAGTAGTGCACAATGCAGCCCTGCAAGGTATGAACTGAAGTATGTGAATTCCAATTTTCTTAATAATATCCATCAGAATTCCTAACAAACACAGACACTATTTACTCACCATAGCTAAGAAGTGCATGTCCAGGAACAAGCCTGCAAGACCAAATTAAAAAATCCGAGTGGGGTTTCATAAAAGGTAAATTTCTATTGGAAACTAAATCCGACAGATGATGTGTAACTATAACTGCATAAAGAGATGGTAGAATTTGTCTAAAAGTGTATGAAATTTTCCTTAAGAATACTACATGATATTAAAAATAACTTACCTATATAGAAATACAATATCTTCAATATTTGTACCATCGTCAGGTCGTAGGACACTCATGGTGTAATACTTAATGTTATCAGACTGCAAATAATATATATATATATATATATAGATGTGTCACCCAGTTGAAATAGTTAATACTTAAAGTTTTAAAAAATGCAATGTCTTGTTTATACCTCTTGTATGCAACTATCATTAAATATCTCAGTCAAGTGAGTGCAAACCAAAACCTGCAAATTAGTAGAGCATATCCTATCACAAGTTGCCTATCAAAACAAATGTGACTAGCAAACCTAGAGGTGGCCTCCAGGAATGCACTCTTAGTATGAATTTGCATTTATTAGAAACTCTGGTTGGATAGCAATTGAGAGCATCAAATCTTTGGAGGATCATAGCAAGTGATAAAATGATTTATAGTTCCACCAAGGAGACCAATGCCATCTGAAATGAATTTTAACAACAGCGTATGATAGCTAAAAAGTTACATTTATTGCATGACATATCAAAAGGATGGAAATTATTCTTGGTAAAACCAACCTTCTGTTAGAGTGCCTTTACCAAATTCGTCCAACAAGCATAAAGATCGTGAAGTCGCATGCCTATGAAAGTTCTCAGAATCAATATCTATAAATGACTAAGTTGTATACCCTATGGTTCCAGCACCCTTTCAAATCCATAGCAAGGAAATAACAAGGGCCAACAAAACAACACCCAATTAGCACACAAGGGCCAACAACCAACAAAAAATAAAATCAGTGGACTAATCACCAGAACCAAACACCAAGGATGCAAGGGGTAGATTCAATGCCATGTCCATTATTAGTAGGTTAAGAGAAAACTGTGTAACTATACCTTAGCATCATTCCAACTTGATGTAGATCAATCATAAATGTTGACTATTCAGCATTCATAAATTTGCTTCCCATGGCACAAAATATCCTATTTTTTGGAATTCTGGTAAGTTCTCTTAGTAAAATATGCAAAAATGCAGTACCAAAAAAATTAATGATACCAAAAGGCCAGGGATATAAATATCGAACCTGTCAGTCAAACCCACAGTAGCAGCATTTGCAGGTACAAAACTTCCAATGTGGGAAAGGAAAACAATTAAAGCTACCTGGAAAATAAAAAAAATAAAAATAAAATTATCTTTCAAGATGTGTCAAATAAATATTTCTATTTATCAAAGATTAGTGCATTTATACAGAACATAAATGCAACATTATTATTAAAACTTTGACACAAAGAGGAAGGTGAAACACTTACACTTATAGTTGTCAAATAAAACTATTGAAGAAATAATAAAATAGACAATATAATTAACTTAAAGCAGATATTATATAGTGTTAGAATACTTATTTTTGTTTTTTTGTTCTCTTGTTAATATTTACTTAAATTGAGGGTACGATGGCCATATTGCTATGTTAAGGTTTGTATATATATTTGACTGATGTAAAGTTGAGACACAATGATTATTCAATATATATAAAATATCTCTTTCTTCTTCTTCTTCTTCTTCCTCCAAAATTCCAACCCTAAATTCCTTCATTTTACATTCTAACTTGGTATCAGAGCAATCTATTCTTCATCAGAAAGGTTTCTACAGACTCTGGAGATCGATCTGAGGTGATCGAGACGTGCTGATGTCATCAGCCGTACGATGACGTCAGCATGACGTAAGCACTGTATGAAGGGGTCATTCACCGCTAGACTCAAAATTGCCTCCTGAGATTTATGGTGATTTTTTTGGAATTTTTTAATCATCCCTGATGTGAGTTTTCAATTTTTGAAAGTATTTCATGTTTTTTGGGGCTGTTTTTCAAATCTGCTCTTGGGACTGCTTTTTGCTGTTTTTTCTTGCTGGAATCTCTACCCTAGGAGCCGAAAATACCAACCCTAGGGGTCCTTGATCTTAATTTGTGGTTTTGCTACTGTTGGGTTGATGTTTTGTTCGATTATTGCCTATTTTTGGTCCAGCAGCACTGTTTTCTTCATTTCTACGTATTGAAAGTTCCTATATAAGGGCTGAAATCCTTCTAGCAAGGGATATTTGCTCTCTATTTATTGATTTCTGCTGTTAAGTTGGTGTGTTGGTCTAATTTGGGTCCAAATTTGGTTGGCAAACCTATGTTCTCCTCACTTTTGCCTATTTTTGCTGTGAATTTTTGTTTTTTGAGCTAGTTTTGTGTCTATATTGGTGATTGTTGGTGCTGGTTGTTGTGGGTATTGGTTGTTGCAAGTATTTTGCCCCTTTCATGCTTGTGTTGAGAATTTTGTGTGATTGATCATTATACTTGAGATTGAGGTTAAGGCTATAACTATGGGTAAGGATGATGACATGCCTAAATCTATCACTACCAAGAAATTGAATGGTGCCAATAATTTGGCTTGTTCCCATGCCGTCAAAATTTTCTTACATGGTAAGAAGAAGTCTCGCTTCATTAGCGAAGTCCCTCCTCCTACTAATGATACAGCTTATGATGATTGGTGTAATGAGGATTCCTGTGTTATGGGTTGGATTTGGCATAGTCTGGAACCACATGTTGCAACTACTGTGGAATTTTGTGATACCTCTAAGGACATTTGAGACTCCCTTGCTGAGTCTTTTTCAAATCAAAGTAATGTCTCTTGGGTCTATGAGTTATATGAACAGATTTTTGCTATACGTCAATCTGGCCGGTCTCTATAGCGATCCCGGTTCTTTCTCCTTTGGTTGTAGTATCTGGACTTAGTTCCGTGGATTCCGGTTGTTGTTTTGAACTTGTTTCTGTCCTTCAATTCTTTAAATTTGAGTTATAGAATGTTTTGGACTTGTTCGTTCCAGGTTGGGTGTGATTGGGAGCAGGTGCTTGCTGCCCAGGTTTTTAGTCCTTCGCTCGAGCGAGAGGTTTGTCGCTCGAGCTAGCGTGGAGTTTTGTGTCTGGTGGGTCGAGCCAGGGTGGATTCGCTTGAGCGAGCGTTGCGTCTGGAACTAGGACCTGAACACTGGAATTCTTGGCTCGAGCGAGCTTGTCTTCGCTTGAGCAAGGCTATCGTATTTCAGTAGGCAGCAGCGGGGAAAAAGATCATTTTTCTCCCTCTTTCATTCTTGAAACCCTAGCAGCCGAGAGTCTCTCTCTCTAAACTTATTATCTCTCTAAATTTCATCTCCTTCTAGTATGAATCCATCCTAGGTCCTTTGTTAAAAAGGTAGAGGGTGTCGAGGGCTTCGTCTTAATCGGAAAAATTGTGAATTTGGAACACTTTGATTTCGGGTCATCATCTCCTTTTGAGTTCTCCTTTGAGGTATGGATTCTCCTTGTTCTTTTTCAATACTACGTCTATAGATAGACATGTGGTAATTTTTGTATTGCATGAAAATCATTTTATTTTGGATTTTGGTATAAATTCATGAGGTTGAACTTTGGGTTAGTTGTTGGATTTAGATCTATTATCATTAGATGTGTTTTGGGGCTAATTGGGTGTTAATTAGCATGTTGTTGTTGTAAGGAGAGGAAACCCTAATATTTATTTGGTTTAATAACTCAATAGAGGGGTTTTGATCATTGGGTAAATACTTGGGTATTTTGGGTTTTGAATGAAGCCATTGTTGTTTGTTGTAGATGATTAAACCTTTTTATCCATATTGGGAGAAGGGGAGGGAAATCCTATTTTAGTGATTATAATTTAATTTGTATAATTAAATTGGAATGGCTTGGAGATGAATGTAGTAGATTAAAATGAGCTTTGGCTTATTTGTCCTTGGATTTGATTTTGTGAAAAACAAAAGGAATAAAACCGGTTTTGAAAAATAAAGAGAGTTGGTTTTGTGAAATGGGAAAGATACTTTGAAATGAGTATGAATGTTGGATTGTTGTATCTTATACTACTATGTTAGTATTAGTGATAAGTTGATGATCTCATGATATTTGAGTTTGTTAATAGATGTACAATATACATGCATGTAGAGGTTCTGTCCTTGGTCATCGGTGGAGGATGACATGGTTGTGTTGAATTGTTGTGTATACATTACACCTATGTGTTTATCTACTTCAACTTGTTGTTAGATTCTTGTTGGTTATGTATATGCATTATACATGTTGGATATGCCTTGTTGCATGGTTGTTGTTGGCGTTCTATGCCGCGCTTATAATCAAAGGTACCGTTACCTTGCAGCTAGCGCCTGGAGAACTGTATGCGCTAATAATAGAAGGCACCATACCCTTCCAGCTAGCGCCTGGTAAACTGGTATTTTGGCTTACTACGCACATAGCTAGTAGAGCGAAGTTGGTTGTAGTTATTTCAGTATATCTTTGGCTTACTAAGCGCATAGCTAGTTGAGCAAAGTGGAATTGTTGTTGTTTAGTTGTAACTGAAAATATCATAGCTTTGATTGGTTCCAGTTCGGAGAACCGAGTTACACCATTGATTGATTGTATACATGTGGGTGGGTTGTAAATTTATATTTTTACAAGGTTATGCATGTATAGGTATGATAGTAGTGGAAATGAACCAAAATGTCTTTTTTTGTCTTTTGGGAAGTGTGAAGGAGGATGAATGTTTTAACGATAAACATGATTTGAAAAGGTACATCTGTGTATGTATAGGAAGTGAAAGAGAGTATCGGGCTTAGTGAGAATATTTTCCTAAGTAATTATTAATGTTATGAAAGAATGGGAATGGGGATTAATGAAAGGAATAAGGAAAGATGAATCGCTTATAGCGTTGAATGAAACGGTTGTTTTCAAGAAAAGTTTATATATATATATTTTGTATAAACTGTCATATTACTATTCTAGTACGAGAATGAGTGTGCATGATCATAGCTATCTGTAAGTTGTTATTGTTGAGGATCATGTTGAGATCCCTACTGGACTTTATGTTCATCCCACGTTGTTGAATCTTTTTCAGGTGTTTAGCAGGTTATGCTACAGGATTTGGATCTTCTTATTTGTTGGCCACGGGGCCTCTTTGTTGTTGGCGGAACACCATATGTGTAAAAGGGTTACACCCCTTCATTTGTTTACTTAAAGGTTGTAAGCCCAAGGGCAATTTATTGAGTATGTTCATGTAACATTTACTTTGCATACGAATGAGAGTATTTATATTCATTTCTACGGATTGAATGTATGAGTTTATTTCCGCATGTTATCTCTGAAATTGAATTAAGTTAATGAATTTGGTAATGGCTTCGAGTAATAAAAAGTGGGGTGTGACAACTTGGTATCAGAGCTGCCGGGTTTGAATACCTTGAGCTCGTGGGAAGTGGTTTTTACCACAGTGGGTTTACTACGTGTAGTGAGGACGTTGCATATAGATACCATGAGAATTAGGACTTATGTGTTGAATTTATGTGAGCATGGGATTCAGTCTCCTGGATAGTATTCATAGCCGGTGAACTTGCTTTGAGGTCCTTTTGGAAACACGCCTGATCAACGTGGTTTCTGATAGGAATTCCTTGAGAGTTCCGGGATGAGTGGCTATCTTTGTGGACTTGATTCGATTATGTGTTTACATGTTTAGATGATAATATGCAGTAGAGATGTAAATTTTGAGACTAAGTGTGTCTTGTGACTTAACAGTAGTGGAGTGTGCCTCGGAGAAGGCTATAGTGTTTTGCGCTAAGTGTAATTTACTTTGTGCTTTATAGGATGTCTACACGAGGGAGTAGAGGACGGTTGAGTAGTAGGAACGCCGGGAGAGGCATAGCGGTTCCTTTAGTACCTGTCGTTGCAGCATCGGCTGTCGGTGAGGATGTCGCACGTGAGATTGTGAGAGCAGTGCAAGACGCCCTAGCTCATACTGAGGGCGGCAGCAGGCATGCTCTCAAGCTTACTAAGGAGTTCTTTCGCTCCAGTCCACCTGAGTTTGTGGGGGAGGCTAAACCGCTGGAGGCAGAGAGTTGGTTGGAACAGATTACCAAGACTCTTGATATGCTCAGAGTCGAAGATGAGGAGTTGAGGGTTTCTTTGGCGACCTTTCAGTTGAAGAGTGATGCGAGTTATTGGTGGAAGAATGCTAAGAATAATGTGGGTAGCACGTGGGTTGCTTTTACCGAGGTCTTTTGGGCCAAGTATTTCCCTCCTTCTGCTCGGGAAAGGTTGAGGGATCAGTTTTTGGAGTTGCGTCAGGATGACACTCCTGTGGCACAGTTTGAGATGCGGTTTGATAGTTTGTCGAGGTTTGCTCCAGAGTTGGTGACAACAGAGGAGCGTCGTTGTTTTGAGTTCGAAAAGCGGTTGTGTTTTGTTATTCGGGAAAAGGTAGCTGGATCCTTGTGGAAGGATTACTATACTTTAGTTGAGGCAGCGGCCCATGTGGAGGCCTTGATTGCTAGTGATGATGGGGTTAAGGAGGAGACCATCTCGGTCAGTCATGTGGTTCCTAAGCGCTCTAGGCTCAGTAAGGGGTGGAGGCGGAAACATGCTCAGTCGGGAGCTGGTTTCTTTTCTTCGCCGGGGGTTTTGGATCCTTCTGTTGGGGTTTCCGGGGAGGTGCAGGTTTCATCCCAGTCTCAGAGTAGGGGGTCTGGTGGTTGTTTCGTTTGTGGCCAGCAGGGCCATGGTAGACGTTTTTGCCCTTTGCGTGTGAACTCTGCAAGTGTTTCAAAACCTAGTCAGACTCAGTCGTACCCGTCCAGTCAGGGGCGGTATCGATACCAGAAACGGGCAGGCCAGGCTTCAGGAGCCTCGCGAGGGGCGACTTATTAGTTAGCCCTACAGTGTTACCCTGGAGAGGGACTTTTTGTATGTTGGCCGGTGGTGTATCATGGTTATTGATTTTGTTGTGGACCGGTGTACTGTTGGATGCTGAGGCATCATGATTATGTATCGCATTTATATGCATCGTATTGTTTGTTTAATCCTCATGTATTGGGGAGTATGTATGGAATTTCGAACTCTCTATTTTATGTAGTGAGAAGTTGTTAATGGGGTCAATCATCCTAGTGTTGTTGCTTGCTTGGTACCTGTTTGTGGGTTTGTGTTTTGGGCCTTGCTAGTTAGCGAGTCCGTAGTGACCCCATCGGTTGTATATTAGTAGTGTTTGTGTTATGTTTGGTGATGAAATGTTGATTTTGGTTTGTGAGTGAATGCTGGCAGCATCCTTTAGAGGAAAGACAATTTGTGTTCTAGAATAACGAGAATGGCGTTGGCCAAAATTGTCCTTCGTGATTGAGTGATTCAATTTTAGGAGATCCGGTGAGATTCTAAAATTTGAGGTTTGTGTAAGAGAACTCCGTGTTGGGAGTTAGTGATTTAAGTGGTACATCAGTGGGTGGATTACTGAATGTGGTGTTATTGAGTTGTTTAGTCAGCTTGTTGGTATTGGGTTTTGGTTTGACTTTTGTCACCTTGAGGTTAGTCTCGTTGTTGTAGACTTTGTGTGCTGATTAGGGAGATTGGAACTAATTGAGCATGTTATGCTGTTGAATCTGATGATTGTTAGAATACATTAATTTATGTATTGATTGATTGTGTGTAGAACCTTTGTGTTTATATGCATTGCTTGTGTATGGGAGGAGATGGGGGATGTACTCCACGGTTTATGGGAAGATGGGGGATGTACCTCTAAACCGGTTAATGGTTAAAGGAAGATGGGGAGTGGATTCAGGGATACAGCTCTTATGCTCTTCCATTGTAGTAGTGATATAGCTCATATGCTTATCCTTGAAAGAATGATATAGTTTTTATACTTATCAGTTGATGTGATGATATAGCTAATATGCTTATCTATTGTGAAGTGAGAAATGTTTTATATGAGTTATTGTCTCATTTAAATTGTTGGTCGGATTTTGAACCATATTTATGATTTTAAATTGGTTAAGTAAAAGGAGGCGGAACGAAATTACAAAACCATGAATTTCTTATGCCTTATGTGTTGTCAGTACTGTTATGGTTTCTATTAACTATCATTATAGAAATGTTATGCTTTGTGTTGGTTTTGGTATCACTGTATGAGCGATGGTTGTTGCTAGTAGTATGTTGAAAAGATTTGGAAAACAAAATTTTTCCTAGTGTTTGGGCCACCTAAGGGTGTTGTTGAGAAATTGATTTAATTCAAGGGTTTTGAGAAATTCCAAATGAATCTTTTTGGTAAATAAACTGTGGATGATTTTTGTGTTTGGATAACACCGTATTTGTGAAAAATATTTACAAAACTGTTGAGTTTCGCATGGAAAATGAAGGATTTATTTTGGAATGTTAACATTGAGAATTTGACTATCTTTGAGAAATGTCTCTTGAGCAAGAAAATGTTTTCTTACTATTTACTCACAAGGTTTGGTTTGTTAAGGTTTTCGCACCTAAGTGTTGTCGTTTGGAACGTATTCCCTTAGTGAGTCACTTCCTTGGTAAGAGTGGCTTGACGGTTTGTAGTGAGAGCGGTTTTACTCCTAGTATTGGAGGGTGTTGGTGTTGTGTAATCAGTTGGCCTTGTGTTTTTTTTTTGGCGCATCCTTAATTTCGGGGACGAAATTCTTTAAGGGGGGAAGGTTATAGCGATCCCGGTTCTTTCTCCTTTGGTTGTAGTATCTGGACTTAGTTCCGTGGATTCCGGTTGTTGTTTTGAACTTGTTTCTGTCCTTCAATTCTTTAAATTTGAGTTATAGAATGTTTTGGACTTGTTCGTTCCAGGTTGGGTGTGATTGGGAGCAGGTGCTTGCTGCCCAGGTTTTTAGTCCTTCGCTCGAGCGAGAGGTTTGTCGCTCGAGCTAGCGTGGAGTTTTGTGTCTGGTGGGTCGAGCCAGGGTGGATTCGCTTGAGCGAGCGTTGCGTCTGGAACTAGGACCTGAACACTGGAATTCTTGGCTCGAGCGAGCTTGTCTTCGCTCGAGCGAGGCTATCGTATTTCAGTAGGCAGCAGCGGGGAAAAAGATCATTTTTCTCCCTCTTTCATTCTTGAAACCCTAGCAGCCGAGAGTCTCTCTCTCTAAACTTATTATCTCTCTAAATTTCATCTCCTTCTAGTACGAATCCATCCTAGGTCCTTTGTTAAAAAGGTAGAGGGTGTCGAGGGCTTCGTCTTAATCGGAAAAATTGTGAATTTGGAACACTTTGATTTCGGGTCATCATCTCCTTTTGAGTTCTCCTTTGAGGTAGGGATTCTCCTTGTTCTTTTTCAATACTACGTCTATAGATAGACATGTTGTAATTTTTGTATTGCATGAAAACCATTTTATTTTGGATTTTGGTATAAATTCATGAGGTTGAACTTTGGGTTAGTTGTTGGATTTAGATCTATTATCATTAGATGTGTTTTGGGGCTAATTGGGTGTTAATTAGCATGTTGTTGTTGTAAGGAGAGGAAACCCTAATATTTATTTGGTTTAATAACTCAATAGAGGGGTTTTGATCATTGGGTAAATACTTGGGTATTTTGGGTTTTGAATGAAGCCATTGTTGTTTGTTGTAGATGATTAAACCTTTTTATCCATATTGGGAGAAGGGGAGGGAAATCCTATTTTAGTGATTATAATTTAATTTGTATAATTAAATTGGAATGGCTTGGAGATGAATGTAGTAGATTAAAATGAGCTTTGGCTTATTTGTCATTGGATTTGATTTTGTGAAAAACAAAAGGAATAAAACCGGTTTTGAAAAATAAAGAGAGTTGGTTTTGTGAAATGGGAAAGATACTTTGAAATAAGTATGAATGTTGGATTGTTGTATCTTATACTACTATGTTAGTATTAGTGATAAGTTAATGATCTCATGATATTTGAGTTTGTTAATAGATGTACAATATACATGCATCTAGAGGTTCTGTCCTTGGTCATCGGTGGAGGATGACATGGTTGTGTTGAATTGTTGTGTATACATTACACCTATGTGTTTATCTACTTCAACTTGTTGTTAGATTCTTGTTGGTTATGTATATGCATTATACATGTTGGATATGCCTTGTTGCATGGTTGTTGTTGGCGTTCTATGCCGCGCTTATAATCAAAGGTACCGTTACCTTGCAGCTAGCGCCTGGAGAACTGTATGCGCTAATAATAGAAGGCACCATACCCTTCCAGCTAGCGCCTGGTAAACTGGTATTTTGGCTTACTACGCACATAGCTAGTAGAGCGAAGTTGGTTGTAGTTATTTCAGTATATCTTTGGCTTACTAAGCGCATAGCTAGTTGAGCAAAGTGGAATTGTTGTTGTTTAGTTGTAACTGAAAATATCATAGCTTTGATTGGTTCCAGTTCGGAGAACCGAGTTACACCATTGATTGATTGTATACATGTGGGTGGGTTGTAAATTTATATTTTTACAAGGTTATGCGTGTATAGGTATGATAGTAGTGGAAATGAACCAAAATGTCTTTTTTTGTCTTTTGGGAAGTGTGAAGGAGGATGAATGTTTTAACGATAAACATGATTTGAAAAGGTACATCTGTGTATGTATAGGAAGTGGAAGAGAGTATTGGGCTTAGTGAGAATATTTTCCTAAGTAATTGTTAATGTTATGAAAGAATGGGAATGGGGATTAATGAAAGGAATAAGGAAAGATGAATCGCTTATAGCGTTGAATGAAACGGTTGTTTTCAAGAAAAGTTTATATATATATATATATTTTGTATAAACTGTCATATTACTATTCTAGTACGAGAATGAGTGTGCATGATCATAGCTATCTGTAAGTTGTTATTGTTGAGGATCATGTTGAGATCTCTACTGGACTTTATGTTCATCCCACGTTGTTGAATCTTTTTCAGGTGTTTAGCAGGTTATGCTACAGGATTTGGATCTTCTTATTTGTTGGCCACGGGGCCTCTTTGTTGTTGGCGGAACACCATATGTGTAAAAGGGTTACACCCTTTCATTTGTTTACTTAAAGGTTGTAAGCCCAAGGGCAATTTATTGAGTATGTTCATGTAACATTTACTTTGCATACGAATGAGAGTATTTATATTCATTTCTACGGATTGAATGTATGAGTTTATTTCCGCATGTTATCTCTGAAATTGAATTAAGTTAATGAATTTGGTAATGGCTTCGAGTAATAAAAAGTGGGGCGTGACAGTCTCTCCCTGATTATTGTAGTATTCTCAAGTCTTTGTGGGATCAGCTACTGCGGCATCGACCTTTCACTAATGATGTGAACAAGCAGAATCAACATTGGGAGGAGTTTATGATGACTTCTTTACTTTCTGACCTAGATCCTGAGTTGCGAGGGTTCAAGGATCATATTCTTGCTAGTGAGACTCTACCTTCTGCTACCAATGCCTATTCGAGGCTGTTACGCTCTTCATTGGGACAAGCACAATCCACTTCTGAGTCCTCTACTTTATCATCTTTTGCATTGGTTTCTAGTAGTGGTGATCATAGGTCTACTCGCAGGGGTTTTCATGGTTCATCTGGTTCCCGAGGCTCTTATTCTGGTTCACGGGGTTCTCGTGGAGGTGGTTCTCGTAGTGGTGGCTCATGTGGTGGTTTCTGTAGTGGAGGTAGTAGTGGACCTGGTTCTTATACACGTGGTGATCACAAGTGTACTCATTGTGGCTCCCAAGGTCATACTGAACCTTGGTGTTGGCAAAAGTATGGAAAACCTGATCATGTCCATCAAGTTATAGATGTCCCACCCTCACAGTCTTCCTTGTTGTCCACTGGCTCGGATGCTTCTCTGGTTAATTCTCATGAGACACTCACTACTCAAATTAGTGAGCTTACTGTTCTTGTCCAGTCTCTCCAGCCTAGTCTACCTTCATCCTCTACTGCTACCATGGCTAGTTCAGGTAATATTGCATGTGTGGCTAAGTCCCCTCAGCCTTGGCCCCTACACTCTGGTGCTAGTTCCCATGTCTCTGGTAATTTCTCTCTTTTTGATACTCTTAGACCTGTTGATCATACAATTATACTTGCTGATGGATCTTCTCGACCTGTCTATGGTCAAGGTCCTCTTCATCCCTGTAACGGCCCAAAACGCATGTCACAATTATCCGTAATTAATTATGCGCTAATATGAATTAATTGGGGACTATCTATTTGAATTGGAAAAATATCTGTTGAGCCTACAACTTCGGGACTGAAATTGACGACCATAATGGGTTCGGAAAACGAAATTGAACACGCTTATATGTTACTGGGAATTTTTAGAGCCATTTGGAAAATTTAATTGAGAACTGATTTTTGTCTGATTCGCTAAGCCATGTTTGGCTCAAGTTTTTGGCACAATTATATATATGATGTATAGATAAAGATAAGGACCCTTGTTTGACTCAACAAAAGTGGAAAATATCTGAGAAAGAGAGAGAGAGGTCATGAGAAAGGGGGAACCAAAGGGAAGAAGAGGAAAGAAAGGGGAATCAAGCCTAAACTTCTCTAATTAATTAATTAAGGTAAGAATCTCTTTCTAATTTCTTGAAATAAGGTTGATTCACCCACGATCTTATGGTAAGTAAATGGAATGAAAGGGAAATTATGTATAATTGCTAGTATTGTGTTGTATTTAACCTAGGATGCATTTTTGAGCATACTTGGCATATTATTATGATTCATGTTTATACTTGTCATATTTGGGGAGGAAACTCCATGGACTTAAGAAATGATGCATTTGGGTTTTGTTTAGAAGTTTTGATGTTTAAGTTGAGTTGTTTTCAAGTGCTTGGGCCTTGTTTTCATAAATTTGATGTTGTTTTTGCAAAGGAGGGAGACCCACGGATTAGCAGAAAATGGGACTGGTTTTTCACCCAAACCGCTCGAGCGGCCTGAGCCACCGCTCGAGTGGCCAAATAGTGTTTTGGCTACTGCAGTTCCACCGCTCGTGCGGCCAAACAGTATTTTTTTTTCCAATTTTTCTCTTTTGACGTTTTCAGACTTCCAGGCCTTCATTTACTTGATTTTCACATGTCATTTGCATCATTTAGCATCTCATAAACATGAAATAAAGTAAAGAAAGAATAGAATGGCATTAACTAATTGATTCGATGGCAATATGTGTTAAGAAAGTGTGTTATAATGTTGGTATTTGTAGGTCAAAACTCGAAGACCGCGCAATCGGTTTTGGAAACCCACGATGAGTAACATTTCTGTAAAGTTATGTTGAAATAACTTATGTTTTCACTGGTATTGATACGCTATGTTTTCTCAAAGTGTTATCTGACTGTGTGAACGAATATCCTATTTGTGAATCTACTATGGCATCTACGGATAGTCCCAAGTCATGGGGGACGGCACATTAGTGCGGGTCCATGACATACACGTGATATGAGATCTCATTAGCCACTTCATTGTGGTGATATGTGTTAATCAGTAACCAGAACCGATTCTCTAGTCGGAAGACGATATGTGTTATATCCTGTGAGATGTACCATTATGTTATGTTCTGTTATGAATGATTTGTTTTACGTGTATCTTATATGTGGAATTCGTTCACTACCCTTTTACTTTAATGTTATTCACTGGGCTTTAGCTCACTGTTTTTATATATGTATTTATAAGTGAGCGTTCTGGGAGTCAAGCCTAGGTGGAGTCTTGAACCGAGCCGCCGTTTTGGAAGCCTACCAAGTGTTTTGGGTGCCTCCGAGTTGGGGTTAGGCCTAGAAGGCCGTTAGCAAGCTTTGTTTTGTGTTTGATATTTCGTTATGTGTTATGTAATGTAAGTGGGTAAATTAACATTTTTGGCATGTAAATATTTGTTCATATAAATGCACATCTCTTTGGACTTATCGTATTTTGTCTTTGCTTCCGCTAGCCCCGATTATTTACGTTTTGTACAGGAAGGCCTGTGGTAATCTTGGATTACTGGCCGGTTACGATGCCAAACTTTTAGGGGCGGGTTTGGGTCGTGACAATCCCACTCCATCCCTTTCCTTACCTTCTAGTCTTTATGTTCCTAAATTTCCATTTAATTTGCTTTCTGTTAGCCAATTGACTCAAGCTCTCCATTGTTCGATAACCTTTTATCCTACTTCATGTGTTTTGCAGGACCTCCAAACCAAGAGGATGATTGGTTCAGAGCATGAAAAGGATGGCTTATACTTTTTGGACACTGAGACCTCTCTTCATCCTCCATCTACTGTGTTGAGTGCTAGTGTATCTCCTCTTTAGTGGCATTTTCGCTTGGGTTATCTCTCCTTGGCTAAGCTCAAGTTAGTTGTTCCGGGTTTGAGTCATGTTTCTCAAATTGAATGTGAAGCCTGTCAATTTGGGAAGCATCACCGTAATTCTTTTCCTGGTCGTAGTGTTAGTCGTGTGTCTGAGTCGTTTGCTCTTGTCCATACAGATATTTGGGGTCTTTCTAGAACTCCCACTGTTAATGGGTTCTTTTATTTTGTTATTTTTGTGGATGATTACTCTCGGATGACTTGGTTATTTTTAATGAAATAAAGATCTGATTTGCCTTCCATCTTCTCTAAGTTTTATAATTAAATCTTTACTCAATTTGGCAAACGTATTAAGATATTTCGGTCTGATAATGCCTTAGAATATGTGCAATCTATTGTAACTACCTTTTGTGATACTCATGGTATTATCCAGCAAACTAGTTGTTCTCATACATCCCCTCAAAATGGTGTTGCAGAGTGGAAACACTGCCAGTTGTTAGATGTTGCTCGCACACTAATGTTTAATATGCATGTCCCCAAACAGTTTTGGGGCGATGCAGTTCTCACCGCTTGTTTGCTTATCAATCGCATGCCTAGGGTTGTACACACATCTCCTTATTCTCTGTTATATCCCACAACATATTCTTTTCCCTTGCTTCCTCGCATTTTTGGTTGTGTGGCCTTTGTCCATGTTCTTGACCCTGGTTTGGATAAGTTATCTCCTCGAGCATGCAAGTGTGTGTTCTTAGGTTATTCTCTCACTTAGAAAGGGTATCGATGTTATCATCTTGAGTCACGTCGCTACTTTGTCAGTGCTGATGTTACCTTTTTTTAGTCTATTCTGTTTTTTTCTTCCTCTAGGCAACAGTTATCTATTGATCTTCTCTCTTCACGTGAGGGGGAGCCAGCCTCTCTCACTCCTACTCTTCCCTCTTATGCTCCTTCCATATCCACTCCTATATCCTCTCCATCTCCTCTCGGTTCTACTCCTCCTTTGCAGGTTTATCAACGGTCTCAAGCTCGTCGCATTATGTCTTATGGCCCGACCAGTTCATCTCCATCATCTGAAGCCCCTGTTCCACCTGCTGATATGCCATCTGATGACCTTCCTATTGCACTCCGCAAAGGTAAACGAACTTGCACTCAACATCCTATTGCTCATTTCGTTTCTTATGATCGCCTCTCTCCTGGTCTTCACTCTTTTGCTTGTAGCTTGTCCAGTATTTCCATTCCCCGTACCTATCAGCAAGCTATGTCCATCTATGGTTGGAAGCATGCCATGGATGAGGAAATGCATGCTCTTCATCGGAATCAGACGTGGGAACTTACCCCTATGTCGTCTGGCAAATCTATTGTGGGTTGTCGTTGGATTTAAGTATCTTCTTGATGGAACTGTTGAGCGACTTAAAGCTCGCTTGGTAGCTAAAGGCTACACCCAGACCTATGGTGTTGATTACTTGGAGACCTTCTCTCCTGTGGCTCGTCTTAACTCTATTCGGATTCTTCTATCTGTTGTAGTTAATCGGTCTTGGCCGTTATATCAAATTGATATCAAGAATGCCTTTCTTCATGGAGATCTCCAAAAGGAGGTCTATATGGATCAGCCCCCTAGCTATGTTGTTCCCGGCCAAGAGCATCTTGTTTGTCGATTGCGGAAGGCCTTGTATGGTCTTAAGCAATCCCCTCGTGCCTGGTTTGATCGCTTCAGTGTTGTTATGCTTGCCTATGGATTTCACCGTTCCACCTTTGATCACTCTATTTTTGTTCGCCACTCATCTACTAGGAGTATTGTTCTTATTCTTTACGTGGATGACATTATCATTTCAGGGAGTGACTCCAATGGTATTACTGATTTGAAGCAGTATTTGGAACAACAATTTCACACCAAAGACTTGGGCCATCTTCGGTATTTTCTTGGGATTGAAGTTGCCCCCTCTTCTCAGGGCTTGTTTCTTTCTCAACGGAAGTATGTTCTTGATCTTCTTACTGAGACTGGCCTCTTAGGCACTCGCCCCAGTGATACTCCCATAGATTCTAGTGTCAAGCTTGATGGTGACACTGGAGACTAATTTCCCGATATTGGTTATTATTGTCGGTTGGTTGGGAAGTTAATATATCTCACTGTCACTCGTCCAGATATTACCTATGCCGTGGATGTGGTCAGTCAGTTTATGCATGCTCCCCGCCAACCCCATTTTGTGGCTGTGTCATATCTTGCAATACTTGAAACATGCTCTAGGTCGGGGTTTGCTCTATTGCCCATCTTCCTCTTTGTCTGTCGCTGGCTTTAGTGATGCTGATTGGGCTAGTAATAAGACTGACCGCCGTTCCACCTCGGCCTATTGTACTTTTGTTAGTGGTAATCTTGTGTAGACACCCTATTTTTGACCAACCTTAAGACTCAGATGTCATCGATTGAGCGCTCGGTGATGGTGCATGTGGTGCTCGTTTTGAGTTTTCGAAGGTTTGGCTGAGAGCCTTGCCTCCGGGCCTCTGAACCTTTTGTGCTTCGGCTCGGTTTGTGGACCGAACCTTGTTTTCTCTTCCTGGAGGAAGGGAGAGGTCTTGTAGACCATCTCTTTGTGGTCGTAGACCACTTTTTGTGGTCGTAGGCCACTTTTTCCGTTTTGAGACTAGTTTTCGGTTTTTGGAGCCTTCGGCGCCGCGCCTTGTCTCGGAACCGCTTAATGTTCTCTGTTTGGCGTGGTTTTTGAACCACACCTTGTTGCCTCTGCCTAGAGAGACACTGTGGTCCGGGAGACCACTTTTGTGGTCGTATACCACTTTTGATGCCCGTAGACTAGTTTTCGAGGCTTTTGGCCGCGTGCCTTGCCTCCCGAACTTTCGTCTTGCATCCGTTTTGGTTTGTTTTTTGTACAAAACTTGTTTTCCTTGTTTGAAAGGTTATACAAGGGTGGGAGATCAGTTTTTCTCCTTAGAGACCACTTTTCCTTCTGTCAACCAGTTTTCTGGTCGGATAACTAGCTTTCTTGGTCTTTGGACCACCTTTTCTGGTCGATTACCACACCACCACCGTGCTTTCAGTGTGTAGACTTCTCCTACCCATGGCCGACCAGTTTTTGTTGTGGGAGACCACTTATAGTGGTCGACCAACCACTTTAAGTAGTTGGCCGACCACTTCAAGTGGTCGACTGCTTTTTGTCACTTTTTTGGAGATATTTTCTTCCAACTGACACAGCTGGAAGACACTGAAACCATCCTCCATACACGTGTATAGAGGGATGGCCTTGAACCTTAGCTTCTTCAAGAAGCTTTGCTTTTGGTTCTCTATAAGAGAGAACCCCCTCCTCTCTCCTTTAGGTTCAGAAATTGGTGGTTTGAGTTATACATACACATTTGTATCTATATCTCTCTTTTGCTCTTGTTTTGTGCCTTAAAGTGTCATTTTGTCTCACTTTTGTACACAAACACACACTCAAACACCATACTCTTGGAGCTGAGGTCCCTTGAAGTTGTTTTTGGAGTTCTGAGACTGGTTTGAGCTCAAAGAAGCTGCTGGAGTTGCAGCTTTGAAGGAGGTCTTCAAGGGTGAGTTTCTAACCTTTAAATCCCCCATTTTTGCTTAAGCTTTTAGCCCTACTTGCATGTTGATTTAAGCTTAACTTTCTACTGGAAAAAGTTCTGTTTTTGCATGCTTAAAATGTTTGTTTAAGGTCACTTTTTCGTTGGGGGTGATCTATCCCCTCTTAGGCCTTGTTAGGCCTTATTTTGAGCCATCCCTTTTGGCTTTTGTTGTAGCCTTTGCATGACCTTTCTACCACTGGAAAGGTGGTTTTGGAGTCCCAAATAGGAGAGGGTCATCCCCTCTCCTTGTGTCTTGTATACTTGCCATATATGCCTCATGTTTGAGCATGTTTATTAAGCTTGTGTTGGCTTGTTCTTAGCATGTATTCGGGGTTATTTTGAGATGGCATGCCACTATTTTTGGTTGTCTTGATCATCCCTTGCATGCATAATACACTTGTAGTGTAAATCTTACAAACTAGTCTTGTATGCTTCATGAAGTAGCATGTCATTCTAGCTTATTTTGAATCCATTTCAATATGTTCTTGGTGTTGTTTTACCATGATATACCTCTGTCAAGGTTTGGTTTAATAGCCCTATGCATGCTCCATGCACTTGTAGTGCATTTCCATGAAGTAGCCTAATGTGTCTCATGCTTTAACATGTCATTTTAGCATGCTTTTGGCTTAACTTCAAGAAGACTTTGTTCATGTTTTAGCATGTTTAAGGTCTGATTTATGTTGTCTTGGTCATGCATGCCATGCTTTGTATAGCTATAATGCATTCTAGCTTGTTAGCTTTGTGTATCAAGTTCACTAGCATGCATTACTTGGTCTATTTCAATGTTTTGGCATCTTTCGTTATGTTATTTCAGTCCATGTAGTGTGGTCATACACTTACATTTGTCACTTATTCAATGCGTTGGATGGTTGGTCCTTTATGCCTTAACATGGGTCGTTGTGTATGCCTTCATGCCTAAGCTTGCGAGCTATCATTTCAATGTATTTTTGGGGTTATTTTGCCATGACATAACTCTGATTTTTATTAGTTGAGTCATCCCACGCTTGGTCTTAATAGGTGTAATGTAATCCACCTTATTTGCCTTGTATGCATCATGCCTCATGCTTTCCATGCTAGCTTATTTTGGCTTCCTTCCATACATGTTTTAAACTCATTTTGACATGCTCTAAGACCATTTTGGGTTGCCTCGACCATATGTTTCTTGCTTTGTATAGCTGTAGTGCAATTGGCCTTTCTAGCTTTGTGTTTTGATGCCTCATGCATGTTATCTTTGAGCTATTTGGATGATTTGGCATCATTTAATACTTGATTTCAGAGCATGTGCCATTGCCATATTCCCACTTCATTCATGCTTTAAGTGCCTTTAAGTGTTATGCATTGTTGCCTAGTTTATGGCTTAGTGTGTATGCTTGCATGCCTAGGCCTTTGAGTCTTCATCTCAGCATATTTTGGTCTTTGTTAAGACCTATTTGAACTCTGTCCATGCTTAGTTCATGCATTTGTGCCTTGTATTGTATGCCCCCCTTTGTAGTCCTCTTTAATAGCTTCATGCTTTAAGGACCCTGCCATGCCAAACTTGTGTTGTTTGAATGATTTGGCATCATTTCTTGCTTAATCTCAGTGCACTTAGTGTTATTACACTTCCATGATTTTCACTCTTTAAGTGCTCTTGAGAGTTGCACCTTAGTGCCTTAATTGGTGAGCTAATTGGCATGCATGTTTGCATGTGTTTTCGGTACCTTCATTTTAGCATTATGACCACTGATTTGGGCATGGCTGAGGTCTGTCCATTTTAGTTTAAGTCCATTTAGCATGTTTATTTACATGTTGTTTGCATGCTTATTGTTCATTGCATTGAGTATGCCATCATACTTTGCATTGTGTATGCCATGTGGTTATTTGCATTGTGTATGCCAAGTTGTTTCGTTGCATTGAGTATGCATGTCCCTAACATTGCTAAGTTGCCCTTGTTGCATTGCATTGTGCATGCATGCATTAGCATTGTTCGCATGTTACTTGTTGCTTGCATTGTTGTTTGGAATAGGTGTTAGTCCAAACTCGAGGAACGAGGAACATTTCATACTTGAAGTGATGAAACGTGCCTCAATTCTCGGTCGCTGACGCTCTTGATCAAGCATGATAGAGTTTTAGGCCTTATGTGTTTACTCGTGTATTCATTTCATATTGAATTGTACAATTGGACTTCTCGGCCATCATGCATCGAGATGCGTGATTGGTGGCCCGAGGGTCGAGAACCACACTCCCTTAAGTTCATGACATGATAGGGAAGGTGGTTGTGCACACATACCTTGCAAACACATTGCCATGCCCTTTCTTGCTCTCTGTTGCAGCAAACTGGAATTCAGCAGCAACAACTGGTCGGTCGACCAGTATTACTAGCTGGCCGACCACTTTTTCTGGTTTTTCAGCACAAAAAGTGGTCGGCAGGTGGCCTCCCTCCCCAGTAACTGGTCGGCAGCATCCCTAGAGGTCTCCTGGATGGAGTTCAAGCTTTCTGGAGCTTTGTGCAAGGTTCTAAAAATAATTGCAAACAGAGGCAACTTGGGGCATCGCGATGGATTTCCGAACAAAGCGACCGAGCATGCATCAAGTCTTCTCCCTCTGAGAACCTCCTGTTTTATTGCTTTACTTAGCTTCTGTACCTTTAATAGTTAATGCATGTAGCTATTTCAATTCATTTTGTAATAATTAGTTTAATTAGCTTAGATTAACTAGTTAGCTTCTTATTCGGTCCCTCCGTCGAGAGGGCGTATTGTTGTAATAAGCGTGCGTGTGTGTGATGCATGTCTTCCAACCCCCATTTCTTTCTCCCTTTTACTTAACCGCTTACGATGGTTAGTTTTAGGACATATTTCGATTAGCATCCTTATGCTTTGCATGCGTGCATCATTCATCTGTTTTGCATGCACCAGGCTCGGCGCATCATACTAACTACATTGTATTTCAATTCCTACTTGAATACATGTACCAAGTTGCATTTCATATGCTATCTTAGAATAGCTGAGCCTATTTCTAATTGCATGTCGCATGTGTTGCATTAACAATCTTAACATGAACTAGGATCATGCATGATTTCTAACTAATTCTTTGTTTTGGCTCGGAGTATATTGTGAGTGTTTACGCTTTAACATACTGCATGTGTGCTAATGTTACCATGAAAGCATGCTTGCCATGAGGCTAACTGCTTATTTGATATAACTGTCTGAATGCCTGTGGGTGAATGTTGGATTACTTGAATTGGAACAATTCATCGAAATCCATGATTTAGCCTACTTGTGAGTAGCAAACTTCAAACCCATTTTCAAACAAACGAACATGCAATGTTTTGTTCCAACTTAGACGATCTATTCTATACTTATATATTGTGCGCATCACATAGTAATTCTAGGTTAATAACCGGAATAAAAACACATGTATTTTCAAAAACAAGATATCATGTTAGTAAAGGCCGATCTTTGATCGGGCAAGCGGGGGTGCTCATTGCATGACCTTCCCCTCTCATACCCAAGTTCCCGAACCGAGACAACTTTGGTGATGACGAACACGTGGTCTTAGGCACGAGTCAGGATTTCCTAAATTTTCCAAAATAAAACATTTAGGTGGCGACTCTGTATCTGGCAAAGCAGTCCATGTTTGGCACTTCTTTATTAAAATCAGTTTTCCAAAACGATTTGCCGGATCTAAACTCTTTGGTGATTTATCGGTCTCATATCGCACATTGTGAGACTAGATTCAGAACCGTGACACGAGTCCGAACTTGTAGTAGCTAGAGAGCAAACGAATTTCGCGCCTTCGCAGCGCGGAGCTCGGGAGTCCTCGGGCACGTCTACATCTTGTTACTTGGCGTAGCAAGAAACAGACTGTTGTTTCTTGTTCTAGTGTCGAGGCTAAGTATCGTGCCATAGCCCATACTGCTTCTGAGATGCTTTGAGTTCAGTCTCTTCTCCAAGATTTTGGCTTTTCTGTTCCCATTCCTATGAGCATGTCTTGTGACAATCAAGCTGCTATCTTCATTGCCAATAATCCCGTGTTTCATGAACGCACCAAACATATCGAAGTTGATTGCCATTTTATTCGTGATCTCTTACTCCGCAAGTAACTTGTGACTCCTTATGTTCGTTCTGCCGATCAATTAAGTGATATTCTAACCAAGTCTTTGGCTCGGCCTTCGTTTCATCGTTTATCCATCAACCTGGCCATGTTCGATCTCTGTGCTCTAGCTTGAGGGGGAGTGTTAGAATACTTATTTTTGTTCTTTTGTTCTCTTGTTAATATTTACTTAAGTTGAGGGTACGATGGTCATATTGCTATGTTAGGGTTTGTATATACATTTGACTAATATAAAGTTGAGGCACAATGATTATTCAATATATATAAAATTTCTCTTTCTTCTTCTTCTTCTTCTTCTTCTTCTTCTTCCTCCTCCTAAATCCCAATCCTAAATTCCTTCATTTTACATTCTAACTTATAGGATTGCAAATTAGACACTTACATGAAGACTCAAACATATGACATATATCTACTGATAAATGTGGGTGAATCATTCAAAGGAGAGAGAGAGAAAAAGAAAGTGAAGGAGAGCATGTTGGTTCCATCAAGAGAAATATAATAACTATTGACCTGCTTTATGTAGATACTTTTCCCTAAATAATTAGGGCCAGTGATGATATTAATCCTTCCTGAAGAGTTTAACAAGAATAACTAGTATATTTGAATGAGAAAAGACTTTATTGATGAGTGGAGTAAGAAACCAATATACTTAGAGATGTTTAACTACAAATACCATCATCTTGAATCTTTGTATCATTGGGAATGAAAGTATCTACAGTCATTTCCTAGAAAACATGTCTGAATTAACTACTTGTTAGGATTCCCTTGGTGGATGCCCAATTTTTTCTCTAATCTATTATAATATGACCTTGCAAATAAAATCATTGACATATTGTAGACTATACTAGACAACCTAACCTTCCATTCTGCATATCAAGCAAGTCTTCTATAGTCAAAGTTGGCCTCACATAATTGTTTTGACGAGCAACCAATGCCAGTGATAAAAAGCTGGGTGACAACATGAAAAAATACAGTGAGGAATTTTACTTTTCCTTTTTTTTTTTTTTTATGAAAAGTGAAAAAATATAGTGAGGAAATATATGTCATAAAAAAAAGAAAAAGAAAAAAGAAGACATGAAAACCTAACAAGATATTGCAATGCAAATAAAATAGATGTTACTAAATTACCGGTCAAGTTCAGCTGCAAAATTCACAGCCTTGAGAAGATGTGCTGAGAATAGAAGAATTTGTGACACCAAGTCCCTCGTAATTGCCCTCTTCATGTCTTCAAAAAGGAATGGAAGATAAGACATTAATCTGTTTTTAATTTTTTTTAAAAAGCATCATTGAATCACTTACAAGTACACTGTTGGGGCTACATTAAGTTTATCAATGATTTGGTATAAATCCACATTATTTTTATTTTAATCATAGGTTCCAAAGTTGACTTTTTCAAACTTGCAATGTGTTTTATAAGCATTTAAGCAATGAACACGTGTTTCCCTCAAGTGTCCAAAGCATGTCTGGTTCCACAAAATAATAATAATAAGACACGTTTGGACACATGTTGGGGGTGTCCAATGAGTGTCAATGTTCAATATGCTGTCAGATGCAAACATGGCACTTTTTTTTAAGTAATGTATGTGCTTCTTGGCCAAGCAGTTTAGAAATTGTCATCTGGAATAAAAACACATGGCAGAAGAGTGAATTAGACTACAGACCTAGGATTTTGTGATATATATCCCCAAGAAGGTTGTCCAATTCTTGTGTCTTCGAGGTGCGATAGAAAAAAATTTTCATGTCTCCATCTTCATCTGAGAACTACATTTGGTGGCACATTTTCTAGTATGAATGAAAATATACAAATTAATTGCATAAACTACTAATTCCAATTTAGGTCATTGATTGACTTACAGCAAATTCAAAATCTTGAAGATTTTCTAGTGTGGTTTCATCAAGTTTTTCTTCGAAAACACACATCAAGTAACCTACATTTAAACAAAAAAGCCATAGCATCAATCAATGTACTAGAGCTTAAAATCAATAACCGACATAGCAATCCCAATTGGCATACTTTAAAAAAAGAAAATGAAAACGAAAAGAATCATAGAAAGTGTTCTTCGGATTAAGAATATTACAAGAAAACTCTTGTTAAAGCGAGATTCTCATGATCTTTTAAAAGGAAATGTCATGTAATTTATCATGTCCATGTGTATCGTAGTCTAGTGATTCTAGGACAATTTCAAGATGGATAATAAAATCTAAATTAAAATTTTCAAGTTAATGTAAAGAAGATTACTTTCTATAGTTTTTATTATTATTATTATTTTGCTCTTATATGTTGCCTGTTTGGTCATGCGCCACAAGTTTTTACAGTTGGAAGACCTCTGTGAATGGATGAAAGAAAATAAAGAATAGAAGAAACTAATGTTGGATGGATCGAACCTGTTCCTCATCAAGAAATCTTCAATCCATATGAAGATGGGATCATTCATTCAATATCTAATAATTTTTAAAATTGGTATTGAAACGGAGACCAACCTATTTGATGTAGGTAAGCAATACAAGGAAGAAACTTGTCTCCAGACATAATAGGAAGCCTAGCAAGTTCCAATGATGACACCTGTAAAGCAATTGTGTTATCAAAATATGTGAACTCCATATCAAATTCATTTCTGAATTTGGTCTGAAAAGAAAATAAAAACAAGCACCTCTTCCAAAAATTCTGTCAATTCCTCATATATTTGTCTCAGCTCATCCAACTGCAATTCAACATGGTGGACTGATTTGTCAAAAGTGGGGTTGGGGGGGGGGGGGGAAGAGGAATAGTTGCAGATATTAAGAAAACTAGCAGTAAGAATACGACGGACCTTGTATCATGACTCATGAATTTTATATAACAACAAACTCAATCATTTCACTACTAATCTTGTTATTTGAAGATTTTATAAAGAAGGCAGTGGATAAAGTAGGTGGCTAAGGCACAAGGTAAACAAATTAAAATTTTCTAATTCATAATTGCAATATATAATCCTACCCCATTTGATGGGACTTAAGGCTAGGCTTGGTTTGGTTTGGTTTAAAATTGCAATAAATAAGAGAATACAGTACTATAGAAAATGCCTAAAGGCTTTAAATTTATGAAATAAGATAAGATCACCAATAGGAAAGATGTATTACCTCGTCACAGAACCCTTCTTTCACTATTGTCCCATAACCCTTGTCTTTACTTCTACTTGCATCAATAACACCAATCACCTACACAACACAACACAAGCATACACACAAGAAAATTACTCAAAACGTAATAAAGAAAGAAGCAAGTAGACAATTGAAGAAAAATGAATAAAGAAGAAACTAGTAAAAAACAAAGAGATTAATAAAATCAATGAATCAATGATTACAGAAATGCAATACTTCACATTGAAAGCCCTTTTCAACTGCACTTGCAAGGTCACCTGTAATTCTTGCATTGCAAAAAAAACTGCAACAATAGCTTCAACTAAATGATTCCCACTTGGGCAAGGGATGTGGAGTGCGGATGTTAGGTTTAACATCTTGGCAGAAAAAAGGAAAGGGAGGTTGGGAGGCTGAAACAAGTGACAGAGATGTAGAAAATAAATAAGAAAGGGTGACCCAGTGCACAAGGGCCTCGCTAAAGTGGGGCCTGGGGAGGGCAAGATGTAGATAACAAATATAAGGCTTTATGTATCATTTAGCTTCATCTAATATTCATCCCTTTTTGTTTGTCTTAGCCACTCCACTAGTTTACATCAGAACTAAAGAAAGTTAAGAAAAGATTTGAACCAAATCAACAACATAGTCATTGGTTACACTGGCAACCAAGCCTTATTTCGTCATTTTCAGACCTTGTTCTAGAATAATAAAATATATATATATATATATTGTTCTCAATCTACAAGTTTCTCCAATACAATAATTTCCTCTCTTTTGCGCTTTTTTTTTTCCCCCTTTTCTTTTAAATGAGCATACAGCTTTGAATAAGGCTCTCACAAATAATTAGGGATAAAATATCAAAAGCTTAGTTTCAAGCAAGAGTTCTAATGTTACTAGACTAAAAGTCCTTTAGACAGACACAAACAGAACTTTGAGCACACGTGAAGGTGTGTGGCCAGTAGAGCAGAGCGGGATACATTTTCAGGCATCTTATTGAAGTCATTGGCTAACCCTAGATTGAAGGACAGAACTTCCTGATCTCGGAACTTTGTGGAATCTTAGCAAAGTACATACAAAGTAGCCTAATGAAATATTAAGGTCTATGGATAAACTAACCAATTCATATACATAAGCCAAGTCTGTTGAAATGCATGATTCAGCCTGTGACAAATTTAAACACATGAACAAGAGATTGTGAGTATATGTCACACAAATTTAGAAAGAATTAGTTGAACTAATAGTTTTCATACCTTTTGAACAATGCCCAAATTCAAATATTTCATTTGCTCTCAAAGACTTCTAGAAATGCCAACTTCAAATATCTTGTTCACATGTAGGAGTGAACAGATGCTCTATAAGAGAAAGTGTAAAATGGATTATTGTAACAACTGTACACGGAACAAATACCATGAAAGTGGGAATTTTACCTTCAGAAAAGCTGTCCAATCGCCAGTTGTACATGCAGAACTTGGGGAGTTGAATTTCTTCCAGAAGCAAAAGCAAAAGATTCATAAATTTTAGAATTTGATTAAATAAAGATTCATAAAAGAAACATAATAAAAAAATTTTTTGTGCCCATCATTTTGAACCACATAATAATAAGAAGTGTTCAAAATAACTAGTGGCAATGTGCTACAACTACAAATTTCAGGCAAAATCTCCATTTAAAAAATGACTCTTTTCAGCAAAGCAAAAAAAGGGGTTGTGTGAAGTCATTAAACTAATTTAAAGGTTTGCACTTTTGCAAACCTTTAAATCAGATAGAAATAGTTAATATATTGAAAGTGTGAAAAATTGCTGAGTTTCCAGCCACTAATTCATGTCTGCAGTTACTAATTGAAAAAGAAAGTTTAAATTCTTTATTTTGGAAATAATACAAATGTAGGATATAGATAGAAGAAAGAGCATAGATAAGATATTAGTGCACCTTGAGTATGTGGGGGATATCCTTGACCGACTTCAGGGTTTCCCGTAAAGAAGCCAACAGTTCTTCAAAACAAAGGAAGAATGATATCTTCATTCTGTTAAAGTATATGAATTTTTGGCAAGGTAGATTGAGGATACAGAATTCAAATGCAGGGGAATCCATTTCTTAGTTCATGTTTAGTTATGTAATCACCTTTCATGGAATAGTTAGAAATGTGGATTTCTAAATTTCATGCTCAGGGCTTGATTTCAGCCAAACCTCATCTTACAATGCTTTCAGGTTAACTATGTCATGTTCTAGGATTTCAAACTAGTCATTTAGTCCTGATAACATTAAAGTAATCTTGAGGGGATGAAAGGATACAACATTAAGACGACTATTAAGGTCATCAAGATCTAGTACAGGCCTCAGGAACCAGCTCCTAGTGCAAAGTAAACCATCATCTAGGGGTCTTGGGTTAAAATGGTTAGAAGTAGTAGAACAGTAAATTTCTCAATTTGAATTTACCTCAAGAGACATCTACCCATTGGCGTTACACAATGAAATAAGCACAACTAATTTATTCCAAATCCAAAAGATACTGCAGAATTGAAAAGCAAATGGCTTTTGCATACCTTATTCATCATCCCAAACACAGAGAACCTGCAATTCAAGAATATCAACAAACATTTGTAATCAACAAAAACATCAAGAGTTGTTTAAGCATTTACCCTTCTTTTGCTCTGCCAATGCCCATATGGCTTGGATGTTTGTCTATTTGAAATATTTGCAATGCCTCATGAGCAGCCGCATCAACTTTAAGAAACTTGTTTCTAGATTTTTTTTGTGAAGTCTTACATGTATTAAAGGGCTTGAATTTATAGACTTATTTAACTTGGAGATTTTAGAATGAAAGACATGTAGGAAGATACAGAGAAATCTTCGTAACAGAGTCGATTGTAATTGATGCACTCCCACATTCTTTTTGTTCAATTGTATCTACGATCCTTTCATTCTCCAATATGGCCAGAAGCCCTCCACTCACATGAACTTGGACATCACTTCTGATGTCCATCATAGAACTCAGTTGTAGACAAAGCAAAAGGTACTTTAAATAGGTATCAGGGAAAACAAATCTATACTGCATTAAAGGTTATCTTATCACGTCTAGAAATTTTGGGTCAATGTCACACCCCCAAAAAAATAAAGGAAGTGAAGAGAGAAACATGGATAAAGAACAAGAATCTAATGTTATTGAATTAGTTATTATTTTGTCGGGTGAAGACTAAAGAAGAGAACTTGAAGGCCACAGTAAATAAATTTCAAAAAAGAAAAGCGTGTCCAGTGAGCCACAACCATGGACTTACATTAACTATCAAACTGAAATTGAAATAGATTATAACACCAGCAATGTAATTAAACATCAAAGAGAGTGAGAGATAGAGCCACAATTGACATATAACGTATCACTATCTGAAGCATGATGCATGTAAAAGCACATGATGATTTCTCTTACAACTGTTCTCACTATGAGCATAGCTCTATCATACGCGTGGAGTTATTTTGTTTCCTAAAGGCATCGCAGACAGAAAGTATAACACCAAGCCTTTTTATCACACAATCATGATTTGAACATAACTACACAATTTTGAAAGTTCTATGAAATACATAGCATCATTACACAAAAGTTAGATGCGCAAGTTTTTAATGTACAAAACAAATTCTCTCCTTGATGCTTAACCCATCATCCATCCCTGTTACTCGAAGGTATATCAATCTGTCAATTTAAGAAAAAGCAAAATAATAAGAAAGGAAAGGGAATTTTTGGGGATGGGGACACAGATAGGGGAGAAAGCATCTTATATAAATATCTGGGTGTGTATATACCAAAATTGATTTCATGTGTGACATATTTAACCATCTCAATGCAGTGTCAACAATACCATGAATGGACATAAACTAATATGGTGCTTTGAAGCAACATGAAAAAAATACAGAACCAACCTAAACTCTTCCATTGAACAAAACACTCATGTTATATAGATCCATGAACCCATCACAATGGATTTAATCTATGTGCAGAAAGATGCTATGCCCATATCCACTAAAATTTTATGACAGACCTTCACCATCTATGATTTGAAGGGGCAATTGGTTCTTGGTCTATCAGAAATCTTGCCAGAACTAGCTAGTTTCATGATAGTAAGTAAAGAATCTTGTATAAATGGAAACTGTAGAAAAATAGCTGATAGTTTAGGGAAAGAGACATGTTAGATCTCTCAGTCAAGCCTGCTAAGAATATTATGTGTTAGCAGGTATTTTAATATTATAATGTATTATAGGTTGGTTTTCTTTTCTTTTCTTTTCTTTCAAGTTAAGCCTTCCAAGTCGTTGTAACGCCCTCAAAATAAACCCATTATATATATGTCATTGACATGCACTATTTAAAGGAAACAATTCATTAATTCATTCATCAGAGTATTACTAAATAAAAGCATTACATGTAACATCGAATAAAATGCCCTACAGGCTTACATCTTTCCAAGCCAACACTTGGATACAAAAAGATGAGTTCTAACTCAATACAAGAAAAGCCCTTGGCTTGGATGTTTACATGTACTAATAAATAAAGACAATTAACTAAAGATAGTCTTCGAAATCCAAGTCCCTTCCAAGCTAAGTCCTTAGAGGTAGCTTATCACCTGAACCTGAAAATGATGTTCCCATATAGGGTGAGCCACAGCCCAGTAGAAAAATACTAAACCACATATAAGCAATGAATAAAGCAATAGCATTCAACAGATGGTTAACCAAGATAATCAATTACTCCATTTTACAGTCTCATGACACTATTGTCTAAGACACGTTTTACTTTCCAACTTTATCATCATGGCTCAGAACCTGGCCAAACTTACCACAGTGAATTATATATATCATATTCACATTCCTCCAATATCAACAAATAAATGAGACTCAAGCTCAAATCAAAACACTTCATACTTCCAGTTTGATACACATTTTAGTACTGTATCATTAAAACACTTCAATATAGATAAGCACACATAACAGTGATGCTAATGGAGTCCATCCCCTATCTCCTCCCAAACAAAATCCTGTTTAGAGATCTTCCCCTAAACCGTGGAGTACATCCCCTATCTCCTCCCACACAAAACAAAGTATGTAAACACATAACATATACATCACACAATCAATACACATAATGTCTGCATTAATTCAACAGTCAAAATTAATGACTCAACTAATGTGATTAGTTTCAGTTATACCTAATCCACATGCATTGTCTACAACAATCACGACTATCCTCCACCGATAGCCCAAAACAGTTATTTCTAAACTTGGAAATAAATATATCAACAATTCCATAGGCGAGTGATTTGAATTATCCAACTACACCATTTAATCAATAAATTCCCCAATTCCCTTAAATTAATTATACAAATTAATTAATTAATACAACTAGGGTTTTCCCCAAAATTACCAAAGTGCCCCCAACATATCAAAATACTAAAACTTAGAACAAAACTTATAAGATGGAGTAGGAAATCCCTACCTCGAAGACAACAACCCAAATGGAGAAGACAGAGATGATATCCAAATACCAAAGTGCTCCAAATCGCCAACTATTCAGATTAAATGGAAGCCCTCGACTCACTCTATCTTTTTAATGAAGGATCTAGGGTAGAAACACACCCTAAGTAGATCAATCCTAAGAGAGAAGGTGTGTAGAGGGAGAGAGAACTCGAAACTAGGGTTTTGGAATATGAAAGTGCAAGAAAAACAGATCTGAAACACGCTGCTGCCTATTTAAACCTGACAGGCTCGCTCGAGCGAATACTTGGTCGCTCGAGCGACCAGACACAGAAAATCTACGCTCGAGCCAAGGGAGCCTTGCTCGAGCCAACAACACAAAAGCTCGCTCGAGCGAAAGAAGACTCGATCGAGCGAAGAACTCAAACCCACAGGTCTGCAATCAGACACACGCTTGAGCTAAGGAACTATCGCTCGAGCGAAGAACGAACTAACTCGCTCGAGCGAAGAAAAGCTCGCTCGAGCCAAAAACCTCAGCTCTCAGGTCTAACTCAAAACGCAACCCTCGCTCGATCGAAGCTATCCTGGCTCGAGCGAAGGACCAAAACAAAGAGATCGCTCGAGCGAAGAACTTCTCGCTCGAGCGAAGAGTCAAAATTCTGGGCAGCAACACTGGATTTCTAAACCCAACCAACCTGAAACAAACCTGCCCAACACATCCTATAATTCCAAATGAGAAAATAAGGGACAACAACAACAATTATACAATGACAGAATCTACGGAACCTAAGTCCGGATACCATAATCAAATGGGAAAAGACCGGGGTCGCTATAGTCCTTGTCAAGTCTTGGTCTTAGTCTCCCCATTCTTATCCTTTCAAGTCTTCTCCAAGTCTTCGCCAAGACTTATCCTCGTCAAGTCTTCTCCAAGTCTTTATCCTTTTCTTTATCACCAAAAAAAACCTTCCAAGCCTTATCTTCTATATATATTGAGCTAATTTCCTATCTTGGTAGATACGAGAAGAAGTTTTGGTTGCTTTTATTATATTTTGTGTGAGATTATCAGGCAAATAAAAAATAGTGTATGTGATAAAGCTTTGGGTTCAACCAATTGTGCAGTATTAGTGAACTATACGACTTAGTCGGGCTGTTGTATCCTGGAGGGGACAAGTCAAGGTTTTTTCTGCTGCACCGGTGTGAGGCTTTGCCTAACCGTAGAAGGCTTGAATCTCCTTAAAGAAAGCGAATTTCCCGCGTCTCAGCCCTTTATTGTAACTTTATTATTTGTATTTTCTAGTGTTTTATTTGTAATTATCACCAACAATTTTAAGGAGACTCAATTAGCAAAAGTTCATGGAGCCAGTACTGGAGAAGCCCAACGAGAATACCGGCGATCTCAACAAGCCCTTCCGGTTCAAGGGAGCCCATTTCAAGAGATAGAAAGGCAAGGTGCTTTTCTACCTCAGTCTCCTCAAGGTGGCCTCCTGACCGAGAAAAATCCGAACAAAGTCCCCACTGAAGAGATGACCGATGAGGAGTATGCTGCTCATCTTGAAAAAATCGAGAAATACAACACAGATGAGTATAAATGTCGATATTATCTTTTGAATTGTCTTTCGGATCAATTTTATGATTATTATGATACTACTTACACCACTGCCAAGAAAATTTGGAAAGCCTTGCAGAATAAATATGACACTGAAGAGGCAGGCGCTAAAAAATATGCTGCAAGCCGTTTTTTCCGCTATCAGATGATAGATGGAAAATCAGTGGTAGAGCAAGTTCAAGATTTTCAGATGTTAGTAGCTGAAGTTAGATCTGAAGGCATCAAAATTGGAGACAATCTTGTTGTAGCAAGTATTGTTGACAAACTACCATCGTCTTGAAGGGAGTTCCAGAAGTCAATGCGTCACAAGCAAAAAGAGACGTTCTTGGAGACTCTAATCACACGGATTCGGGTGGAGGGGGAAGCACAAGGACAAGATGCGCTTATGACACAAGAACATTCCAGTGCAAAGGTAAATTTAACTTCTGGAAATATTTTACCTAAAGGTCGATTTCATAAAAATAGTCACTTGAAGCCAGTTAAGAAAATCTGGAAAAATACTGGAAGACCACAAAATAAAAATTACCCGAGACAAAAGAAATGGAACCAAGAACCCCCTTCACAAGGTCTGACAAATGTGACATGTTTTGTGTGTGGCAAAAGTGGGCATATTGCTTGAACTTGCAAATTTCGAAAACAACAGTCTCGACCACAGGCTAATGTTACCGAGGAACCATTTGTGGCTATGATTACAGATATTTTTATGGTTCAATCTGTGGAAGGGTGGTGGGCAAACTCTGATGCCAATAGGCATGTCTGCTATGATAAAGATTGGTTCAAAGATTTCACTCCTTTTAATGAGGAGAGGACTGTTATGCTTGGTGACTCCAGTTTAACCAAGGTGCTCAGGTATGGAGATGTTGAGCTAAATTTTACCTCTGGACGTGTGCTTGTTTTAAAAGATGTGTTGTGCACACCGTCCATGAGGAAAAATTTGATGTCAAGTTATTTTCTTAACAAAGCTGGTTTCAAACAGACTGTTGAATCTGACCAATATGTAATTACTAAAAAAGGCATATTTGTGGGAAAAGGGTATGTCTGTGATGGAATGTTTAAATTAAATGTTGGAAATAAGAAAGCACATGTTTCTATTTACATGCTCTCTTCTATGAATTTTTGGCATGCTCGTCTGTGTCATATTAATAGCCAATATGTAGGAGTCATGAGTAGTTTATGATTAATTCCCAGACTAACAAATAAGTTTGAGAAATGAGAAGTTTGCAGTTAAGCAAAAATAACTAAAAGGCCTCATAAAAGTGTGGTAAGAAATACTAAATTGTTAGAATTAATTCACACTGATTTATGTGAATTTGAAGGAATTTTAACACGTGGTGGAAATAGATATTTTATCACTTTTATTGATGATTTTTCAAAATACACTTATGTATACTTATTGAAAACTAAAAGTGATGCTTTTGAAAAATTTAAAGAATTCCTTCTTGAAGTTGAAAATCAATTCGGTAAAAAGATTAAAAGATATAGAAGTGATAGAGGCCGGGAGTTTGAATCTTTTGGATTCGACTCGTTTGCTCAGTCTTTGGGAATAATCCATGAAACTACTACACCTTATTCACCTGCATCGAATGGTGTAACAGAAAGGAAAAATAGAACTTTAATGGATTTAACAAATGCTATGCTAATTGAAGCAGGTGCTTCTTCAAATTTGTGGGGAGAAGCAATTTTAACTGCATGTTATGTCATGAATAGAGTGCCACATAAAAAAACAAAAGTTACACATTTTGAGTTGTGGAAAGGGCATAAGCCAAATTTGAGATATTTGAGGGTTTGGGATTATCTAGCTTTTGTTAGACTTGTGGACCCTAAAAGACCTAAATTAGGTGTGAAAGCTGCAACTTGTGCTTTTCTTGGATATGCAACAAATAGTACAGCCTATAGATTTTTTGATATTGAAAACAAAATAATTTTTGAATCAGGTGATGCAATTTTTCATGAAGAAAAATTTTCTTTTAAATCTAAAAATGGTGGGGGTCAAAATTATCAAGAAAATATTTTATCTGAAACCGGTTCCTCTACTTCCCTTTTACAAAACCAAGATACTGTAGTTTTTGAACCTAGAAGGAGTAAAAGAGCCAGATTAGAAAAAGATTTTGGCCCTGATTATCATGTTTTTAATGTGGAGGAAACTCCAATAACTTTACAAGAAGCTTTGGCATCTCCTGACTCTGTTTTTTGGAATGAGGCTGTAAATGATGAGATGGAATCATTATTATCTAATAAAACTTGGGTATTAGTAGATTTACCACCAGGTTCTAAAACTATTGGCTGTAAATGGGTTTTGAGAAAAAAAACTTAAACCAGATGGAACTATTGATAAATATAAAGCAAGGCTTGTTGCAAAAGGTTTTAAATAACAAGCAGATCTTGACTTCTTTGATACATTTTCTCCGGTTACTAGAGTTACATCCATTAGATTATTAATTGCAATGGCTGCAATTCATGATCTAAAAATTCATCAAATGGATGTTAAAATAGCCTTTTTAAATGGAGACCTGGGTAAAAAAATCTATATGGATCAACCTGAGGGTTTTGTGGAACCCGGTCAAGAAAGCAAAGTGTGCAAGCTAGTTAAATCCCTATATGGCTTAAAACAGGCCCCTAAACAGTGGCATGAGAAATTTGATTCCTGCATGATTGAGAATGGCTATAAAACGAATGAATGTGATAAATGCATCTACTATAAATCTGAAGAGAATTCACATGTCATTATTAGCCTCTATGTGGATGATTTACTTATATTTGGCTCTAATTTGCATATCATCGTGGAAACTAAAAATATGCTTAGTAGCAATTTTGATATGAAAGATCTTGGTGAGGCTAATTATATTTTGGGAATGAAAATTACCAAAACCTGTGATGGTATATTTCTTGATCAGTCGCATTATGTTGAGAAAATTTTGAGAAAATATAATTTTTATAACTGCAAGCATGTTCTTATTCCTTTTGATCCTCATGTGCGTTTATTTCCTATTGAAAATAATAAGAATGTAATTAATCAAAAGGAATATGCTAGTATGATTGGTACTTGCGCTATGCGACTGACTGTACTAGACCTGACATTGCCTATGCAGTTGGAGTACTTAGCAGGTTTACTAGCAAGCCTGACAGTGATCACTGGCTAGCCATTGAGCGGATTATGAAATATTTATCTGGTACCATAAAATATGGTTTGTTTTATAATAAGTATCCTGCAGTACTTGAAGGTTACAGTGATGCCGATTGGAATACCTTGTCAGGTGATTCATTATCAACTATTGGTTACTTATTTACATTGGGAGGTGGTGCTATAAGTTGGAAATCTAAAAAACAAACCATTATTGCTAATTCAACAATGGAGGCTGAGCTTATTGCTTTAGCTACAGCCAGTGAAGAAGCAAATTGGTTAAGAGATTTGTTAAATGAAATCTCTTGTTGGGAAAAACCGATTCCACCTATATTGATTCATTGTAATAGCACCGCAACAATTGGTCGAGTTAATAACCGTTATTATAACGGTAAATCCAGACCTATTAGAAGAAAACACAATACTGTGTGATTTTATATGAATAATGGCATCATAAATGTGGATTATATTAAATCTGGTGATAATCTTGCAGATCCATTAACTAAGGCCTTAGCAAGAGATAGAGTCTGGAATACATCGAGGGGGATAGGGTTGAAGCCCATTGAATATAGCAGGAGCCATGTATGAGGATACTCAACCCAGGGACTAGAGATCCCGTAACTGGGTTTAATGAGAAAAACGATCATGTGATGGCCGTGAGAAATGCACTACATTACTTTTTACCCATCCCTATGATGTAAGTGCATTTATCCTGTAACGTTGTAGATGTTGAGTTATTAAATAACTCTTAATGAATTTCTGTAGCTCTTATTGAGTGAGGTGTCATAGTTACAGGAGCACCCTTGACAGAATTCACCTATGTGAGTGTGGTAGTGGGGCCGCTACCTATGAGATTTGGGCTAATTCTTAAACACACTAATGAATCCTGGGATCGCACAAGGCCGTAATGTGCTAGCTTTTAAAGCTTTTGTGAACACCTGGAATATTATGTGTGTGCAATAATTATTTATTTCCCTTAAGTAGTCATAGTTCAATGCTGAGCATACTATTGGCTCTGGAGTAAAGATATTGTTTCACTAATGGAGGTTTAATGTAGAGCACACCTACCATGATGCATAATATCTTTATTTCCCTAATAATCTCAGTTTTGGTTACCTATAATATTAAAATAGGTGGGGGAATGTTAGTAGGTATTTTAATATTATAATGTATTATAGGTTGGTTTTCTTTTATTTTCTTCCAAGTTAAGCCTTCCAAGTCCTTGTCAAGTCTTTGCCAAGTCTTGGTCTTAGTCTCCCCATTCTTATCCTTTCAAGTCTTCTCCAAGTCTTCGCCAAGACTTATCCTCGTCAAGTCTTCTCCAAGTCTTTATCCTTTTCTTAATCACCAAGAAAAACCTTCCAAGCCTTATCTTCTATATATATTGAGCTAATTTCCTATCTTGGCAGATATGAGAAGAAGTTTTGGTTGCTTTTATTATGTTTTGTGTGAGATTATCAGGCAAATAAAAAATGGTGTATGTGATAAAGCTTTGGGTTCAACCAATTGTGCAGTATTGGTGAACTATACGACTTAGTCAGGCTGTTGTATCCTGGAGGGGACAAGTCAAGGTTTTTTCTGCTGCACCGGTGTGAGACTTTGCCTAACCGCAGAGGGCTTGAATCTCCTTAAAGAGAGCGAATTTCCCGCGCCTCAGCCCTTTATTGTAACTTTTATTATTTGTATTTTCTGGTGTTTTATTTGTAATTATCACCAACATTATGTGATCATAACCTTAAATAAAACAGTCAAATAAAACTTTGTTTAGATATTCGATGAAACTCTAAGACGCATTCAACTTACACAAAGCCTAAACATAATAACAGAAAAGAAAAGGTGGGTACAACATTTTGCTTACAATTCCATACCTGTGCCATGCTTGCTCATAGCTAAATATTGAACTTTTCACAAGCTTCAGAGAAGCCTCACATGTTCCATCTGCATCACTTCAGAGAGTAAACAATCCCCCAACAAGCTGATAGTTGAATAAGTCAACCAGATACAAGCAGCATACCATTTCGCTGTAAAGCGGTCAAAAAGGACTCCTCACTTTTAGTGCTTGTGTAAATGATCAGGGGCTTGGCTTGAAATTTTACTGAACTAGATCAAGTCACATGTATTGAATAAGATACATGAAAATAAATATGCAGAAAGAACTAAATGATCCCAAAGAAATGGCTGTGAAAATATGATATGTAGGGAAAGGAAAAGTAATTTAACTCTATGAAACCAAACCAGAGTCCTCCACTTCAGGTCTTAAAAAACACAACGCCAAATTGGAAACACCATATGAAATAACAAAGAGACAAAAACTCATACCCATATCAATTAGAGGAAAATCCACACTACCATCTTCCCAAACTTCCAGCACATAGAGTTGGCGAACACTTGAATCATAATAAGAAACTCCAATTCTGGCAAGAAAAATTATTCAAGCCTAATAATATGAAACCCCAGGTAAATTTAAGTAGGAAATACAAAATATAGCCTACGTCTTACAAACAACTATATTGTCTTTTCAGTAGTATTAGCAGAGTTGGCAACAGGCTTGTAAAAGTAACAACTTTTTTTTTTCCTCTCATCACTACAGGGAAAAAGGGTTACGGTGGCGTTTTTTTAACGACGTTTTTTTAAACATCACTGTTATTAACATTTAACGGCGTTTATAAACGCCGCATATTCTTTTAACCAAAACGGTGCCGTTTTATAATAGGAGGCGTTGAAAAACGCCTCCGAATGCGGTGTACCGCACGCCCCTTCTCAATCCTTATTTTGTATCTGGCCCTCTCTCAACCCATATGCATACATCATTTTATCTGAGCCCCCCCCCCTCTCTCTCTCTCTCTCAACCCTCTCTAAGCTCCATCGAAGCAATTTTGAAGCTACATCGAAGCTCTAGATCGAACCGATTTCAAAGCTCCGTTGAAGATTCAGTGATTTCTAGCGAAGATTCAGATATTCGAAGCTCCATCGAAACTCCAGATCCAACCGATTTCGAAGCTCCATTGAAGATTCAGTGATTTCCATCGAAGATTCAGATATTCGAAGCTCCATCGAAGCAATTTCGAAGCTCCATCGAAGCTCCAGATCCAACCTATTTCGAAGCTCCGTTAAAGATTCAGTGATTTCCAGCGAAGATTCAGATATTCGAAGCTCCATCGAAGCTCCAGATCCAACCGATTTCGAAGCTCCGTTGAAGATTCAGTGATTTCCATCGAAGATTTAGATATTCGAAGCTCCATCGAACCAATTTCGAAGCTCCATCGAAGCTCCAGATCGAACCGATTTCGAAGCTCCGTCGAAGCTTACAGAGTGAGACCACTTCATCATTCTTGGCTGTGATGGCCTGTGGGGGGTATATCATCTGTCCACTATCTTTTTTGCCTTCATTTTAAAACTATTTTGTCAACACACTTTCCGAGTTCTATTATAAAGTTGATGTTGTTAACAACTGTCAGGTTTTTGGACCAAGTGATGCTATTCAATTCGTTCACAAGCTGCTTAAGGTCAGAATGCATCTTTAACTTCCCAACTTTTGCCCGTTTCATTAGGATTGATGTGGCGTTTATTCTTTTAATTGTAGTTGAATATGTATATTCTCTTCCTGGTTACATAATAGTGAATTTGTCCATTCTCCTCCTAATTGCATTTAAGTGAATATGCACATAATTGTTGCCCCAACGGTATTCTAGAATAAGGGCCCTGGATGACTAAATTTTTTTTATGCTTAGAATATCACTCTCCTTTTTTTTGTTAGTTAAAATTCAATGTAAATCAAATGGACTGATTCAATTACCAACCTGTTTATTATCTGAGTAGTACACTTGTTTCCTTTCATTCTGACCAAATGCTTTAATACTGTGAGTGATATCAGGCCCTGTTTGTTGCAACTTCTTTGTGCTGAAAACTAATAATCAGAAAGTAGAAGTTAAAAGTATCCCTCCCACATACTTCTGAATAATCATATTTTTTTCAGCTTGTGGAAGCTATGTTTGTGTAGTATGCAAAAACTTTATCAAAACACTCTAAACAAAGTAACCTCTAGTGTTTGTTACAGGCTCCCAAATGGACTCGGGATACATATATATTATATTGCTTTGTAGGATTCTTAGACACCATTTAATGGCCAGGACATTTGACTTTCTGTCATGTCCTATAATTTATTGGCCTACTCATTAATCAAGGTGTTTCACATCCCCAAATTTCTTTTCACTTTCTATATTTCAATGTGATTTTATCATGGAAACTATCTTGATGATGCTATATTTGGTTACAGTATCCTGTGTATTTTGCTTTTGAGGATGACGATATCAATGTTGTGTTAGCTGATGTCAAGAAGAATGATGTTACTGGTCAGCCTGCTACTGCAACCACTGGAGGGTTAGTTGATTATAGTCAGCATGTTTTGAGTCATTTAAAACTAAGATCTTCTAGATGTTTAACCTCAGAGCACTTTATGATTACTTTGATTCCCCAAATTTGGTTCTCTTGTGTCATATGTTACATAATGTCAGACAGATATTTAGTGTTTTCACTAGTAATGGCTGTAATGAAACAAATAACTGAGGAATTGGCTTTGTTCCATTAATAGTGGGGGCAACCAAAACCTTTGTGGTATCAAGCAAGTAAGTTTATTTTGCTTTGTCGCAATTCAGAAGTTACATTAGCTAGTGCAAGCAATTATAGATGTTAGCTCTTGTAATTGAGGCTAAATTTGAGCTTCGCCATACCATGGCGCAATTTCATTCCAACTAATTCTTCATTGGTTTAAATTGATACTTTGCTTCAAAGTTTCATGCTAACTCTACCGTCTAATTACTTATAAAGGGTGCAGGATGTGGAATCTACGGTGCCAACTGCATGAAATGGATCATAAGTATGCAGGTAAAGTACCAATACACCTACCAAAGAGTTGGTTTTTGTTCCAAATACAGTGTTGTGACCTATTACATTTTTCTTCTTCTGTCTTCCTCTTTATCTGTGTGGAAGTGCTAGGTTATGTATTTCTGTAACATTAGAGTTCTGGATGAGTGAAACTAGAAAATGATTCTTTTGAGTTTTGAGCTCTAAATTCAAGTAGCCCATTCATCATGATATGTATATAAAAGCATATTTTGTGATATCTTTCATAGTGTAGGGAAAATTAGCAGTGGCTGCTTCCATGGGGTAGCTTTCCATCAAGTAGAATATCATGTTTGGCATTAGACCATAGCTTGTTGCAGATGGAGAGGCTCTAATGAATCTTTCTAGGACTTTGTTGACCTCTGTTAAATCACATATCGGAGGAGGTGTTACCCCATCGGATTTCATATCATGTTTGCTGAGAGACTTCACAAAAGTACAAGGAAGAAAAGGAACCTCGGACTTTGAAGCTGCCCACAAGAACTCTATCCTCTGGAAAGAAATTGGCTTTGCTGTTTCATCCATTTTCAAGAATTTCCGAGGGTGTTGCACCATGTGAGTGTTGTCACCCCTCTCTAATCTAAAAAAAGGCAGCAATAATTAAGGGACGTTTTGCTTCCTCATCTCATCATCTTTATTTGTAAGCGACTTTTTGTTTTGTTAACACTTTCTGTTTTCCCTATTTCGCTCAAGGCTTGGACCTATGCAAACTGAAGTAAAGAGGGCAGAAGAAAAGAGGACAGATACTGACGAGAATATGTTGACCATGTTCGACATCTTGAAGAGCAAGAGAAGGGTTAAACTTGAAAGTTTGATATTGAATAGAAAATCTTTTGCACAGACAGTGGAAAATTTATATAAATAGAAATCATCATGTAAATGAGATGGTATGAAACTTCTATAGAACTTAGATGTTAGATTGAGAGAGAAATGAATAGACCTACTTTTAAAGAGACCATGTTAAGGATTCAAAAGCTTAAGGTAATTCTTATATGATGATTTTAATTTGTATGATAAAAATGCCGTGTTTTATTTTGTGTTCTTGCACTGCAGGTCTTCCAATCGTTGCATAAGAAGCTTATTGTTTTCACTATTTGCATTTCTCCTGCAGGCTTGTCTTCTTCCTACTCCTAAAGGAGCATCCTGTGCTAATTATGCTAGATGTGTGAGTCAGATTCTACAGAATCTGACCAACATGCAGGTGCTAATCTTAAACCATATATCACGCATCCACTATTTGAGTCTTGCTTCATGTCTTACATTGTCTCTCCTTTTGTGTAGTCTTTGTTCTTATTATTTATTTCCATATTAAAGTTTGAACTTGCTGTATGTGAAATATGCCACTACCCAAAGTTGATCTTGCTTATTAGGGGTGGAGAGCTGGAGTGCATGCGTTTTAATTTTCCGATTTGCTTGAACTTAGCATATGCAAATGGAAAGTTATTTTGTCATGGAATTGCTTCCTGTCATCTTGGGGTTATGCCTCTCTCTTATGGCTGGATCATTTGTTGTTTCTTTGCTCCTGTCCAATTAATTTTTGAATCCTGAAGTGTGTTTTTTTTTGGCCTAACAAGATTTTCTGTCTTGTGTTGGTTCACGGTTTCTCAAATAGAATGATCAATTTCTGAACCTTAATAGCATGAAATCCATTGGCAGGATTTGTGAAAGGTGGCTTGCATAAAATGTTATAGATGTGTGTAAGAATAAAAATGTCTTACAGCAGGTGATTAATCAATTTTTTTTTTTAATCTTCTATAAAAGAAAGAAAAGAACAAAATCCAAGTGAGAATGATATGAGATAATAGGAATATATTCCAGGGTTGGTCCATGAAAAGGACCTTCATTTTTTGACATTATATCTGTTGTGTGGTCCACCAGTTCACAAGTGGCCAAAATCCAGACCAAATTAGTCCAAGTTCCTAGTACATGTTGCTCGAAACCCCCCATTTTTTTTCTTTTCTTTTCTGTTTTTTATTTTTTTTAATTTATATTAAAATTTCATTTTTGTTCTTATTTTTTAAATTGCAACAATAAAAACTTTTATATTGTAATGTGATCCTTTTGTTACTGCAAAAATGTTGGTTAAAATGTAAGCACGCTTTAGAAACACTGAAGGAAAAAAAAAATTATGACATATTATACCTTTTATTTTCAAATTTCATTTTAGTCTCTCATATTATAGTATTCACTCAAAATTTTAAACAATAGGCTAATGAGAGGATCAAATTAATGCACGAGTTGCAGTCTGAGAACCTAAAAATTAAAATGTACATGACCAAAATAAAAAGAAAAAACAAATGTAAAAAACCACTAAATTGTAATTAATTTATTTGTCAATTCACATAATTTGAATTAGTCTATGTAGTGTAGTTTTCATATCTTCAGTAATATTATCTCCAAACAACCAAATCCATGGCCTAAAACGGCACACAAAATGTATATTGTGGCAAGTTTGATTGTTTTGTTAATGTAATTACTCTTCTACCTTAAACAACTAAGCATACAGTTTTTCTAATAATAATGTCTTTTTTTTATTATTATAAAAAAAAAAAAAGTTCCTTGGTGTCATAAACAAATAACCAACAAAATGGAAAAGCCAAAAAATGGATAATCATAAGACTTCCGCAAAAGAGAGAATTAATTGTGATAATTGGCGCATAGAAAAGGGGGTGTGAGAGATAAGATTAAGAAAGGTTGTGATATTCATAGCCTAACATGTTCCATCTTTCTACTGCACATATTTTATGAAAAAAATTGTTATATTAACATTATTTATATAAAAAAAATATATATTTAAATAATATGATAGTGATATTTTTTAATCTATTAGCTCAAGTGTAATTATTTTTGTTTGAAGTTAGGTCACAGTAAATCAGAGTATACTGTATAAAAATTCAACATAAAAATTATGTTGACTTATCATTACTCTATCATTAAGTAGCAAGCAAGTACCCACCCAAAAAAAAGAAGCAAGCAAGCCTTTTTTTTAATTTTTATTTTTTTTATCCTTTCTTTAACGTATAGATATCCGCTAGATACACCTCAATATGAAGAGAAGAATCTTGAACCTTGATAGGGGTAAGTTCATAAAGGCTATAACTCACTATGAACAATTTAAGCCCGCCAGTTAAGGCCCAATACATAGTTTAACTAATGAAACCCAGCGTTGCTGGAGCTCAACATGGCATCAAGAACCAATGACACTTAGACACGTGGCACGTGAAGGACATGCCACATAAGCAGACAAAGATCCTGCAAAGTTATTGTACTGCACATCAGCCATTAATGAAGCCCCTTACAGCATTTATTGCGATAACGCTCCCCGTCGAGACAGAACGGCCTCACCATGAACAAGGCAAGTTAGAGCATAGACTTTCGGCCAAGTTGGCAGGTCGGAAGGGACAACGAAATGATTACCAAAGGATATAAGCAGACGTCGAAGATATGAAGAAGGTTAAGCTTTCTATCTCTAATCTATCTCCACATTCCACTTCTCTTTCTAACTTGCTCATCGGAGGGTTCGCTGGGGGGACTCCCCGTTCTCCGTTGAACTCTTGTGCAGGTTTTCTGGTGGGCTTGGTCATTCGGACACTGGTTTGAGAAGCGTGGATCAGTCTGACCCGTTCCACCTGGAACGAACTGCATCATCAGTTGGCGCCGTCTGTGGGAAATCTCCTAGTCCGTGCGCCAGTTGTGCTCATTGTCACCGGAGGCCCTTTCCCAATAACCTCTTCCTACCACCTGCGAAGGTGGATGGTTACAACTAGATCCATAGCTTCCCACCCCAATGTTCCCGACCACCAAGCCGACCCTCCTAATCCAAACAACCCACCGCAGTATTTTACCAAGCTCACTAACAGCATTAACCGCCTGGCTGAGCAAAACCAAGCATTGATAAATGCTCTACTCCAAAGAAACCTTCCCATGCCTCCTCTACCACCTCCAGATATTCCCCCCAACCAAAAACCAGCCCCGAACCATACTATCCAGCAGCCCCATCCACCCAACTTGAAAGGCTTGCGAGCCCTTCCTCCGGATGTAAACCAGCCACCCCGAGCCCCGCATCCATCGGTCCCGACAACAACCCCCGAATATATCCAGGTATGCCTTATGATTAATCTAGAATCTAGATAATTTATATCTCATCTAAAACAAATTAGATTTTTCTTAGGTGGAAGTCATGGCGTAGTGTTCAGTGTGCATATATGTATTTAATCAAGTAAAATTACTGCCTAAATTTTATGCTTATTTTTAATTTCTAATGGCTATTTGTTTCCATATTGCTTATGTTTTTTAATATTTTATGGCTTAGATACTGTTTTGTTGTAGTGGTAAAGGGCAACTGTTTGCTACTGTCAATAGTTTTGTGTTTTGTGTGTTTTTTTTTTTATAATATTGATCTTGTACTTGTATTTTGGTAGTATCAAGAGAAGTCTCTAAAGCTTTGATGGACAGGGTCCCATATGAAGAAGCATCTATGATAATCACTGTAAGCTGTGTGATAATCCCTGGTATTATATCTCAGATGTATGTGTCGGAATAAAGTATAGCTGAGTTCATTCTCGTTGTCTTAATATCTTATCAGCAATTATGGCATGTGTTGCAGTTTAACAGTGAAGGTCATGACACTTCTGTTCTCGTGTTGTAGGTACTGATGGTTGTGGGAGCTGGACGTGGACCTCTTGTTAGAGCATCGTTGCAGGTCTACTCTTATGTCTATGTTGCGTGGAGATGAACATGGATGCAAACACAAAATTTGGATTTGACATATTACATAAATGCTAAATGCTAAAATGTCGACTTCCCTGAAATGGAAAATCAAGAGAGATGTCGATATTTACGTGTTCGACCTATGTTAGAAAAGTTTTTGGTTATATATACACACTCATAGATGTATATAAAAGAAACTATTTTAAACATCTAGGATGTCATAATTAGTGTACATACATCAATGCTCAATTCCTTGGGAGTCGTGCTTGCACTACTTTGCTTTATAGTTTTTTCATATTAGTTGTGGCTTATGTTTCTGAAAGGGGCTGCTTGATTTTATTGCAACTTTGATCTTTTTTGTTAAAAACCTTATTTTGTTTTTCTTATCTTCGTAATAGGCAGCTGAAGAAACTGGACGGAAGTTGAGAGTTTATGCAGTGGAGAAAAATCCAAATGCAATTGTCACACTTCATGTAAGTTGTCAAATCCAATCATTTGAATCTGATTATTATTGTGCCTTGTTATAATGTAATTTGATGGTGTGGTTCTTGTTATGCATGCAAATATTGTACCACTGAAATTTTTGTAAAACTAGACTTCTTTAGGCTTTTACACTGGTCTAGGGTTTGTAAGTTAGTTCATGTCTTGATTATGTTGAACATTGGTCTGCAATAGTCACTTTGGAATTAGGAGAAGCAGGATTCTGTATTATTTGTGTTGCATTTGTTTTTCAGAAGGATTACCAATCTAAATCATATAGATTCACTTATGCTGACCTTTTTTTTCCCCTTCCTCTGAATTTTCTTGTACTGAACAGGGTATGAATGACAGAGTTGTCCCACCTTCAATGACAGATTTTGTGCAGCGGCTTCTACCATGGGGCCATGGTGCATAAGCTCCTTTACGACGGCCATTTCACCTGTTATTATTTCTGTGACGAATGCCATAGACAGATTTTCACTACCATTTTTGGAAACCCACGAGGGCCACTTACCGCTAAAGTAGATAGTGAAGCGATAATAGAAGAGGAAAACCTTGGTGATTCTGTCATGGACTGAGAACATTTTCTGCCATGAGAACCATTTTTTGTTTCTTAGTAGATGCTTTCATGGTACTTGTATATATAATTAGTTTGAATTGTATCTTTTGTGCCGATTTGTTTTGTAATAACTTTCAACTTACCACTAGGTACTAGTTTAACTTTATTTTCATCTTAGAATTGAAATATTTTTATGTATTGAGAAGCATGAATTGTTCTAGTATTATGTTTACCTAAATTTAGTCAATATATTGTATATTTTTCATCTTTATAAAAGGTATTTTTTTTGGGTTAAATCTCACAGAATTAGCACAATTTATTATTATTTTTTTAAAAAAAATGAAGTTATAACGGCGTTTTTAAACGCCACTGTAGAAAACTAACGGTTATATTTTTAAAATAAAAATGACCTATCACGGCGTTTTTAAAACGTCGCTAATGTGGAGTGACGTCATTGGACCATTATGCAGCACATTTAGCGGCGTCTTTCAAAATGCCACCTATACTGATATAGCGACGTTTTTAAAGCGTCATAAAGTTACAGCGACGGCCGCATCTCCGGCGTTTAGTACTAAACGTCACAAAAACAATTAGCGGCGTTTTTGATAGCTATAGCGGTGTTTTTTAAACGCCACTAAAAACTTAATTTCCAGCAGTGCATCTTTTTGGTACTTAGACTTAACCAATGTGTAATGATAAACCATGAGACACCCATATCATGAGTATCTAATGCTTAGGAGAGAGAGAACTAGATAGCATTATTGTAATCCCCACACCTGAACATTGTTTCTTTATTTGGTTTCGTTAGATGATTATTGGCATTTCAGGCATAGTTATTTGTATGAAATTGCATATCAATTCTGAATTTACATTTTTAGATTAATATCAAATAGAATACAAATTTTCATACATCCTCATCTCATTATCAACTAGTACTATTTTAAACTTGTTCTTTTCCAACATTAATTTATACACGTAAACATGCAACAATGGGAAAAGAAACTTACCGATGAGCATGCACAATGCAAGCCATGTAGACCTGAATAAAAGACCAAACTATAAATTATGTCTAAACGATGGTTGCAAGTTATATATGCAAAACATATGTTATGTTACAGACTGTAAACTCGAAAAGATAACATAGAACTTAGACTTGACAATGATTATTACAGATTCTGCGATTCAAAATAAATAGATGAATAAAATAAATTAAAAGTTACATTAAGATGAGTGTGAGTGCACGCACAATAGCAGCTTAGGTTGGTTCTGGAAGACAATTACATGTGGAGCTCCCAATTATGACTTAAACACAAAGCTACATTACTTCAAATACAAACTAAATTTTTTTGAAGATATTGTAGGATTCGAAGCTATAAATGTACAATAATACTAGTGATGTCTTCTAGATTCTACTCGATGAGACAAACTGAAAATTTTTAAAAATTCATAAAAAGTCAAGACAAAAATAAGCTAAAAATAGTAAACTTTTTTGGCTTTTTTATTTTTTACTTTTTAGATTCGTCTACACAAGGCGATACGGTAAATTTAAAAATAATAATAATAATTTTTTTTTTTTTAAAAGTGCCTTATTTTAGTGTTCCCAAAGTGCAGCGCTTGTTTTTTTTTTTTTTTCTTCTTTTTCTTGTGAGTCTCGGTGCCAAAAATGTGGTACCAATCGGACTTTAAATATGCATATCAATTCTAAGAGCTTCGAGGTCAAGTAATCTAGTCCACAGCACCACATACGACTAGTTTGGATGCTGAGAAAGTTAGGAAACATAGAAACGTAGAAATTTTAAAAATTAAATAATTTGTTAATTAGGACCTGTAACGGCTAGCCTAAGTTAATTTTTTTTTTCCCCTTCAGTTATTCTTTCATTCATGTAATAATACCAGAGAGCTACAAGAACCAGAGGAATCGCCATTATCTTCCATTTATTTTCCTACATTTTCTCAGCAACCAAACAATCAATTGTTAATGAAAATATATTTTTGATATTATTAAAAACTGTTAATGGACTTAATTAATGAAGTAGGTCATTTGTTATACAACTGAAAACTTAAAGGGTGAGATGTAATTTTCAAAATTATAAAGAACGTTTCATATTTTAAACAAATCTCATATAGTGTGTTTGTAATTTACGCAATAAATTGATACACTTTTGCCAACTCATTCTATATGAATTTTTGTACAAAATTTTTTATTTATGTACGGGAAAGATATAAACCTTCTCGTATAATCCTGTTGATCAAGTCTGCGCTCCTCTGTGCAACGTCGCTTTACTCCCTGAAAACACAAACGTGAGCTAACCGGCGGGTGTGTGCCGGAAACCCCTCCGATGCCTAAGTCAGAAAAACAGACAAGTAGACAAGAAGCTCTGTGAATTCGAGAGTCAAAGTTGTGTGTTACCTCTTCAAAGGTGATGTTTGTGAGCTTTTATAGGTTTCGTGTGGTACAATCCTAGTAGCACTTCTACTCCTCCATGCAGAGTCCTCCTAGGATTCATACTCCTGAAGGATAATGCTTATCCTTCAACACCCCCCTCACTGCTTAAACCAAGTGAGATGGTTTTACCATGGCCGAACTACCACGACCGAAGAAAACATGGCCATGCCGAGTCACAGAGTAGACCGAACTATCGACAGTTTGGTCCCCTCCTTCACTGCTCTGCCTCAGCTCTTTCTGCTCAGACCGTGCTAACTATGTTGTTTGAACCGTGCTAACAATTAGCTAGGTCCTACCGAGCTATCCGTGCTATGCCTGCGATCGGTCTAACTTTTGAGACCGAACTAACTTCAAAGTAACCTTAGACCGGTCTAAGCACAAAATATCTTTAGTCCGGAATAATCTTCAAGCCTTATTCAGACCGGACTAACTTCTGGGTTTTGGGCTCTTTTTACTCTGCTGTTCTTATTTTGGCCCATTAATGGCCCATTTCCCAGCTCGGCCTAATTTAATCATATAAATTACCCTCTCAATTGCCCCTTAATCCCATCGGCAAAGCATGATAAGGATTACTTGTATATTGGCTGAGTTAACAGCCGGGCTAAAAAACTTTTAAGACTTTCCAACCGAGCTAAAAAACTTCTTTTTAGCCTTTGCAACCGAGCTAAAAAACTCTTTTAGCCTGTCTAGCCGAGCTAACTTAAACCGAGCTGCACCTGTCCGGTCAAAACGTCTCTTCAATCACAGCAACTGAATCGTTTCTCCTTTCCATGACACGTGGCACGCCCTTATTGGCCTATTGCAGCTGTCACGCCGCCCTCGTACTTCGCATAATTTGAACAGTTCCCGCCTTTTGCCCCTTCTCTTTCCACAAAACAACCCTTTGTTTCTGAATCACTTACCCCATTCACTCTTTCTTTTCTCCTTTTGCCTCTATTGTTCTCCATCCTTTGCAACTGTGAAGCTCGTGCTCGCTGTTATTTTCTACTTCTATTTCCTTCTCTTCACCTGGTAAGTTTTTCAAACCTGTTTTGCTTTTGTGGTCTTTGCATTTGCTTTCTTTCATTCTTAGCACACTGTTTCTATTTTTGCAAAACATATTTTCTTGCTCTACCTTGTGTTTTCTAGGAAAAACCTTCATAAGAACCCCATAAACTTCATGAAGCTGTCTGTAGAACACTTAGTTTGATCCATAATTACCATATAACCGAACTAAAAAGTAGTTTGTAGTCAATGTCATTCTATCAGACTACTTAACCGAACTAGCACTCCATGTTGGTACCAGTAGTTTCAATAAGTCAAACCACTTCTTGATAGACCTTAGCCGAGGTATCCAACCGAACTAAGTCTGCACTTAGCATACTGGGAAACCTTAACTTCGACCGATCTAGGTCTTTGGGGCTAAACTAGCTTTCTTAGTTTTTAGACCGAACTCAGAAAGCTGCCCCTAGGCGCTCAACCGGTCTAACATTACCTACTAATCCATTCGAGCTACCAAGCACCTTGTTGAAACCGAGATAGAACTTGTAGCATCCACATAGCCGAAGTAGGACTCCTATTCTTGCTTTGATTTTGTAGCACGGTCCAATGATCTGTGCTTAACCCCTTTGTTTTCCACTTTGCAGACTTAGGTTGCCCAGGCACTCCACTGCGCGCTCAACCGAGCTACTAAGCATAATTTTGCGACCGAACTAAATTATCCATAACTTAAAAAATAAATGGGGAAGTATAGGTTTTTGGTAGAAACCCCTGGTGGCCTGGCCGAATTCCGAAGGGATTACAACATCCCTGACGACGTCCAACTTATCCTGGCCGAACAAGATATCGTTCCATGGGGGAAAGAGGGCTATGTACCTTTCACCCTCCTATCAATAATAGAAACCAGACTAAGATTCCCCGTTCAACCCTTGATCTGTGAATTCCTAAGACAAACCAGAATATGCCCAACTCAGCTTTCGACCAATTCTTACCGTATAATAATGGAAATAGCCGAACTAAACCGTCGAGCCGGTCTTAACCTCGGTCTAGCAGAAATATTCCACCAATACTCCATTGGCTCCAAAGATGACGGGTGGGTCTACTACCTTAGGATACGCCGTCGCAGAGAAAAAATAATAAAAGATACGCCGGATAAGGACTTAAACAATGACGATTTTTTCTGGGTATCTGAGAATTTTGAAGACCACCAAGCCCAGATCCCAGGCCGAAGTATAAATTGGAAAAAAGGAACACCTGGTATAATTACTTCGGTTTGTTCACATGCTTTGTTTTTATTTTGGTTACCTGCTCCTGAACCGAACTAACAGTTAGTCTTCTTAATGCAGATTCAGCCCATCTTCAATCTTTGTATAGTTACCCCAACCTGAACATATTTCGCGCCGCACTACATTTTTCAGAAAGAAGTTGGGCCAAACTTCTTAATTTTGAGCCGACATACCGTTACAGCGGTCGCTGTAAAGCCAGAGTAACTGACTTTTTGTTGGAGGACGCCCCCGAACCAGACCCAACCTTGCCACAAGTTAGACTAATCCCACTGACCGCTGAAGAAGAAATGGCTAAGAGAAATAGAGTCAGGGCCCTCTTGACCGAGACAAACAGGGCCGAGGTACCACCACCAAACCAAACACAAGAAGTCGTGGTGGCCCTACCCTCTCAACAGCCTTCATCATCTCGGGCGAACAAGCGTGCCCGGACTAGCCAAACCGAGCAGCGCCTTGTGGACGAAGATGAGACCATTCTTCCGCCACCAAGCCTTCCACCGAGCCCTCAGCCAGAGCGATCCGACCGATCTAGCTCTTCCAAGTGGGCACCTAAGCTCACTTTCTAGAATTGAGATATCCAGGACACCGACTCGGTGGTCGCAGAGAAGGATCACGTACTGGCCTTCAATCTGGGCAAGAGTGTGTGTCTTCCAAAAGACATGGAGCACCACCACAATCAACTGAACACCGAACTGAAGTCCATCCGGTCTTCAACGAAATCAATGATTCTGGTACGTAGCTTTTTTCGATCTTTCTAATTCTTCCAAGTTTCAGTTCGGCTAAAAAAGAAACAATTCTTTTGCAGGCCATTCAGAAAAACAATATCACTCACAGGCGAGTGTTGGAGCTAAGGAAAATAACTAGGCAAGCCATGGCAGAAGCCGAAGCCAAGACTGCCGAACTAAATCAATCCCAACAGAAGACGGCCGAGCTGGAGGCCGAGATAACTCGTCTAACCGGACTAGTTACCTCGGCTAATACCGACAAACAAAGAGCGCTGACCGAGATGAAAGACAAGTATTTACGGGAACTGGTGAAACTTGAGGGTGTTAAGGACGCCGAAATAACAGTTTTGAAGAAGAAAGCTGAAGACGCCGAGCTGAAGGGCTTCAAGGAAGGCGAAGCTGCATACATCCAGCAGTGTGAAGTTGCGAAGGACTTGTTCTTCAAGTGCCGCTGGAGGGGTGCCGTGGAGCAGCTCGGTTGTGGTCCCAACACCGAGGTCTACAATGCTCCTCAGTATTTTATTCCGGCCTCATTGGCGGAGTATGCAGCCAATCTTCAGAAGCAATTCCTTGAATCGTCTGACGACGATAACAAGAATGAGCCAACTGATACTCCTGTTGACAATGTTCCAGCTAACCAATCAGTTCGGGCAGAGCCTGCGGTAGAAGATCTGACCATTGAGCAACTAGCTGAGACCGAGCTCCTAACTCAGACTGTAATTCCGTCTGAAATCGGACTTCGAGTTGATGCCGAGCTGGATGCCGAAATAGATGACCTTTTTGGCTGATTTTGTATTTTTTCTTTTTCTTCTTTTTGCTTCGACTTGTAACCGGGCTGGGAGCCCCTCCCTTGTAATCGCTTTGAACTTGATTAATGAAGTGTTTTTTTGTTTAAATTTTATTTCGGTTTGATCTGTATGCTTGTGCCTGTAATGTCTTTTTAATGACTTCTATTGCTTCAACTGTTATCTTGGTTTACTTTCCTGTTTGAGAATGCTTTCTAACTGCAACTTGAACCATACTATTTTTCGGCCGAGATACTTTATTTCGGTCTTACCTGTGCCATCTGACTGACCTTACTAGCCAACCACTCTTTAGCCGATATACGTACTTCGGCTAAAGAGTACCAAGAGTGGTTTAATCCAGTCAGCCATTCTTCAGCCTGTGTCCTTACTTCGGTTGAAGAGTACTAAGGGTTGGTTTAATCCAGCCAACCACTCTTTAGCCGTTGTCCTTACTTTGGCTAAAAGAGTACTAAGAGTTGGTTTAATCCAGTCAACCACTCTTTAGCCGATGTCCTTACTTCGGTTAAAGGGAACCAAGTGTTGGTTTAATCCCGTCAACCACTCTTTAGCCGATGTCCTTACTTCGGCTAAAGAGTACTAAGAGTTGATTTAATCCAGCCAACCTCTAGATTGGTTTTTTCCAGCCAACCTAAAGTAAAGTGTTTGGTTATTCCGACCAAACGTCCTGCAGCCTGGATCCTTATCCTGGGCTTAGGAAGGGTGTTGGTTTTTCTGGCCAACCTTTAGATTGGTTTTTCCAGCCAACCTAAAGTAAAGTGTTTGGTTATTCCGACCAAATGTCCTGTAGCCTGGATCCTTATCCTGGGCTTAGGAAGGGTGTTGGTTTTTCCGGCCAACCTTTAGATTGGTTTTTCCAGCCAACCTAAAGTAAAGTGTTTGGTTATTCCGACCAAACGTCCTGCAGCCTGGATCCTTATCCTGGGCTTAAGAAGGGTGTTGGTTTAATCCAGCCAACCTCTAAGTTGGTTTTTCCAGCCAACCTTTAGATTGGTTTTTCCAGCCAACCTAAAGTAAAGTGTTTGGTTATTCCGACCAAACGTCCTGCAGCCTGGATCCTTATCCTGGGCTTAGGAAAGGTGTTGGTTTAATTCAGCCAACCTCTAAGTTGGTTTTTTCAGCCAGCTTAGAATAAAATGTTTGTAATAATCCTAACTTCACTAAAACTAACTTTTACAGAAAACAACTATGCTGAAAAGAATCGACTTGTTTTATTGAGGAAAGAGAAAATTACATATGTTTATAAGGAGAAAGCTAAAAATAAAATAACTTGAGATTGGCAGTGTTCCATGGCCTGGGAATTGCTTTGTCGTCCTTGTCTTCTAGGTGGTATGCCCCTTTGCCTGCTAATCCAACCACTTTGTAAGGACCTTCCCAATTAGGCCCTAGCTTGCCATCTCCTAGCACCAGGGTGTTTCCCATTACTTTGCGCAGCACCCAATCTTCGATTTTGAATTGCCTTGGATGCACTATTTTGTTGTATTTCCTGGATAACTCTTGTTGATATGAGGCAATGTGGACTAGTGCTCTTTCTCTTCTTTCTTCGGCGAGGTCGAGCTCCAATGCTATGGCTTCTCCATTCAAGTCTGGATCAAAATTTTCACTTCGAATTGTGGGGAGGCCAACTTCCAGTGGGATTACTGCTTCCATGCCGTAGGCTAAGGAGAATGGTGTTTCTCCTGTTAATCGTCGAGGTGTGGTGCGGTAAGCCCATAAAACATGAGGAAGTTCCTCCGTCCACTTGCCTTTTGCCTTCTCTAACCTTTTCTTCAGTCCATCCAAGACAACCTTGTTTGATGCTTCTGCTTGGCCATTTGCTTGAGGGTATGCTGGTGTAGAATTGTAGAACTCTATCTTGTATTCTTCACAAAAGCTTCTAAAGATTTTGCCATCAAACTGGGTGTCGTTGTCTGATATGAGGGCTTTAGGTATGCCGAACCGAGTAATGATATTTTGCCAGACGAACTTCTGCACATCTTTTTCCTTGATTGATGCCAATGCTTCTGCTTCCACCCACTTTGTGAAGTAGTCTGTTGCTGCGAGAAAGAACTTCCTGTTTCCGGACGCTGTTGGAAGTGGTCCTACTATGTCCAAGCCCCACATTGCAAAGGGCCATGGGCTGGTCAATGGTAGGAGTTCTCTGGCCGACTGATGTATTTGATGTGCGAACTTCTAACATTTCTCGCACTTCTTCACATACTTCTCGGAGTCTGCTTGCATGTATGGCCACCAGTATCCTTGTGAAATGGCTCTGTAAGCTAATGATCTTCCTCCTTGGTGGCTTCCGCACACCCCCTCATGTATTTCGAACAAGAATGCTTCTACTTTACTGGGGTGGACACACTTTAGATAAGGTCCTGAGAAGGATTTTTTGTACAATGCCATAGATGGGGAGAGCCAAAATCGCTGCGACTTTGCTCTAATTTTGCTGGCTTCTTTCTTTTCTTCCGGTAAGACGCCATCTTTTAAGAATAGTATGATGGGATCCATCCATGAGGGGCCTAGCTTGGCGTAACATACCTCTTCTGCTTCGGGGTCTTCAATGCTTGGTCTTGGTAAGTAGTCGATGAGCAACGGATGAGGGATGGAAGTATCTGCCATTGAAAAGCGAAGCCTGCTAGTTCGTCTGCTCTGCTGTTTTCCTCCCTGCCAATCTGTTCTATCCTCACTACTTCAAATTTCTTGATCTCTATTCTGACCAATTCTTGGTACTTGGCCATCCTGTCATCCTTTGCTTCATAGTCGCCAGAAATTTGGTTTACCACCAGCTGTGAGTCACTGTAGACCATTAATTCGGTGGCCTTCATGTAGAACACTGATTTGAGTCCTGCAAGAAGTGCTTCATACTCCGCTTCGTTGTTTGATGCTGGGAAGCCAAGGTTGATTGCTTGCTCCACAACCAGGCCGTCTGGTGAGATGAGGACTATGCCAAGTCCTGCACCATGCCGGTTGGATGCTCCATCCACAAAGAGCTTCCACATCTCACCAACCAACAACTTCCAGCAAGTGGAGGGGTCAGATGATGTCGTGGGGTCAAGAATGTTGCTGGTGTTTTCTTCAAGGTCCATGCTTGCTGTCTGTCCCTCGCTATCTGATTGTACCAAGTCTTTATGAGTTGGTGAGTCTTGGCTTGGTGTAGCATGGTTTGCTTCTTCCTTGCTGTCTTTACTCTGGTCTGCCATGGGGTCTGACTGAATATCCTGCACTAGGGGTTGCGCTATTCCGGCGTCAATTTCTATTCCTAGTTTGGTTGTATTAGTCAGGTCGACTGGGCAGATATGATGACTTCCTGGCGTGAATTTTGCGATAAAATTCGCCAATGCTTGAGCTTTTATTGCGGTCCTGGGTTGGAACTTGATGTCGTATTGCCCCAACTCTACTGCCCACTTCAGAATTCGCCCAGAAAAGTTCGCCCTTTCAAACAAAGCTTTTAATGGGAAGGCTGTGAGGACAACTATGGTATGGGGGTGAAAGTAGTGCGACAACTTCCTTGAGGCCATCATCAAGGCCAGAGCCAATTTTTCCAGTGGCAGGTACCTCGTTTCGGCTCCCAGCAATGTTTTGCTGACATAATAGATGGGCAGATGTTGAATTCCTTCCGCACGGACCAACACTGCGCTAATTGCGTGCTGAGAGACTGCCAGGTACAGGAAGAGTTCTTCTCCAGGTATTGGGGTGACCAACAATGGTGGAGAAGACATGTATTCTTTCAAGCTTTCCAGAGCTTGGTCGCATTCTTCGTCCCATTCGAACTTGGCTTTTAGTGCATGGAAGAATGGTCGTAGTCTATCCGGTGACCGGCTTATGAACCGATTGAGCGCAGCTGCCATGCCGGTGAGATGCTGCACTTCTTTTACTGAGTTTGGTCTCTCCAAATCCTGGATTGCTTTGATCTGGGAGGGGTCTGCTTCTATACCCCGGTTGGTCACAAGAAAGCCTAGGAATTTGCCAGATTCTACTCCGAATGCACACTTGGATGCATTGAGGCGCAACTTGTGCTTCTTCAGGATCTCAAACATCTCGCCTAGGTCCTTGAGATGGTCATTCTCATCCTTGCTCTTGACCACCATGTCGTCAATGTAAGCCTCCATTGTTCTACCTAACAATGGTTCAAACATCTTGGTGACCATTCGTTGGAATGTTGTCCCTGCGTTCTTTAGGCCAAAGGGCATGACCTTGTAACAGTATAGTCCCCTTGGAGTTATAAAGGATGTGACCTCCTGGTCTGGTTCATGCATGGCGATTTGGTGGTAGCCTCTGTATGCATCCAGAAAGCTAAGTCGGTTGTGCCCCACCGTTAGGTCTACCAATTGATCTATTCGTGGTAGAGGAAAGCTGTCTTTCGGACATGCCTTGTTGACTGTTTTGTAGTCGACACAGACACGCCACTTGTCATTCTTCTTTGGCACCACGACTGTGTTGGAGATCCATCTTGGGTAGTGCACCTCTCTGATTGCTCCTGCCTCTAGCAGGTTTCCTACTTCTTCAGCCACTATCTCGGCATGGTGGCGTACCGATCTACGGGTGCGTTGAATGATTGGTCTGGCGGATGGGTGGACATTGAGTTGGTGACAGATGAAGTTGGGATCAATGCCTGGCATGTCGTATGGTGTCCAGGCAAACACTTCGATATTAGAGGTTAAAAATTCTAAGATCTCTAATCTCTCAGGGCTGGACAACGATAAACCGAGCAAAAAGAACTTATCCGGGTTCTTTTCATCTATTCTTACCTCTATCAAGTCTTCCACCGCTTTTTGATTAGCTGCTTTGCCTACATCTGCGAACAGTTCATTGTTCTCAGGTTCTTCCACCGAATGAACGTATCCTTTGGCAGCGCGGCTGCCATTCACCGTGATAAAGCATTGCTTGGACATAATCTGATCTCCATAGACCTCTTCAATTATACCGGTGTCGTTGGGGAACCGCATTACTTGGTGGTAGGATGACGCCACCGATCGCATGGCATGCAACCATGTTCTGCCTAAGATGATGTTATAAGTGGAGGGGACCTTTAATACCCAGAACTCCACTTGTTTCGTCACGCTTCCTGCCTTGACAGGGAGGATTATTTTGCCAATGGGCCATTCTGGCATGGAGTTGAATCCAATTAGGGGAGATACGGCAGGTGCCAAGTCTTTATCTTGTAACTTCAACTGTTTAAAGGTGTCGTAGTACATTATTTCACATGAACTGCCTTGATCTATCAAAATCCGCTTGACGTCAAAATCCTTGACTCGGAGAGTGACAACCAAGGCATCATTGTGAGGGCAATATATCCTTGCCAAGTCCTTATCCGAAAAAGACATGACGTTCGTGGCCTCTGTCTTCCCCTTCTTGATGGCAGGTTGGGCACTTTGTACCTCTCTTAAATGCTCAGCCTTTTTGATTGATCCTCTGAACTCGCATAAACGCTCGGGTTCGAAAACTCCATGTATCACATTGATAACACCTTGAGGTGGGGCATCGATTGGCATTCCGTTGGGGTTGTTATGGTCCTAGGGGGCTGGTTGGGCCCCTCCTTCAATGTATTCATCCAGGTGACCTGCTGCCACCAACTCCTCCAGGTGCTGTCTCAATGGCGTGCAATTTTCAGTGCGGTGCCCCTTTTCTTTGTGGAAGTGCACCGTGATCTTTCGTCATAGTCCTTCTAATCTTCCCCAAGCTCAGCTGGCCATCTGACGAAAGGCTCATCCCATATTTCACTTAGAATTCGGTAGATCGGTTTCTTGAAGACCGTGGTTATGGCAGTGCGGACTCTCAACCATCTTTTATCCTGGTCCTTTTCGTTGTCTCGTCTGCCTCGTCCGTTTTTGCTTGGACGGTCTACCGCGTTGACCTTTGCTGAGGCCTTCTTCTCTGGTACTGTGGTCGTGCCAGATTTTGTTTTGGCACGTGCGCCATCCTCTTCTACCCTGATATGCTGATGCACTCTTTCCATCAAGGCTTCCATGGTGAGGGGTGGTGTCATGGTGATTGAGTCCCTTAGTTTGTTCCCGACCGGAAGGCCTCTCTTGTATTGTGCAATGGCGAGATTGGTGGGACAGTCCCCAATCTAGTTGAATGTCTCCCAGTAGCGACTATTGTAGGACCTTAGCGTCTCTTTTTCACCCATGTCGATGGAGAGTAACTGGTCAATCTCCACAGGGGTTTTGGTGTTTGTTCTAAACCTTATGACAAACGCCTCCGCCAATTACGCCCAAGAGGCTATGCTTCCTTCTGGAAGTTTTTCAAACGAAGTCAAGCCTAGATCGCCAAGGCTTGACGGGAAGATGATGCACATTAGAGCCTTGTTTCGCCGATATACCGCCATAACCTGGCGGAAGTGGCTTAGGTGAATGTAAGGGTCCGTTTTCCCCTCATACGTAGTGAATTTGGGCTGAAGGAAGCCTGTAGGTAGGGGCGCGTTTTCAATTGCCGGAACGAACGGCGAGGTCTGCAGATTTGCTAATGCTTTGTCCGTCGATTCATAGGCAGGGCGTGGTAATGGCATTCCAACCTCGACGCTTCCATGTGATCGAGGAGCCAATCGTTGAAGGGCAGAAACTCTGCGAGGGTCGCGCGCCCTGGTGTCCTTCTTCCATCGTGCCTTTTCTTCCAGCATGATCCGCAAATTGGATGATCTGGGCAACTCCGTCTGTTTGGATGATGTTTGGTGCGAGTGTGAGGGTCGGTAGGTACTTCCCTCTGTGTAAGACCTCAATGATCTCGTTCTCTCAGACCTGGAGTAACGAGTTCTGGAGGTTCTAGATTGAGTATCGCCTGTCCTGAGGCTTCTACTCTCTGCTTGTGATGGTGTGGAATGCCTTCCATGGTCTTCTGAGCGGCGAGGGGGCGTCTTATTTTTGCGCCCCTCTCTTGTCGCTACTCCTTTTCCCTTCATCTGGCGCTTCAAGGCCTCCATGTCCGCCGCCATCTTCCTTATTAATTCGTCTTGCTCCTTCACGCGGTCCTCCAGAACTTGAGGATCAATCCTCCGCCTTTGCCTGTCAGGACTTTGTGAATGAGAGTGACGGGGGCTGTTAGCCTGCCTCCCCCTATTATCCCTCCTGGAGTTATGTCGTTGGGGCTCCAAGTCCGCCATGGGAGGGATAGAAGGTAGTCCTTCACGCTTTGCACCCCCATCTGGTGTTTTCCCGTCGATGGCGGACTGTGGTAAATCTTTATTGTGCGCCATTGTTCCTAAAGAGGTAAAGCTTGATCAAGAGGTTTTGTCCTGTCTGTTTTTTCCCACAAACGACGCCAATTCCTCATTATTAATCCCCTCACTATTAATCCTCTCACTATCAATCCCCTCACTATCAATCCCCTCCATTATATCTCCCAAAACAAACGGGACCTAATCTCCCTTAAGTGCAAATATATATATATATATATATATAAAACATATTTTAGAATTTTAATGTAATTATATTGACATTGTTTTTAATAAGACTACTGTTGGGTTGGCAGGCCACCAATCTTGTGCCCTAACTTGGATTGTGCATGTCCAATCTACGGTCGACTGGAGACAAAACTTAGCCAAAATAAAATAAATAAATAAACAAATTTTAAATAAATATTATATAAATAAAAAAAAATCATACGTAATGATATGACTCATTAAGAACCATTCATTTCAAAACAAAACATCATTTTTTGAATGAATAAAAAAAGCCATTAAATATATATTTATTTACAATAATGATATTGTCACATCATTTTTGTGATTTTTTTTTTTTTTTTTTGCATAAACTGAGAAATCAGTGGTGCTACATGCACCAATCAGTGTACTAACTAGTGTACTAATTGATAATGCGACATAATTTTTTAAAAAAATTGATATTTGTAATTTGTATAATGATGTGGCATAATTTATGACATTATTATTGACCGCACTCATTATACAAATTACAAATACTCAAAACTTCTTAAATTATGCCACATCATCAATTGATACACTAGTTAATACACTAATTGGTGTATATAGCATTATTCTTGAGAAATACCCAATCCCCCATTTCATCACCCTCAATTGCACCTTTAATGAGATGCCAAATAATACCAACCAATCAACTCTTTAAATTCTTCTCTCCTTTCAAAGTTCTTCCATCCTTTCAAAATTATTTTCCATCCCATTAGAAGTGTAATTTGAGAGTGATGAAATGGAGGATTGTAGCAAAACTCATATAAAGTTTATGTATGGTTAAAATTTTCCATTTTAAATAGTTAGTACTGATTGTGGGGAAACATGTCCATCAAATTCTAGGGGAAAAAAGATAACCTCTCGAGGAGAGTGATAGATAACCAATGGAATAAATGTACATCTCCAGGTAAACTTGCAAATAAATAGAAGAAATACCACGATAACTACAAAAAATGTAAAATCTCATTAGTTAAAGCTAAGGCATGTTAAGAGGAAATGCTTATTTAGAAAGATTCAATTTGTTCAGTGGGTAAATTGGCAAGTTCTTTTCTCTCTTTCTTTCTCCCCTTTTATAGATGATCCGTAATTGGTTACTTTGGTTCAAGCAATACCACAATACAGGTTTTGCCTTCGCAAGTCCCCATATAATCTCGCAAGTCCCCATCACAAGCTATTAAAATCAAATCACCGTCCTCATCTTTATACTTGACACAATAAGTTCCAGCCTCTAGGCTTAGCCTCTGGGCCACTTCTTGCTGCAACTCTGTGAGCCCCGATGACGAAGACAGACGAAACTTAATTGCATTACCTTCTGCATATTTTGCTTTCATAGTCACAACATTGGCATCTTGCATCGTCGTATCATGTGGCTCGGTGTGAACAATAGTGGCTGGGGGTTGAGCAGAAGGAAGATGATCAAGATTCAATAGTGAGCTTTGTTCCAGATCAACACACAGGGCTGATGCATCGAGTTGAGAGCAACCAACCTTGTTTATCTTGTGAGGTGGCCAGCTCTCTATACCAAAAGTTGTGCATACACGCTTCAATGTAGATTTTCTAACTGCGAAAGGAAAAATCAAAATAAGAGAACTTACTTTCTATTTGTTTCTGCAAAAAGCTCAATATATATGCTCTACCAAAGAGTCCATCTAGTTGAAATAACTACCGACATCACAAGTAACATTACATTTTAATTTAAGAAAGTGCAAGCATACCTTTGAGGCTTTTTGCAGCATTCTCAAGGCTCAATTCTGAATTTTGTAGGATATCCTCTAACGGAATTTTAATTTTAACTCCGATATTGTTGCCATCTCTTTTTGACATCTTTACTGTGCCTCCAGATTTGTTGCCTTTTCTTTTTGACACTTTTACTGTGCTTTTCTCTTGTGTACAAGTAATAGCAAAGTTGTTATGTTCTGTACCGCTAACATTGCTTCCAATATTTATGGCATTCACTAGTTGTTGATCTGACGAATCCACTTGCATTACCTCAACTTCACTTTGTGAGAGTTCCAGCAGAGGCAAAGATATAGTGGTTTGGGGGATTTGAACAGGATCAAGTTTCTCACCATTTTGAATACTAATTTCTTCAATATGTAATTCTTCCCTAAGTTCTCTAGAAGCAACCCTAAGACAACGAAAATTTTTCCTCATTGTTTCCAATATTTTCCTTAATAAGGTATGTGGGTTTTCACTGGCATTGTTGCTCATCGGCATAAAAAACTCTAGCACGTAAACATCATTTCCAGTGCAATTGTTCTCCAAGCATATTGCGAAGCAACCGCTTAGTCTAGTCTGTCCTGCATAGTATGCCAACGGGTACTCTGTTATGCTAAGTAGAGTTACATCCCTGCAGAATACCATATTAGTGGACAAAAGTGCTCTCCCAACAACCCCCACCCCATTCTTTAAGTGAAACAAAGAACTATTACGACAAAATTCCACTACATCATAGTCATCTTCATCTTCATCTTCACCATAGTCACCGTTGCGGTAAGAACAACGTACACCAAGGACGCCACCATCAACCAGAGGCCTACATGGCCAACCTACCTTGCATGGAACCCATGCCTGAGCTAAAGGTAAATCATAAGCTTCACATACGACTTTCAACACATTCTTGATTTCATCCAAGGCAACTGTACGAGCTTCATTTTGAGCCTCATCCTAGTTTGAAAGTATTGTCACATCCAGGTATTAGTCAAAAAATATTCCTCACCATATTAATTTAAGAAAAATAAAAAACCAAATTTGACATTGCATAATAGTTTGTTGCTTACTAATTCCATGTCCTTGTGATCAAATTCAATTGAACATTTCAGACCTTTCTTCTGCAGGGGAATGGAAAGATGCAGCTGAGAAATCTCATGAACTTCGAAATGTAGAATAATATTTTGCAAATAAAAGGAAGCATATAAAAAACTCTATAATGGAAAAAATTCAGTCCATCGTAATATCTATTATCATGTGTTGGTTCGATAAAAAGGAAAGAATATACATTGGAATTTTGGAAATGAAATCACCATATTCTCCAATTTAGGAGAATGGTCATTTTATTGGAAAGTCAAAGATTACTAGCCATTCTATTCAAGCCTACAATCATTCCTACGAAGAAAACACTACCTTAGTGTAGTAATGTCATTCCAGTTCGGCAACCAAACTAGGAATTGCACTCTCATTTAGAACACATCCAACCAACGAAATGAAAGAGACTTGACATAAGATTCTTATTATGCTTCATTGAATTGTTCCTGCCATCCAAACATGATGTTTTAAAACACTTATGATCTAGAAAGATGAGAATGTGGTTTACTCTTTTGTGTGTTAACCCCTCCGAGCATAGTTAACGAACACATGACAAATTTAACGGAGTGTTTAACACTTGCATTAAAGCATTATTTTTCTTTCTCTTTGAACAGGCAAAGCCCCACCAACTTATTACACAAACATACACACCAAACCACTGTAGATGTTCTAAGAGAGAGAGTGTAATGAGTAATCAATATTAACAAGATATTGAAAATGCCAATTTGTGAGTGAGTGGGGGGCTAACCTCAAAATCTTCATGTATTCCGCACTGCAAATAGCCGTAAAAACTAGGGGCTACCGACGGTGTCACTACTTCAATTACGCCAACACACCTTTGGGTAGAAGATTCAAAGACTGGGAAAGCCAAAGATTGTTGGACTCCGCAACGTAGAGCATCGTCACGCTGTGGATACTCAGTGATAGAGTAAAACGCCACATCAGGAGTGGATTCGGGTAATTGATCCTTGAACACTCGGCCAGGAAGAGGAAGGTGTTGTTCACAAGTCTTCCCCCCATCCAAATCAATGTCAAATTTAGAATCCATACAGATCATCCTATACCCACAAAGTCCTTCAATAACTTCATAATCACAAAATTCTGTTTTTAGAGAGAAAGGTTGGTTTCGAGTTGTAAGAAAAGACCGGCCCTCTTTTGTTGTTATGGGTGCCCAAAATTGAACTAGCCTCGGAGAAGCACGCCAATGGTTCATAATGCTGTAAAGCAAATCTCTGATGGTCTTGTTTAAGTTGGAAATATCTGATAAAAACAAACAAATTTCAGGAGAGGATTGATTTCAAAACAAGGTAACATTATTGATTTAAATTGACTTGAAACGACTAAACTATAAAACAAATAAATAAATAAATATTCAAATCTAAAAATAATAATCATAATAAATAAAGAAAGAGAGATAGGAGTAACTCACTGCCGTCGGGGAGAGTAGAAGGACGTTGGGGTTCGTCGTTGTAACGCCCTCAAAATAAACCCATAATAACCATAACATTAACATGCATTTATAAAAGAAAATGAATCATTTGAGTTAGTCATCAGAGTATTCTTATTGACAGACATTACTTGTAACATCAAAATAAATGCCCTAAGGGCTTACATCTTTCCAAGCTAACACTTGGACGCAAAAAGGATGAGTACTAACTCATTTACAAGTTAAGCCCTAGGCTTGAATGTTTACATGAAATCCCAAAAATAACAAAATAAAATATATAACTAAAGACAAGTCTTCAACATCCCAAACATCAAATCCTTCCAGGCTAAGTCCGTGAAGGTAGCTTATCACCTGAACCTGAAAATGATGTTCCCATAAAGGGTGAGCCACAGCCCAGTAGAAAAATACTAAACCAAATATAAGCAATGAATAAAGCTATAGCATTCAATAGATGGTTAATCAAGATAATCAATTTTATTATTAAACAGTCTCATAACACTAATGTCTAAGACACATTTCACTTTCCATTATTATCAACATGGCTCAGAACTTGGCCAAACTTACAACAGTGAATTATATATCATAATCACATTACTTCCAATATCAACAAAACAAATGAGACTCATGCTCATATCAAAACACTTCATACTTCCCATTTGATACACATTTTAGTGCTGTATCAATAATCATGTAAAAACACTTCAATATAATAAGCACACATAAAAATGGTGCTAATGGAGTCCATCCCCTATCTCCTCCCAAACAAAAATCCGGTTTAGAGGTCCATCCCCTATCTTCCCCTAAACCGTGGAGTACATCCCCTATCTCCTCCCACACAATATGCAAATGCAATGCTCAACCAATACACGTATTTTCAGTATTAATTCAATAGTCAAATTAATGACTTAACCAATGTGATTAGTTTCAGTTATTCCTAATCCACATGCAATGTCTACAACAATCACGACTATCCTCCACCGATAGCCCAAAACAGTTATTTCTAGACTGGAAATAAATATATCAACAATTTAATAGGTGAGTGATTTAAATCATCCAACTACACCATTTAATCTATGAATTCATCAATTTCATGAATTTAACCAAATTCCCCAATTCCCTTAAATTAATTTTACAAATTAATTTACAACTAGGGTTTTTCCCAAAATTATCTAAGTGACCTCAACATCTTAAAATACCAAAACTTAGAACAAAGCTTATAGAATAGAGTAGGAAATCCCTACCTTGAAGATCACAACTAAAATAGAGAAGATGGAGATGATGACCCAAAATCCAAAGTGCTCCAAATCCTCTCTTTTTCAGATTAAAAGAAAGATCTCGTGAAGCTCTACCTTTCTTCCAAAGGAACTAGGGTAGAAGACCACCGGAAATAGATCAAATCTTGGAGAGAAGGTAAGAGTAGAGAGAGAGACTCTCAAGGGGCGGTTTTTAAAAGTTAAGAGATGAAAAGGTAGGTCAAAAAGTGATCAGAAAAGTGAAATCACGGACTGATGTAGTCGACTCTACGCTCGAGCGTAGAAAGCCCCGCTCGAGCGTAAGACACAGAATCATGCTCGAGCGTGAAGAAAGCCGCTCGAGCGTCGATTGCACCCTTTCAGAAGTTTTGCAGGAGCTGCACCCGCTCGAGCGTCAAACTCCCCGCTCGAGCGGAGGAGCAAAAACAAGGGATCACGCTCGAGCGTAAAAACTACCGCTCGAGCGGAAGAACTGCAGAGCAAAATACTGGGAGATGGAAAATCCCGCTCGAGCGTCAAAACTCCCGCTCGTGCGGAGAAGCAACAACGAAGGGCCCGCTCGAGCGTTAAAACCTCCGCTCGAGCGTGAAGGCCAAAATCTGGGCATCACCTATTGGCATCAACAATCAATCAACCTGTAACAGACCCGCCCAACACAACCTATAATTCAAATACTAAGAGATTAAAGGACAACAACAACCAATAAGTAATGACAGGATCCACGGAACCTAAGTCCGGATACAATAATTTAAAGAGAAAAGACCGGGGTCGCTATAACCTCCCCTCCTTAAAAGAATTTCGTCCCCGAAATTTAGCACAAGGTTTCGAAAACAAGTTTTTCTCAAATTCCAACAATATGATAACTCACTAATAAACAACTTGACCCAACACCGGCCATTCCATCTCTTAACAAAGAGATATGCCACAATATGCAAAACAACCATATATTTCAACCTGCATTAACACTATGCAATTTTCTTTCAATTTCAACAATTTTCAATATATTCAATATATACAATGTTCCATTAAACTTCCATTTCGAGGCAAGTTCCAGAATATTTCCATTAACCAAAACATTCTAAATGTTTTACAGCTTAAGACATATATAAAAAGCTTTAAAGTTTGACAATATTACAAAATCTAACTACAAGATTACAAATCAATAAACATGTCCGGATATTTCTCGCGGACTTCCAACTCACGTTCCCATGTGGCTTCCTCCACCCCGTGATGTTTCCACAAAACTTTCACCAAAGGAATGGTCTTGCCTCGCAAGACTTGATCCCGTTTATCCAAGACTCGAACCGGTCTCTCCTCATACGAGATATCCTCATCAACTACTAAATCGGTCCAATCCAATACATGTGATGGATCCGGCTCATACTTCCGAAGCATACTCACATGAAACACGTCATGTACTCCGGACAACTGCGGCGGCAAAGCTAAGCGATAAGCAGTCTCGCCAATCCTCTCAAGGATCTCAAAAGGACCAATGAATCGAGGGGACAACTTCCCGCTCTTCCCAAACCTCATCAATCCCCGTCTTGGTGATATCTTCAAAAAGACATGATCACTCACCTCAAACACCAAAGGTCTCCTCCTACGGTCGGCATAAGATTTCTGACGACTCTGGGCTGTAACAAGCCTCTTACGGATAAGCTCAACCTTCTCCGTCGTTTCCCTCACTAACTCCGGACCCAACAGAGGTGCATCACCCACCTCGGCCCAACAAACAGGTGACCTACACGGTCGGCCGTATAAGGCCTCAAACGGTGCCATACCGATACTAGATTGGAAGCTGTTGTTGTAGGCAAACTCCACTAATGGCAAGTGCCTCTCCCATGACCCGCTAAAGTCAAGAACACAACCCCGAAGCATATCTTCAAGGATCTGAATAGTACGCTCGGACTGCCCATCAGTCTGAGGATGATAGGCTGTGCTAAAGGTCAACTTAGTACCTAAGGCGCTCTGTAAGCTCTGCCATAATCTGGTAGTAAAACGAGGATCTCTATCCGAGACGATCGTCACTGGAACCCCGTGCAATCTCACTATATCCCGAATATACAAGTCGGCAAGATGATCTACCGTATCTCTCACGCGCATAGGAATAAAATGCGCCGACTTAGTTAACCGGTCTACAACCACCCAAATAGATCACTACCCCGCTGAGTCCTCGGAAGACCCACAACGAAGTCCATAGTGACGTGCTCCCACTTCCACTCAGCAATAGGCAAGGGTTGCAACAAACCCGCTGGCCTCTGATGTTCAGCCTTCACTTGCTGACAAGTAAGGCACTTAGATACGAAAGCTGCCACATCCCTCTTCATACCCCGCCACCAGAACTGGCGACCCAAATCCCGATACATCTTAGTGCCTCCCGGATGCACCGCAAGGCGTGAATGATGAAAATCTCGGAGTACCTCTTCTCGATGAGACTCCGGCACAAACAGACGGTCTCGGTATCTCACACTCAGGTCGGGATACACCGTCAAACCTTTCTCAACCTTCCCACCAGAAATCTTCTCACGGAGGGATTCTACCTCAAGGTCGCCCCTCTGAGCCTCTAACACTCGAGTCACAAGTGTAGGTTGCGCAATAACAGAAAACAAGGCCGCAGCCTCAACGGATTCGCCCAGAAGCAAATCAAACTCTCCAAGTGCACCTAACATCTCCCACTCTCGGATGGCTATACTAGCTATGTCACCAACAGGTTTCCTGCTAAGGGCGTCGGCCACCACATTGGCTTTTCCCGGATGATAATGCAATTCAAAGTCATAATCCTCAATAAATTCCATCCACCTCCTCTGCCTCAAGTTCAAGTCTTTCTGTGTGAACAGATATTTCAGACTCTTATGATCCGAGAATACCTCGAACCTCTCACCGTAAAGATAATGCCTCCAAATCTTCAAGGCAAATATCACAGCTGCTAACTCTAAATCATGCGTAGGGTAATTCTTCTCGTGAACTTTCAACTGACGTGAGCCATAGGCAACCACTTTCCCCTCTTGCATCAACACACAACCAAGACCCTCTCGTGAGGCGTCACAATAGACTGCATAACCCAACCCTCTCTCCGGAATAATCAAGACTGGAGCAGTGGTCAGTCTAACTTTCAACTCCTGGAACGACTTTTCACAAGTCTCACTCCAAGCAAATTTGACTCCCTTCCGAGTCAATCTAGTCAAAGGCGAAGCTAATCTGGAGAAATCTCTTACAAACCGGCGATAATACCCAGCTAATCCCAGAAAACTGCGGATCTCAAACACACTCTTAGGCTGTACCCAATCTTGCACTGCCTCTGTCTTGGATGTATCAACAGACACCCCTTCCCATGAAACTACATGGCCTAAGAACTTCACCTCCTCTAGCCAGAACTCACACTTCCCAAACTTAGCATAAAGCTGATGGGCTCTAAGTAAATCAAGCACCACCCTCAAGTGTTCCTCGTGCTCTTCCTCTGAAGGTGAATAGATAAGGATGTCGTCCACGAAGACGACTACAAAACGATCTAGAAATTCCCGGAATATCCGGTTCATCAAATCCATAAATACTGCCGGTGCGTTGGTGAGCCCAAATGGCATCACCAAAAACTCATAGTGGCCATACCGCGTACGGAATGCCGTCTTTGGAATATCCTCCTCCCTGACTCTCAACTGATGATAACCTGATCTCAAGTCTATCTTCGAGAAACAACGGGAACCTTTCAACTGATCGAACAGATCATCTATACGGGGCATAGGGTACTTATTCTTAACCGTAGCCCGATTCAATTTCCGGTAATCTATACAAAGTCTCAAAGCACCACCTTTCTTTTTAACAAAGAGGGCCGGTGCTCCCCAAGGCGAAACACTAGGACGTATAAAGCCTTTATCTAGCAACTCCTGGAGTTGGATCTTCAACTCAACTAACTCAGCTGGGGCAAAACGATAGGGTGCCATAGAAATCGGCGCCGTGCCGGGCACTAAGTCAATAGAGAATTCAATCTCTCGATGCGGTGGCAAACCAACAAGATCCTCGGGAAAAACCTCCGAGTACTCACACACCACCCTTGGCAATACAATCTGAGTCTCACCGTCCTCACTAATCGAAAGGTTAGCAAGTAGACCACTAAGCTCACTCCGTCCTCGCGGAACATACCCCGGTGGCAAAACACTACCAACACGGTCCCCCAGAAAATGAAAACACTCACCATTCACGGTACAACAAGTGACTCTCTGGCGGTAGCAATCAATAACTGCCCGGTATGACGATAACCAGTCCATACCCAAAATAACATCGAAACCTCTCATAGGCATAACTACGAAGGAAAATGGGATTCTATGGTAATCAACCTCTATATCACAACCCCTAACACCGTGTTTCAAAATCAATTCACCCCCAAGAGGCGACACTACACAAATAGGAGATGCTAACTGTGCTAACTCCAACTCCAAAACAGATGCAAATGCAGCAGACACAAAGGAATGAGATGCACCCGTATCAATCAAAACATTAGCAACCGAGTTGCAAAACAAGAAAGTACCTCTCACAACAGATGGAGCCGGTACAAGATCCTGCGCGGTAACAGCATACACGCGCCCAGATGACCTCTGATCAACCTGCTCACCCCTAGGAGCATAAGATTGTTGCACCGACTGAGACGATGAAGCCCCCTGATTGGCCCTCGAGGCCTGACCCGACTGAGCTGGCTGTTGACCCTGAATCTGCCTCAAACCAGATGCACCAGGTGTGCCACCCAACTGCGGGCAATACCTCTTCATATGCCCTGGCTGACCACACTGATAACACGAGAGTGGCTGGCCTCTACCCTGACTCTGGCTCTGAGATCGAGCCGAAGATGATGCTGCTCTCTGCACTCCTCCCCTCTGAGGACAAACTGGAGACTTGTGGCCCAGCTGGCCACACTTGAAGCAGGTAATGCCTCCTTGACTGCCTTTCCCCGAACTAGCACTCGGCACAGGAAAAGTCGATCTAGAAAAACTACTCTGAGACTGTTGGGGATTAAAACCCTTCTGTCTCCTACCATCACTCTGACCATCCTGACTCCTCTTGGAGCCCTTCTGTCCTTCCTCCTCCTCCTGCATCATGATTTCCATGTGGGCTGCAGCATCAACCAAACGCCCATAATCCCGAATCATAGTTCCCCCAACTCTCAGCTTGAGGCCACGCCTCAACTTCCTCTCAAACTCAATACAGCGGCGTTCCTCAGACGCCACCAATTCAGGTGCAAACCTGGATAAACTAGTAAATGCAGCCTCAAACTCGGCCACTGAAGAACTCGACTGCTTAAGCTGGCAGAACTGGTCTCTCAGCTTCTCCCTAACTGCTGGAGATAAGAACTTCTCCTGGAAAGCATTCACAAAAGCCTCCCATGTACCTCCTATACGCCCCTTAGTGAACTTCCACCACTGACCCGCATCCCCCTTCAACTGGAATGATGTCAAGGTCACCTTCAACCCCTCGTCTTCGATGCCAAGCATCTCAAACGTCTTCGTTGTCTGTTCGAGCCATTCGTCTGCCTTAAGCGGCTCTTTAGGATCACCCACAAATTCATCCGGATTAGACCGGAAGAATTCCCTCTTCAGAAAGGAAGGTCCTGCATCCGCAACAACAACCTGGGCTTGATTCTCAGCCCTAAGAATGCCTACAGACTCCCTGAATGCCCCTGCTATCTCTCGGGCTAAAGCGCCCATAGCCTGCTGGCCTACTGGCTCGGCCACATTGGCCTGGCCAATTCCCTCATGAACTGCCGGAATCTCCTCTGGCACCGGTACCTCCTGCCTACCCGGCCTACCACGCCTACCGCGTCCTCGTCCTCGCCCTGACATCCTAATAAAGGAAACAAACAAAGACGTTAGCACATTAATAAATGTGCCGAAACTAAACACTCGCGTCCTAATGCATTGGACAAAAATAATTCATTCCACGTAAGCACATAATCACATAAGCACCTACGAATTTCATTCCCGGATAATGATAGTCCCAATGCGTTACTATAGTTCCGGTTGGAAGCAGCAGTGATCAAGTGCCTTTCCAACAAGACTACTAGAACTCAAGGGTCCAATCAACATCCTAGAAACTACATTCCATACCCACATAATCACATAAACATGTTATCACATAAGCATATAACGTTACACTAAGTCTCTATCAAACGAGACGAACCCATTGTGATACTAATCACTTCCCACGTACCCAAAGTATTCAAACCTGGTACGCTCTGATACCAAGTTGTAACGCCCTCAAAATAAACCCATAATAACCATAACATTAACATGCATTTATAAAAGAAAATGAATCATTTGAGTTAGTCATCAGAGTATTCTTATTGACAGACATTACTTGTAACATCAAAATAAATGCCCTAAGGGCTTACATCTTTCCAAGCTAACACTTGGACGCAAAAAGGATGAGTACTAACTCATTTACAAGTTAAGCCCTAGGCTTGAATGTTTACATGAAATCCCAAAAATAACAAAATAAAATATATAACTAAAGACAAGTCTTCAACATCCCAAACATCAAATCCTTCCAGGCTAAGTCCGTGAAGGTAGCTTATCACCTGAACCTGAAAATGATGTTCCCATAAAGGGTGAGCCACAGCCCAGTAGAAAAATACTAAACCAAATATAAGCAATGAATAAAGCTATAGCATTCAATAGATGGTTAATCAAGATAATCAATTTTATTATTAAACAGTCTCATAACACTAATGTCTAAGACACATTTCACTTTCCATTATTATCAACATGGCTCAGAACTTGGCCAAACTTACAACAGTGAATTATATATCATAATCACATTACTTCCAATATCAACAAAACAAATGAGACTCATGCTCATATCAAAACACTTCATACTTCCCATTTGATACACATTTTAGTGCTGTATCAATAATCATGTAAAAACACTTCAATATAATAAGCACACATAAAAATGGTGCTAATGGAGTCCATCCCCTATCTCCTCCCAAACAAAAATCCGGTTTAGAGGTCCATCCCCTATCTTCCCCTAAACCGTGGAGTACATCCCCTATCTCCTCCCACACAATATGCAAATGCAATGCTCAACCAATACACGTATTTTCAGTATTAATTCAATAGTCAAATTAATGACTTAACCAATGTGATTAGTTTCAGTTATTCCTAATCCACATGCAATGTCTACAACAATCACGACTATCCTCCACCGATAGCCCAAAACAGTTATTTCTAGACTGGAAATAAATATATCAACAATTTAATAGGTGAGTGATTTAAATCATCCAACTACACCATTTAATCTATGAATTCATCAATTTCATGAATTTAACCAAATTCCCCAATTCCCTTAAATTAATTTTACAAATTAATTTACAACTAGGGTTTTTCCCAAAATTATCTAAGTGACCTCAACATCTTAAAATACCAAAACTTAGAACAAAGCTTATAGAATAGAGTAGGAAATCCCTACCTTGAAGATCACAACTAAAATAGAGAAGATGGAGATGATGACCCAAAATCCAAAGTGCTCCAAATCCTCTCTTTTTCAGATTAAAAGAAAGATCTCGTGAAGCTCTACCTTTCTTCCAAAGGAACTAGGGTAGAAGACCACCGGAAATAGATCAAATCTTGGAGAGAAGGTAAGAGTAGAGAGAGAGACTCTCAAGGGGCAGTTTTTAAAAGTTAAGAGATGAAAAGGTAGGTCAAAAAGTGATCAGAAAAGTGAAATCACGGACTGATGTAGTCGACTCTACGCTCGAGAGTAGAAAGCCCCGCTCGAGCGTAAGACACAGAATCATGCTCGAGCGTGAAGAAAGCCGCTCGAGCGTCGATTGCACCCTTTCAGAAGTTTTGCAGGCGCTGCACCCGCTCGAGCGTCAAACTCCCCGCTCGAGCGGAGGAGCAAAAACAAGGGATCACGCTCGAGCGTAAAAACTACCGCTCGAGCGGAAGAACTGCAGAGCAAAATACTGGGAGATGGAAAATCCCGCTCGAGCGTCAAAACTCCCGCTCGAGCGGAGAAGCAACAACGAAGGGCCCGCTCGAGCGTTAAAACCTCCGCTCGAGCGTGAAGGCCAAAATCTGGGCATCACCTATTGGCATCAACAATCAATCAACCTGTAACAGACCCGCCCAACACAACCTATAATTCAAATACTAAGAGATTAAAGGACAACAACAACCAATAAGTAATGACAGGATCCACGGAACCTAAGTCCGGATACAATAATTTAAAGAGAAAAGACCGGGGTCGCTATAGTCGTCTTCTCGGCTCCAGAAAACCACTCCATAGAAATATTCTCCAAGACAGGCGTAAAACTTTGGATGCGACCGGTTGAGTTCCTTGGACATATATTTCTTGAAATCGTCAGGGAAATACGATAAATATTTCTCTTGTGCGTCGGCCATTTTCTGAGAAATCAATCGGGGACCTTCCAGTCCCAACTATGGTGTTTAAATACAATTTTTTCAAGCAACTGTTGTTCAAATTGGGTACCAAAAGGGTCAGACTTCAAAATGGTTGCGTTCAAAGGGTTTTTTCCATCGAGGAGTTCAAAAGGCTCATTCCCCCTCTACAAAAAAAAAAATAAAAATAAATAACAAGTCAAGTCAATATTTTCTTAAGTCCCCCTTTGTTAGATTATTATTTTTTATTTATTTATTCCCCCTTTGTTAGATTATTATTTTTTATTTATTTATTTTTTAAGATAGATAAAAGCCAAAACAAAAAAAATTAGGATACTCAACTCTGGTTTGGCTATTATTTTTGGGCTAAAAAAGCAAAAAATAATAAATAGGTTAAATAAATTAATAAAAAATATATCACATCTAATTCATAATTATTACACTTTTTTCTTACAAAAGTAAAAAAATTCAAAAAATCCAAACTAAACGAGGCTAAAAAAGTTCAAACACAAAAAATTAGTTATAGTTTCGTTTGGTTTTTTTGTCTAAAAAAGTATAAAAACACAAAATTGACTACATAAGTCAATAAGACAAAATGTCACATCCAAACCATAATCATTATACTTTTTCTCTCACAAAAATAAAAACGAAACCATAAAAGCCAAACCAAACAAGGCTAAAAAAGTTAAACTAAAAAAGTCGTAACATAAAAAAGTCAGCTAAAAAAGCCAATGCCAAACAAAGATTATACTAGTCAACGTTAAATGAAGTTTCAGCAAAATATTTCGATCCATTTAAATTAACCAAATCAAATTGATCACATTTTTTATGGATGCATGATAACGAGCGGACGGTTGCGAATTAATTTTTTTCAATCTACCTAGTTTTGGACGGATGGCAGATTTGAAATTCCTTTAGCCGTAATCGAACAGCCAAACTGCAAGCACCCTTGGTAATTTATAAGACTTTATATTTTCAATTTGTTTAGATATTCTCTTTATATTTTTAATTCCAAAATATTTTAGATATTCTATTGTGTTTTCAATTTAGAAATCTTTTTATCAAATAACAAGTGTTGATATTTGGTATTTTTATATAAAAAATATAATGCTTAATTTTGTTATTTTTTTAAAATCAAATTAAATAGTTTTTGAATAAAAAAAATAATAAGTGACACTGAACAAATAGGTGAAATTTTGGACACATAGATTAAAATAATATGATCTTTTAAATTATTATTGTTTTTATGGCCTTAAAAACTTAAAGCTTGGAGTTGTTGCCCCCAAAGTTTCAAAATTAAATTTATGGCCCAGTGCCCTATACCTTTCATATCTTCAATTTAAATTTGAACACTTATTACTTGATAATTTGATGAGTTTATAAACATTATAAAAATTTAAGTTATTCAAACTCAACTCAATTAGACTGAAAAGATAAATAACACTTATTACTTGATAATTTGATGAGTTTATATACATTATAAAAATTTAAGTTATTCAAACTCAACTCAATTAGACTAATAAATAAGCCAAACTTAAGTATATTTAATAAAAACTCAATAATCCAATGAAATTTTTAACAACTTTATTAATCAGCTCAACTCAGTTGATTCACTAAACACATCGACAGAAGTGCTTCTTCAGTATGCATTGATCAATGTATTTTAGGTGATAGGCATTCAAAATTTCATAAACACCAGTGCGAGGGATGAATTCTGTCTCAAGGACATAGCGTCAAATGATAGCCTTAATCATTCATCCGTTTTCCTATTCTACAATATATTTTCTGTAAGTTATACAATTTCAATTTTTCCAATTTCAATCCTTATTTCTATTATTTATAAATATTGTTTTGTTTTTTTAGAACAGTGTTGTTTGGTTTACTACAATAAATTTTTGTATTTCGGATTCTGCTTCTGTTTTGCAAAAGTACGAAGGGCTTTTCTTCATGTTTTAAAATTGTAACACTTTTTAATTTCCAACAAGAAAAATGTTAAAGAAAAACAAATTATATGTATTTAAAAATAAAAATTTTGTTGCCATTTTATAAAGAACTAAACAATATAAAATATTTAAATCAGATTTAACTCAGGCACAATCACTTTCAAAATATTTTTATTCTACCAACTAATACTAAATTTCTAAGTGATGAATTATAAAAAAAGATTGAATGCAAAAGCAATTGCAAAACTAACGGGTCTCGTTTGAGAACATGTTTTTTTAATAATTTTTTAGTTTTTTAACTAAAATATGATGTAAAAAAAAATTAGTATATTTGGGATAATTTTTTGATTTTTAACGAAAAGATGTGCAAAAAATAGAGAGAAATGAGAATTTTTAACTTTTTGATATAAATTGTTGACTTTTTAATTTTTTTTAATAACTTTTTAACTAAAAAAACCACTTACCATATGAGGCCAGCAAAAGTGATCATCTCTGCCTTGTGACTCAAAAACTGAGCCGTCTTGTCTTCAACCCAAGAAAAGTTCTTTAACTTTTTTAAGGACTTTCTTTTTTGTCAAAAAAAAAAAATAGAAGAAAATTTTGTAATCTCATTGCCGTTTATCTTCATTTTTATTGTTTGATCTAAGTTTAACTTAATTTCAAGGTGTATCTAACAATTTTTATTAAAGAGTTAATCACTATATTTTCTATATTTATGTGGTTATGCATAAGAAGATCACGCTTAATTGGCACACAAGATAAAAGGAGAATAAAGTTATTTTTTTGGATAAGCGGTGGGATGATGAGTCCCACAAGACAAGAGAGGATTGTGAAAACTAGTCTATATTTTCCTATCCTATGCTTAAAAGGGACGACATTAAATGAAATTATTATATGCTTAATTATTTTGTTTCATACATTTTTTTATCCTATGCCACTTATTATATTTCACAAGAATAGTGTCCTAAAAGGACAAGACTAAGTCTAATCCACTCTCTTTTATCCAGTAACCAAACATGTAGAATTCCTATCATATCCTTTGTCCATGCAAATGGATCAAGGAAGGAAAATAAGAAAGACGAAGATCTTCTCAACCTAAAATTCCTGCTTCCCTCTATCTAACACAATCTCAACCGGACAAGTATAGTGGGAATTTGGAAAACAAAAATTTCGAGACACTATCGTGTCAATATGGTGTATTGGATACACAAAATAAAAATTTTAAATACAGAAAATTGTGTATTACGGGAGAGAAGAATAGAGAATCCCAAACCAACTATTACTAATAATAAAAGTGGCCAATTGGGGAAGTTGAGTACCTATGCAGATTTCTTTTGTTTTCTAAGACGGCAAATCATTAAAATTAAAGACAAGTAAAATAATAACTTTATCATCCAACTCTCCCTATCTCTATAGATAGAGCTCAACCCATGTTTGCTTTTCACATCTCCACACTCAAGCTCAAGTTCTGCATTTGAATGCATACCACTAATATTTCTTAGTTTTATTAGTTACAAAAACTGAAAAAACGGCATTTTCAAGATAGAGATCAAATCTCTGTTATTGACTTTGGTAGCTATGATCAGTTTTTGCTCCCATTCCTTTGGAGTTCAGATCCTCTCCTTGCAGAGAGTTACGAGCATGCGTCCTTGCAACGGCTGAGATCAGCCGTTGCACATCCAACGGCTGAGATTAAAAAAAAAAAAAAAAAAAAAATTCAGATTTCTATTCTATTCGTTCCCGCCCGTCGCTATAGTATGAGAATCACTCTCACTCCTCAGTTTCACTCCGCCTTGCACTCCTCCCACTCACTCGTCCCCCTCCACTGAATCTACTCTCACCGGCGACCAGTCCCCCCCAGACGGCGGCACCGGCGACCCACTTCCAGGAACTGAGTTCTGAGACCATAGAGGAAGCAGGTTAGTATTCGAAACTCTGAACTGAAGATGTTAGGATTGTGTGATTGAGATTGAGAAAATATGTTTTAAATTTGAAAATTAGGGGCTTCGATGTCAGATTCGAACAGAAAAAACTGGTTTGATTTGGCTTTGATTCGAATAGGGATTCGAACAGAAAATAGGGCTTTGATTTGGGATTGAGAAATTAGGGCTTTGATTTCAAATCTCTGAATCTGAATAGGGCTTTGATTTGGGATTGAGAAATTAGGGCTTTGATTTCAAATCTCTGAATAGGGCTTTGATTTGGGATTGAGAAATGAGGGCTTTGATTTCAAATCTGTGAAACATTGACATGAATAATAAAAATCAGTGTTCATTTGGGCTTTGAATTTGCTTTCAGTGTTAATGAGTTTGTTCTGTGTATGAAATGTTATGGCAACTAATTCAGCATGAGTATTTGCTTTCAGTGTTAATTAGTTTGTTCTGTGTATGAAATGATAGTTGAACTAATTATCTGATTATGGCAATATGATAGTTGAAGTAATTATCTAAGTATGGCACATTTTGGTTTAGCAACCATTACTTAAAATCATACATTGTAGCAATATTCAGTTAGATAGGAGGAAAGTAATATTCAGTTACCTATCAAGTGGGTGAAGGAATATATTAAGCAAGTAGATAAAGAATTCCTCTTGGTTTGAAGTGCTATGCAAGTAGATAGGAAGCTCAACTTGTTGCATCCCACCCCTAGACTCTCGTGTTCAAGTAATCCCACCCCTAGACTTTCACCTTTGGCAACCTTTGGCACAAAGCATATCCTGCTTCTAACTCCTTGTATCGCTTCTCGTAAAGTACCCTTTCGAAATGCATGAAGAATTCATTTAAGTTAAAATCAGAACGAATGTAATCCTTCAAAAAAGCATTAAAAGATTCACTAAGTTGTGTGGTACTCATTCCCGCAGCCCATGTTGATCTAACATATGGCCAACCCCATTTTTCTTTCACCGCAAATGTCAATTTTAACCAATGGTTTTCATGCGCATCATATTTATCAAGCATTTCTGCCCACTCTAACTTCCATTGATTTGCATCTTCAATGTCAAACAAGAACTTATTTAGTACACCCTTTACCCCCTTATCTTGGAACAAACAATTAACATGCTTCAATGCATTTTGCATCAAATGCCAAGTACACAAACGGTGACTTGTGTCCGGCATAACGATGGGTATGGCTTTAGCCATTGCAGCATCTTGATCAGTGAACAGCGTTTTTGGTGCCTTTCCTGACATAGCCTGTAGAAAATTTTGAAACAACCATACAAACGATTCGGCGGTCTCATCATACAACAAGGCTGCACCAAATATAACTGTTTCCCTATGATGGTTGAATCCCACAAAAGACGCGAAGGGTCTATGTTCTTTGTTTAACTTGTAAGTAGTATCAAAAGTGACAACATCACCAAATTGGGCATAATCCATGATCATTTGTGCATCAGCCCAAAACATATTCGTTATTTGCTCTTCATTATCTAACTGGAAAGCATAAAAGAAGGAAGGATTCTGCAAAGATTTTTCTTTAAAGTATTGCAATACATTGCCTACTTCCCCATATGCTAAACTTTGTTGTCTTTTGGTTCTCAAATAATTTTTCTGATCTAACTTTGTAAACCCAAGACATTGCCTCCCACCAGCTTCCCTACCCATGAGTTCAAAAGACTGGCCTAAACGAAGACCAGATTGTGCCGCCAAATCTAACTCAATTGCTTGGGTAGTCGATATTTTTCTTTGTGACGGCAACATGTGGGCACACTCGGGTGATACAAGATCATGGTTGTGTTTTTCTTTGAAATCAGTGACAACATATTTCCCAGTACCCTCATCTAATTTGACATAAAGTCGAGCCTCACAACCGGTCCTAGTTTCAGCTCTTGGGTTTTTTGACAATGGGTCTCGTTTGTCACTCTTCCGAAATCCCTCCTTGTTGCAAACCAAAAGTCTACAAATAAGTTGGTTATTGATCTTGTTCTTCCTACAGAAATCCCTTCTTATGCTAAACCCCATTCCTCCTCCATATGTATTATAAAAATCATACACACATTGTTCAGAATCGAATGTCATTCCCTGTTTTGGCTTCCAAGCACAATCATTCTCAGGTTCCATATCCATATGAAAATGCAACTGAAAACCCATATAAATAAAATCTTAGCTACATAAATAAAAAATTCATCACATTCTAGTAAACACCTTATCTGTTCACATGACTGATTAAATAACTTATGTTACAAAATCATTTGGCAAACCTCTGATTAAATAGAGTAATCTTCAAAATCTGTGTTACACCAATGAAATCAATTCAACATATTTACTTTATAGAGTGCAGATCAATTATATTTCAAAATCTGTGTTAGAAATAAAATAGAGTGCAGATAGTGCAGATGTTGAATTAATTTTGGACATATTTAAAAACCCTATTGATTACATAACAATGAATGAGTGAGGATTTGCTGCTAGCATACTCACAATTTTTGAATGTTGAATTAAAAATAGGCAATTTTGATGAGGATCTGCTACTAGCATACTCACAAATTTTAAATGTTGATTACATAACCACGTGGTAACATACCCTATTGATTTCATTAACACAGATTTTGAATTAAAAGTAAAATCTGTAATTTCAAAATCTGTGGTTTAACACAAAATAAATTAACACATTTGTCCATTAAAAGTAATCTTCAAATACTGAAACTAATTAAATAGATTTTGAAACTGATTAAAATCTTAAAATACAGAAACTGATTGAATATTCAATCTGTAGATCTTCAAATACAGAAACTGATTGAATATTCAATCTGTAGATCTTCAAATACAGATTTTGTCTCTTAACACATTTGCCCATTAATTTTTTTATCTATTTTTTTTTTAATCTTAACAGATAGGTTAATCTTAACAGATTGGAAATCAACCTTAACAGATTTGTCCATATTTTTTACCCGTTAAGGTTCATTTCCATTACGCCGTTAAGGTTCATTTCCATTACGCCGTTACTATTTCTTTATCAATGAACCTATCTGTTAAGATTAAGCTTCATAAGGAAAAAACGCAGCAGTCTGGAGAGAGTAAGTCTACAGAGTAGTACAGTATTAAGCTTGATATACATTAATTTCTGATTTACAGAGGCAAAGGGGAACTGACCTGGCGTCGTCGGTCCTTGCAACGGCGTGGAGACTGGGTACACTGGGTCGCCGCCGGTATTGGGTCGCCGTTCAGTCGCCGTTCGGACAAGAACCACTGACTGTGTTCAATGAGTATGTGTTTTCCCACGAGTTCAGACCAACTCTATGTTTTGTTTTGGGCGGGAACGAATAGAATAGAAATCTGAATTTTTTTTTTTTTTTTTTTTTAATCTCAGCCGTTGGATGTGCAACGGCTGATCTCAGCCGTTGCAAGGACGCATGCTCGTAACTCTCTGCAAGGAGAGGATCTGAACTCATTCCTTTGAACCTAGTCCTTTGCAAGACTTTTACATTGCTGATACTAACAGCTCTAGTATTTTGCTTTATCTTACACAAACTTTTTATTAATTTCTTTATTCTCTTCTTATCAAATTTAGATGTGCATTAAATCATGGTGCTTAGGGGTGTGCGCAGTGCGGTTCGGGCAGTTTGAAGGTAAAATTACAAACCGAATGGCGGGTTGGCGGATTAGCGGATTGACAAATTACGGTTTGACAAATTGCGGTTTGAGCGGTTATTGACGGATTGAAGAATATTCTAACTAATTATCATACATTTGCATAATATATAATACTAATTTATATAATATTTTTTAGATATATAACACAAAGTAATTTTACATAATATGTTTCATATATATAACTACTAATTTGTAATAAATTTCATATCTTAAATATCTCTCACACTCATTTTTACATTGATATTTCATTGGAGGTTAAAAAATATATATGTATTAACTATAGCAGAGCGGAGCGGTTCGGTTGGCGAATTATAAGTTTTAAAGTTTAAACTGCAGTTAGCGGTTAGAACTGTGCGGATTGATGCGAATCGGTGTGATTTTAGCGGATTAGGCGGTATTTTGCATTTCATGTCATTAAACTTGGGTCAGATCTTTTATTTCTAAATCTTCCTATCACGTGAGAATTTCAAAAAACGAAAATATTGAGAAACGTGCTTTTATGAGTAAGAATGCATTACGACATTGCATGCACATGCAAAACTGCTTAAAGTTGGAAAATGAACACTATACATGCACTTGATTTTTGTGTGTATTATACAGTTGCATAATTTTACATATTTTTAATTTTAAATTTAAAAATAATTAGGCAGTGTAATTACAAATATTTGAAACAGAGGATCTCATTCCCTAATTTAACTCGTGTCAATATGTTTCTTTAGTTTCAGTTATATCAAATTTACTTTTAATTTTCATATTGTGGCAAGTTTAGTCCAATTGGTATTGTTAAGCAATCAAATAGAAATCAATAGCAAAATAATCCATCAAAAAAGAAATGAGTCATTTGAAATTGGATGCCAACTCCATTACTTTAACTATTTTGTCATTTGATTTTAGTTCAATTTTTTAAAGGAGGGGTAAATTCAAAAATAGAATTGATACAATTAGAATTGCAATGACTAAATTGGCTCAAAAAATAAATTACAATAACTACGCACACTACTAAAAAAAATACTTTTTGCGACCATTACAAACTGTCGCAAATAATTAAAATACAGTCGCAAAAGACTTTTTGTGACGGCCCATGCAACAGCAAATGGGGATTGCGAATGTGGGGGTGGCAAATACTTTTTGCGACCGCAAAATAGCAATCGCAAACTATTTGCAACCACCTAACTTACTTATGGCAACTGATGTTTTGCCGTCGCAAAAAAAAAAAAAAAAACACCTTACAATGCATTAGCGACCATCTTATTACCGCCGCAAATAGTTTTCAATGACATTTATAAATAGTTCATCGTTATGATTTATGATCTTTCCAAAAATCTAACTACGTTGAACAAGTCAAATCCAAGTGAATCCTATCAACAAGAAACTAAAAAATAAACTCAACCAAGTGAATTTCTAATTTTTTTTTTCCCGTCATTTCTTGTGCTTGAAACTCTTAATGTTCTTCAGAGCCGTTCAATTGGGCTAAAAAAAAAAAATAAGAAGAAAAAGTGTTGGATTAGAACAAAATAATTCTTGTTATAATCCAATTTGCTCAAAAATGCTTTTGCTGCCTTTGAAACTGCCCAAGCAGAAGATCGAACCTCAACAGTTTTCTTGCCTCTGAAACTTCCCAAGCAGAAGATAAACCTCAACAGTTTTCTTTCTTTAGTCATGACATTTTTTGGGCCTACAGAAACAAAAATCAAAATGAATTGGAAAGTCTCAATATGGAATTTTTTCATAGAAAGGAAATAATGAGCAGGGCCAGTTGTCCAAAGAATTAAGGCCTAGTTAAAGAGATAACTATAAAAGTAAAACAACGATTCAAAGGCTTCTCAAAGTCATCATATAAAAGGAACACAACTCACCAGAAGAACAATTCAAATATATGTTCCAAGGGGTTGGCATTCTTGGTAAAAAATCCTCCTGGAAACATTAAGTTGAGGTGGCATGTTAGTACACTAAATTGGAGCAACTAAATAAAATTTTATGGATGACGTGCAGTTCCAAAAAAATTCAGATTAAAGTAAAACTAACAAGAGCGCAGGATTTTTCTAACCAGGATAGGTAAATGACATATAGTAGTAGAAAGTAGAATAAAAACCAAAAAGAGCAAGAAAACAAACATGTATGACATAGAAAATCAGGGAAACCATTCTCTCAAGCACTAAACTTGCAAAGGTGCTATCATAAACAAGGATATATTTGATATAAAAACAAGCTTCAATGGAGGATCAAGGGCTTAACATTATGAGGACATGGCGAACAAAGCATTGACATATGTTTTCTTTTTAAGGATTTGGATCTCCCGAATAAGGCTTTTTATCGTATTTATAGGTCCGCATACCCAAGATACCTTCTACAATTTCAACTATTATCAGGAGTTTATTTGTTGATTATGGTGATGTTCCTATGAAACCACAATGGTTACTTGAACAGAATAATTTGAATACAAAACATGAGCAACATAGATAAGACAGAAGGAAAAAAAAAATACTCTCACATGAGTAACAAAATTTCTTTTAAGATAAAAAGTAAAAAGGCAGGCAGTTCCTTTTACAGTTTTGAATTCTTCATGATAACTATTTAATTGTTTAATGTAGCCAGAAGATGATACAAAATATCAAACAAAGAAATTTTGTTTAACTAAAGGAACCAGCATAATGTTTAGTTGTTTCATGGTAAATATTGGAATCTTCTCTGTAATAAAGGCATATCAATATCATATGAAACTCATGTTCTATAGATCCATTAACAACTATCTGTATCCCCTAGATAAATTTAATCAATACTCAAAAAATCAACAAACAATTAAACAAAGTTAGGAGTTGATAGCACCTTCATAGATTTATACATAGAAAGGTAAGGTACTGCACTAAAAAGAACTAAAGAATATCAGAGATGCATTACAAACTTAAGATTTCAAACTGAACTCAACTTCGAGAAGCAAAAACAGTTAGAAGAAACATACATCATTTCGAACAAGAATTGTTGGCTTGAATTCTCTTGTGCCGTTGTTAACACCCTCTTTACATTTGATAGAAAGCTGACCAGTGCCTTTATCTTTCCATACATCATTATCTGCTAGATCACTTGACTGATATATTAACCACAAAAGTTGTCCCATTTCCAACTTCTCGGTCTTGAAATAGATGCTTTATTCTCCCACCTTTGCAGCAGGATGCTCAACATCTAACATCTTGAATATTATAGCACCATCATTAGTAATTGTTACGTCACCAATATCATCAACCAGCATCTGAAACACAAGATCAACAGATGAAGTGTCAAGCTTCATATATTTCATTTCATCAATTTGACCAAAAAAATAAAAAAAACCTGAAAAATGTTACATTAATAACAAATTAATGGTCATGTGATGCCTAAAATTTCCATATTAACGCAAGGGAATATACTCTTTACCAAAATACCAAGTTACCTGCTAGTGAGATGGATAATAAAGCAAAAATGTTAAAAGATGCATACTAGGCGATTAAATTATCCCATTACCATTATGGTGTAATCTTAATCAATTGCACAAAAGATCTACCTTTTCACTAAACTGACCCAGGGAAAAAAATGTTTTAAGACTTTCAAAAACTCATTACCAATACTGGTAAGCTTAAAATATTGAAATTGCTGATCTAACAATAAAAGTTGAACTGAAATTAAAATTTTAAGAAGGAGATGGAGAGACTGAGAGAGTAACTCCACAAACTGTTAGAAACTACAAATCCAAATTAGAAATAAAGAAAGAAAGAAAGAACATTCAAGCATATAGCACATAACCAGTCCTTACCCTTTCCAAATTTAAATTGGAGTTAAAAATTTTCAAAACCCTCTCCACTTCTTTACTAAAACTAGGATGAAAATGAGTTTTACTCAAATCAAGAAAGACTCTCATATGTTCACTCAAAATTCCTACATGAAAATGAGTTCTACTCATTCTTTTACTCAAATCAAGAGTCATAATTTTACTCAAAATTTTGAATGCCACTTTCAAATTTATTACTATGCTATTAAAAAAGTTTTTTACTTAAATTTGAATTAAAATTTCAACAAAGGCGGGTGATGGGAAACCTAAAAATAAAACTAGAAATGAAAAGCAATTATGAATCCAATTTTCTAGAGAATCAGTTGCCTCCTCTTGAATTTCACACAAAATATTAAGCCAAATGAAGATCAAATTCCAGAATTAACACCTATTTTCCCAATGATTCCTCCCTAGATCATTATAATAACAACCTAGAATGATATACTTGTAGAGAGAGAGAGAGAGAGAGAGAGAGAGTGAGAGGTGGACTGATAATTTTCTACAGAAACATCTGTCTCCACTCAAATTTTGCAAACTATTAAGCTAAATAAAACTCAAATTCCAGAAATAACACCTGACTTCTCAATGATTCCTTGCAAGATCATGTTAAGTAGAGATAAAGAGAGAGGTAGACTGATAATTTCCTAGAGAAACTGCAGTTTCCGCTCTAATTTCACACATAATTAAGCTAAACAAAGCTCAAATTCCATAAATAATACCCATCTTCCCAATGATTCCTCGCTAGTGTTAACAACAACCTAGAATACTATACATGTAGAGAGATTAGAGAAAGACGACTGATAATTTTCTGGAAAATTCTACTATACACACCCTTTAAAGTGGTATACCACCTAGTTATGCTATTTACTTTTTTTGTTATGATTATTTTTTATTTTTTTTAAGTTATGACAATATTTTAATTATAATTTATGAGATTTTAGCTACGGTTTATGTGCTGTTTAATTATGATATATTTTTAGTTATAACGTAAAAAGTATGGTGTTATACTATTTTTTTCTTTTTTCTACACAGTTTCCCTAATTTTCTGGAGAAACAGCAGTCGCCGTACGGATTTTGCATCTAATTAAGCTAAATCAAACTCAAATTCTAGAATTACACCTATGTTCCCAATGATTCCTCCCTAGATCATGTCAACAACCATATATATGTAGAGAGAGAGAGAGTATAGAGAGAGAGAGAGAGAGAGAGAGAGGTGGACTGATATTATTTTAGAGAAACAGCAGTCTGCACTCAAATTTCACACATAATTAAGCTAAACAAAACTCAAATTCCAAAATAACACCTACCTACCCAATCATTCCTCTCTAGATCATGTCAAAACAACCTATAACGATTCTGAATTTGAAGAGCCTGAATACAAGGGAGAGAGAGAGAGAGAGAGAGAAGCTACGCACCTTCGCTGGTTGATTTTGAGATCTACAACAAAGGTTCAAGTGAAAGAATTAGCATAATAATCACAAGGAGAAAAGTAACTTTTTCCTTAACTAGTAGAAGAAAAATGAAGAATGATGAAGTTTGGGAATATTAAGTTTATGGTACCCTTTTCTTCTTGTCTCAAAACAATGATCAATTTCAATCGGTTTATAAAGTGAAGATAGCTATAGAATATCGTATTTAAGAACCTTAATCATAAGGGGACAAATAGGCAAATGACCCTGAAGTATGAGCATTATACAAGAAAATGAATGTCTAGTACTTACTTCTTTTGATAGTTTCTCGATCTCAGACGTATAAAAATCAATTGTGTCTGCGCTCTTCCCCGAAAGGCCAAGAAAACCAGTCTGCTTAATGAAAAACATTTTCCTGACAAGATGTTAGTATTCGTAATTAATGGTGAGATATAGCATGATGTAATTTCCATCTAAATTTGGCATATTAACACCAGTTTCAAAATAATCAAATTTTCATAGTCATGATGCAAGAAAGATTCATACTGGTTTGGTCCACAAATTAGCTTGCTTTACATTTTTGGTCCAGCTAACTAAACAAAGATTCATACTAATTTGGTCTACAAATTTAGTCCTCCATTGGTGGGAATCAATAATCCATTATTGAATGATTAAGACACCACTTAAATGCAAGTGTTATGTCCATAACAATCATTTTCCCTTAACAACAAACTTAAATGCAAGTGTTATGTCCTATCCTATCATTTTCACATTGCCCTACCACATTGATTTAGTATCTTATTGGAAATTTATTCAACTACTGTCATGCCCCACTTTTTGTTACTCGAAGTCATTACCAAATTCATTAACTTAATTCAATTTCAAGGATAACATGCGGAGATAAACTCATACATCCAATCTGTAGAAGTGATTAACAATACTCTCATTCGTATGCAAAGTGAATATTACATGAACATTCTTAATAAATTGCCCTTGGGCTTACATCACTTAAGGTACAAGAGAAAGGGTGTAACCCTTTTACAACAATGGCATTCCGCCAACAACAAAGAGGCCCCGTGGCCAACAAATAAGAAGGTCCAAATCTTGCAGCTCAACCTGCTTAATACCTGAAAAGATTCAACAACATGGGATGAACATATAGTCCAGTAGGGATCTCAACATGGCCCTCAACAATAACATACAGATAGCTATGATCATGAATGCTCAATCTCATACTAGAATAGTAATGTGACAGTTTATACAAAATATACATAAGTGTGAACTTTTCTTGAAAACAACCATTTCAATCAACGCCATAGGCGATTCAATTTTCTTTTCTTTTCATTAATCCCCGTTCCCAATCTTTCATAACATTAACAATTACTTGAGAAGTAATTTCACTAAGTCCTCTACTCTTTTCCATTTCTCAAACATACACAGATATGTCTTTTCAAAATATATATATTTCTTTTTAAAAAAAATATATCCGTTTTCCTTCCCACTTTCCAAAAGACAAATATGACATTTTGGCTTCTTCCCGATACAATCAAATCTATACATGCATTGTTATAAAAGAGATAACAACTCACCAACAGGCATAAGATAAACCAATAAGGCAACTCGGCCCTCCAAAATTATAATCAACACAATCCATGATATTCCCAAACACACTGAAATATCAACAACAAAACTTTGCTCTACTAGCTATGTGCGTAGTAAGCCAAAGATACACCTCTCACAACAACATACCAATTTACCAGGCGCTAGCTGGAAAGGTGTGGTACCTTAGATTCTCAGCGCATTCAGTTCTCCAGGCGCTAGCTGGAAGGTAACGGTACCTCTGATTATCAGCGCAGGGTATAACATGAACAATCACAATACAACAAGGCATAACCAACATGTGTAAAACATACATATAGATTATTCGGATACCAACAATGTGTTAAGGTATATGAACACATAGGTGTGTGGAGTCCATCCCCTATCTTCTCACACACACTGGAGTACAACCCCTCTCTCCTCCCTAACAAGTACACATATATAATGCATCTCAACATTTCATCACATAAGATGTTCAATCAACAATGGTGTAATGTATACACGACAATTTAACGCAACCGTGTCATCCTCCATCGATGACCAAGGACAAAACCTCTAGATGCAAATATTTAGTACATCGATTAAAGACTCAATTACTATGAGACCACAAACCCGACAACAATCCAAGCATGGTAGCTACAAATTAATTTCCCCCAAATAAGTGCACTCGACATGCATAACACAACAACCCAATTCTCATATTTATTTTCTATGACTCACATAGAGTTAAAGTTGCGTTCTTTACTTTCAAAATCAACTTTCATGATTTTCCAAATCAACATGTTCCACCACTTATTTCAAAGAAAAACACTTTTCTCAATTTCCCAAAATCAATTCCATTCCTTTCATAACCTTCCAAATTAATTATGCAAGTTAAGTCATAATCATTAAGTTAGGGTTTTTCTCCCTCTTTTTCAACATTGACCAAAAAGGTTCAATCATCATCAATAAACAACAAAGACCTCGTTTGAGACCCAAAATACACAAGTATTTGCCCAAAGAACAAAATCCTTCTTTTAATTTATCAAGACACATGTAAATTAGGGCTTGTCTATGTTTCAACAACAACATGCTATTTTACGCCACAAATAGTCCAATGAACAACCAAAGACAATAAACTCATTCTCAATCAACCAACTCTAGGTTTCCTCATGATTTTCAAACGAACCCAACATAGGTATGGTTTTCATGCAATACAAAATTTACCACATGTCTATCTATAGACGAAGTATTGAAAAGAACAAGGAAATCCCTACCTCAAATGGAGAACTCAAATAGAGAAGATGACCCGAAATCAAAGTGCTCCAAATTCCAAATTTCTTGGATTACAACGAAGCCCTCGACGATCAACACACTTCTTACAAAGGCCCAAGATGAGGAAAACACTCTAGCTAGATCAATCCTAAGAGAGAAGTTAGGTTTTAGAGTGAGGTGCTCTCCAATGGAGGTTTTGAAAAAGTAAGAGAGAGAAAAGAAATCAAAAAGTGATCAAAAAAGTGATTTCACGGACTGATATAAAAACAGGTCCGCTCGAGCGTACAACACCCCGCTCGAGCGTCAGACACAGGTTCACGCTCGAGCATTCAAAGATCCGCTCGAGCGCCGGATGCACTCTCCCAGAATTCTCTACAGACGTCCAAAATGCTGAGAGAAGGAAATTCACGCTCGAGCGTCCAAACTTCCGCTCGAGCGGAAAGGCAACAACAAAATCCCGCTCGAGCGTCAAATCGCCGCTCAAGTGGAGAGACCAAAACCTGGGCAAAGATTCAAAGCTTTAAAACACAACCAACTTATTCCCAACTTGCCCAGCACAGCCCAAAACTCTAACACAAAGAGTAAGGGATAGAAATGAGGATAAGACCACAACGAATCTACGGAACCGAGTCCGGATTACAGTTAAACAACAACAGGGAATACCGGGATCGCTATAACCTCCCCCCTTAAAGAATTTCGTCCCCGAAATTTAGAACACGCCAAAAGCACAAGGCCAACAGATCACACAGCAACCAACACCCGAGTACTAGGAAAGAAACTATTCTCCCTACAAACTTTCGATTCACTCTTACCAAGGAAGAGACTAACCCAGGGAACACGTTCCAAATGACAACACTGTAGGCACAAAAGCTACAACAAAACCAAACCTTTTCCGAAACAATTCACCAACAACCGACTAGCGCCTCAAGCCAAGTCACTACCCAACAACATAATTTCCAATAAAAGGATAATCAAGGCAAATCTATTACATTAATATAAGGAAAACATTTGCTTGCTCATGAAATATTTCAAAATAAACCTTGCATTTTCAACGCAAAACTCAAAAGTTTTGTAAACATTTTTCACAAACACGGTGTTATCCAAAACACATAATCATCCACAATTTATTTGCCAAAAATCATTCATTTGGAATTCCTCAAAACCCTTGAATTAAATCAATTTCTCAACAACGCTTTTAGATAGCCCAAATACTAGGAAAAGTTTTGTTTTCCATTTCTTTCCAAAATAACTCTATCAACAACCACCACTCACACAATGATGCCACAACCAACACAGAACATATCAACACATAAGGCATAAGAAATTCATGGTTTTGCAATTTCATTCCGCCCTTTACTTAACCAATTTAACAATATACACCTGGCTCAGAACCTGGCCAAACAATTAAATGAGATAATAACTCATATAAAACATTTTTCACTTCCCAATAGATAAGCATACAAGCTCTATCATCACTACCATAGATATGCATAAGAGCACTATCACACTTCCAAAGACAAGCATATGAGCTATGTCAATCTTTCAACAGATACACATTTTGGTGTTGTATCATCGGAGTCCATCCCCTATCTCCTCCCAAACAATATACATACATAATGTATATAAAAAAAAAATCCAATCATTCACAATGATCATTCAATACACAAATTTGCTGTATTATTATAACCGTCATAATCAATGACACAACCGGATGATTAGTTTCAGTTTTCCTTAATCAACACACAAAGTCTACAACGAATGAGACTAACCTCACGGTGACCGATGCCAACCCAAAACCCTATACCAAAAGCTGACTAATCAACTCAACAAACCACTACTCTTAGTAAACCACATACTGAAGTGCCACTAACCCCAAACACGGAGTTCCCCACACAAACCCCCAAATTTAGGAATCTCACTGGATCTCCTAAGATCAAACCACATCAATATTGTATCTAAGGGAATCACTATTTGCCCCTCCCATTGCTACCTAGCAAGCTTACTCATCTCCTCGGCTCAAACCGACATGGTCAACCTCAACTACGAAGGACAATTTGACCAACGCTATTCTCGCTACTCTAGAACTCAAACTGTTCTCCCTCCAAAGAATGCTGCCAGCATCCACTCACAAACCATACCCCACAATTGATAACCAATCACACCACAAACACTACCCCAATACAACCGATGGAGTCACCACGGACTCACTAAGTAGCAAGGCCCAAAACACGAACCAACATATAGGTACCAAGCAAGAAACAACATCAGGATCATTGATCCCTTCAACAACTCCTCAACAGAAAAAAGAGGATTCGAGAGTCCATACATACACCCCAATACATGAGGGTTAAACTAACAACAACAATATGCATACATAAACGATACATAAACATGGTGCCTCAGCATCCAACAGTACACCGGTCAACAACGAAATGATCCATATAATACATCACCGGTCAACAACACAAAAATCCCCTCCAGGGTAATACTATAGGACTAACTAATAAGTCGCCCCTCGCGAGGCTCTCGAAGCCTGGCCTGCACGTCTCTGGTACCGATAACGTCCCCGACTGGACGGGCACGACTAAGTCTGACTGGGTTTTGAAACACCCGAAGAATTTACACGCAAGGGACAAGAACGTCTACTATGGCCTAGCTGACCACAAACAAAACAACCACAAGACCCCCTACTTTGAGACTGGTCTGAAACCTGCACTTCCCCGGACCTCTCAACAGAAGAGTCTGAAACCCTTGGCGAAGAAAAGGAACCAGCCCCTGACTAAGCATGTTTCCGCCTCCACCCCTTACTGAGCCTAGAGCGCTTAGGAACCGTAGGACTTACCGAAACGGTCTCCTCCTTAACCCCATCATTACTCGCAACCATGGCCTCCACATGGGCCGCTGCCTCAACTAAATAATAATAATCCTTCCAAAAGGATCCAGCTACCTTCTCCCGAATATTGAAACACAACCGCCTTTCAAACTCAAAACAACGACGCTCCTCTGTTGTCACCAACTCTGGAGCAAACCTCGACAAGCTAGCAAACCGCATCTCAAACTGTGCCACAGGAGTATCATCCTGACACAACTCCAAAAACTGATCCCTCAACCTTTCCCGAGCAGAAGGAGGGAAATACTTGGCCAAAAAGGCCTCGGTAAAAGCAGCCCACGTGCCACCTACCGTACTCTTAGCATACTTCCACCAATAACTCGCATCACTCTTCAACTGAAAATTCGCCAAAGAAACCCTCAACTCCTCATCTTCGATTCTGAGCATATCAAGAGTCTTGGTAATCTGTTCCAACCAACTCTCTGCCTCCAACGGTTTAGCCTCCCCCACAAACTCTGGTGGACTGGAGTGAAAGAACTCCTTAGTAAGTTTGAGAGCATGCCCGCTGCCGCCCTCAGTGCGAGCTAGGGCGTCCTACACTGCTCTCACAATCTCACGTGCGACGTCCTTGCCGACAGCCGATGCTGCAACGGCGGGTATTAAAGGAACTGCTATGCCCCTACTGACACTCCTATTACTCAACCGTCCTCTACTTCCTCGTGTAGACATCCTATAAAGCACAAAAGTAAACACCACGCTTAGTGCACAACACAATAGCCTTCTCTGAGGCACACTCCACTACTAAGTCACAAGACTCACTTAGTCACAAAATATACATCTCTATTGCATATAATCATTTAGACAGATAAACACATAATCGAATCAAGTCCACAAAGATAGCCACTCATCCCGGAACTCTCAAGGAATTCCCATCAGAAACCACGTTGATCAGGCGTGTTTCCAAAAGGACCTCAAGGCAAGTTCACCGGCTATGAATACTATCCGAGAGACTGAATCCCATGCTCACATAAATGCAGCACATAAGTCCTAACTTTCATGATATCTATATGCAACGTCCTCACTATACGTGGTAAACCCACTGTGGTCAAAACCACTTCCCCACGAGCCCAAAGTATTCAAACCCGGCTCGCTCTGATACCAAGTTGTCACGTCCCACTTTTTGTTACTCGAAGTCATTACCAAATTCATTAACTTAATTCAATTTCAAGGATAACATGCGGAGATAAACTCATACATCCAATCTGTAGAAGTGATTAACAATACTCTCATTCGTATGCAAAGTGAATATTACATGAACATTCTTAATAAATTGCCCTTGGGCTTACATCACTTAAGGTACAAGAGAAAAGGTGTAACCCTTTTACAACAATGGCATTCCGCCAACAACAAAGAGGCCCCGTGGCCAACAAATAAGAAGGTCCAAATCTTGCAGCTCAACCTGCTTAATACCTGAAAAAGATTCAACAACATAGGATGAACATATAGTCCAGTAGGGATTTCAACATGGCCCTCAACAATAACAACATACAAATAGCTATGATCATGAATTCTCAATCTCATACTAGAATAGTAATGTGACAGTTTATACAAAATATACATAAGTGTGAACTTTTCTTGAAAACAACCATTTCAATCAACGCCATAGGCGATTCAATTTTCTTTTCTTTTCATTAATCCTCGTTCCCAATCTTTCATAACATTAACAATTACTTGAGAAGTAATTTCACTAAGTCCTCTACTCTTTTCCATTTCTCAAACATACACAGATATGTCTTTTCAAAATATATATATTTCTTTTTAAAAAAAATATATCCGTTTTCCTTCCCACTTTCCAAAAGACAAATATGACATTTTGACTTCTTCCCGATACAATCAAACCTATACATGCATTGTTATAAAAGAGATAATAACTCACCAACAGGCATAAGATAAACCAATGAGGCAACTCGGCCCTTCAAAATTGTAATCAACACAATCCATGATATTCCCAAACACACTGAAATATCAACAACAAAACTTTGCTCTACTAGCTATGTGCGTAGTAAGCCAAAGATACACCTCTCACAACAACATACCAATTTACCAGGCGCTAGCTGGAAGGGTGTGGTACCTTAGATTCTCAGCGCATTCAGTTCTCCAGGCGCTAGCTGGAAGGTAACGGTACCTCTGATTATCAGCGCAGGGTATAACACCAACAATCACAATACAACAAGGCATAACCAACATGTGTAAAACATACATATAGATTATCCGGATACCAACAATGTGTTAAGGTATATGAACACATAGGTGTGTGGTGTCCATCCCCTATTTTCTCACACACACTGGAGTACAACCCCTCTCTCCTCCCTAACAAGTACACATATATAATGCATCTCAACATTTCATCACATAAGATGTTCAATCAACAATGGTGTAATGTATACACGACAATTTAACGCAATCGTGTCATCCTCCACCGATGACCAAGGACAAAACCTCTAGATGCAAATATTTAGTACATCGATTAAAGACTCAATTACTATGAGACCACAAACCCGACAACAATCCAAGCATGGTAGCTACAAATTAATTTCCCCCAAATAAGTGCACTCGACATGCATAACACAACAACCCAATTCTCATATTTATTTTCTATGACTCACATCAAACCCACAGGGCTCAGCCATCACCCCAGCCACTGTAGCCCAAATTCCAGGGAATGAAAAAAATAAATGTTATATTATATTATCTTAAAAACATTCCATAGACCATCCAATATCATGTTAAAATATGAAATAAATAAGTAAAAATAAATGTTAAGTGGTGCCGATTCTTTGGAGATGTTGTATTTTTGTCCAGAACGTTATATTATATTATCTTAAAAACGTATAATTAATTATTCTGAGAATAATGTCATAAGGCTAAATATATATGATAGATGGCCGGGGCCAACACATAACATGCATGAAATGTAATTATGTGAATATTAATTGTTATTGAGCCATTGATTTTTATTTTCAGTTATTATTATGAATTAGTACATTCATTGAGCTTGTTGATAGCTCACATCCTACTGTTTTTTTTGTTTTAGGTGTGCAAGAGATATATAAGTCACTGCTAAGTCTAGACTTATATGTTGAAAAACCCATTTTTAGAGAAGATATGTGTAAATATTATACGTGTATATATGTGAAAGTTACACTCTAATTTAAAATTTAAAGAGAGTGGGAGCAGAATGAGGCATGGGTAACAAAATGCATCCATATCCCTTTCGAGTGGGTTGATTCGACATCAAGACTGCATGGTTTGATGTATGTTTTTTGGGAAGTGTATATGCCAACACTATAGGATGGTTGGTTTGTTTTTTGGTAAGTGAATATATATTGGCCTCTTTGATGATATGTTTTTTTTTTTTTTTTCTTTCATTTGCTGAAATGACTGGGTTCAAGTCTCATTGTTGCGTAATTGTAAAAATAAATACAGAGTAATGTTATATGAATAGAAAGTTATATATAAAATTAATACAAAATGATATGACAAGTCTTAGACTTATATTTTTAAAAATATCACTATCACATTATTTTTTTAAATCAGATACTTTTTTATCAAACGTAATGTCTTAACTCGAGTCTCACTAAAAGAAGCAAAAAGATGAGGACCATCCAACCATTCACACAGCTGAAATGAACACTTCTGGTCAACAAGTACAAACTTACAGAACACGTGTTGCCACTAAATTTAAAGGTTTGCCAGTGTAAATTTGGTTGAAATTTGTTTCCTTTAATACTTGATTTTCTTTAATTGATTCAATTTATCTTTAAAATAGCAAAATAAAAACAAAAATGAATAGTTGTGTACAAAATTCTAAGGTAGAGAGACACAAAACAGCAAATAAGAGTTGGGGAATGAGTCATTTATGCCTTGTAATGACTCTTACTATTCTCTCTTTTTGTCTAAGCTATGAAAGTGAAGTAATTTCAACTTTACCAACTAAAAAGTAACTAAAATAATTATAGATACTTTGTGCACCACAAAGGTCAGCCATAGCTTTGTAATCGGGTTAGGATCCTTTATTTGTCAATAACTTTTTTCATCGTACAATCAATATAAAAATTTATTGAACGGTAGACAAGTAACTTGAGACATAAACAATAGAGGATTCAAATTAATAGAAAATTTAGAGCTTTTCGAATATGTATATAATAAAAAATTATTGAATAGTTTCAGAGTACACTGCTGGAAATTGGGTTTTTAGTGGCGTTTTAAAAACGCCGCTATATCTATCAAAAACGCCGCTAATTAATTTTGTGGCGTTTAGTACCAAACGTCGAAGCTGCGGCCGTCGCTGTAGCTTTGCGACGTTTTAAAAACGTCGTGATATTAGTATAGGAGGCGTTTTAAAAAACGCCGCCAAATCTCCCACTACACACACGCTGACGTCACCGATGATATTTAGCGACGCTTTGAAACGCCGTCGTATCTGTTTAAAAAATATGGCCGTTAGTATTGAGAGTTTAGGAGGCGTTTCTAGAAACGCCGTCTTATCTTTTTTTTTTTTTTTTTTTTGAGATTGTGCTAGTTTTATTTGATTAAATTAAAAAGAATACCTGTAAGAAAATATTGAATTTGGTTTCTCATTCAATTAATAAAAAAATAACTATAATAAAACTAACATACAAAATATTAACTCCCATTCAAATACCTATAATAAAACAAACAGATAAAATAATAACTCCCATTCAAATAACAAATGAAGCATTAATTCAGTTTCATATGTGCAATAACAACAACGAATCGATAGAGCGACCATAGCTCATTCGTTGTAAGCTACCTTATTACTAACCTATTAACATACAAATAAAATAAAATACATAAAAAAAAGTTCGTGATACCAATACAAGATTTTGATACAACTGGCATACAGAAGCCAATGCAATGCTCTACCTCTTTAGCCTGTTGTTTCTCCCAGTCCTCTTTAGACAGAATATTTCAATAGTTATCCAAATACAATGGTAAAAGGGTTTTTTTTTCTCCAAATACAAGAAGACTCTACAAATATACATTATGACATAGACTGAATGTACACGAATGGTATGTTAAACTTTGCAAAGCCAATCTTGAATAGCAAGTCTCAGTGCATGGTTGGGAGTGAGATGCAAGTGATCCAGTCTCAAATTGGTCATCGGGGAAGTTTCTCGGCCATTTTCCAACCATCCACGCAGAGCATCTCCTTCGTAGGTGAATCCATCGGCTGCCACCTGAGGATCGTGCATTATCTCCTGAAAGCAAAACCACCAATAATCCGAGTCAGGTACGGTTCTGCAAAAGATTTTCACAAAAATTCACTAGATTAAATAAATCATCTTGCTCGAGAAAAACCACAGGAATGAAATAAAATTCTGTTCTCTATCCAAATAGGACCTACAAGGCTATTCCAATTTAGCTACTTCAATCACTTCTGAAGCTTAGTTTGTAGTTCACTTAGGGCATACACCAACTTGAAGATTCTTCATGAGCATTACTGAGGCTAATCAATCCTGCTCACAAGCACAACGCTCCCACTTGAATGAAAAAAAGAAAAACCTTGTAGTGTTCTCTAGAAAGCTAAAAAGCATCACAACACAACAGTTAATGCTACATAGCACCTATTACAATTGATGAGCCTTGGCAAGTCGAGCCCAGTATTGCAAATCAAGCAACATTTGGAGCATCAGTAAGATCTCATCTTGTTTAGGCCAGAGAACACGCTCTTGAAAAACCAGCTAGAAGCAAGCTCAAGTTTGAGAGCTTCTATTTGCACACTACAAAAATTCTCAGTTCACACAATTTTTTTTGTTCAGATATCAACTACCGAACGAAAACCCAATTCAGTACTCGATATTGAACAATTGGTTTTTGTTTGGTCGTTTATAATCGAATAATTGAATTTTGTTCAATAGTAATATCTGAAGAGAAAAATTGATGAATTGAGAAAAAGGTCGTGTACAAATAAAAGCTACCCCTCAAGTTTACATTTGCGCCCACAATTCCCCCAGGCAATGTTTTCATGACTCCCCAAGGCGATAGCTAAGTCCATCAGTAATTATTATAGTAAGCCAGTTACTCAAAACTATTTGTATCATACATGGAAAGAAGCACTCACCTTAAGGATAGGGCACAAAAAGAAAGATGGCACTGGTAGTTCTTCTGAGGTATGCAACTGCTCCAGTTCCCTAACCAAACTAGGTGTTAGCTCAGGCCTATCCCTACTGTTCAATTCACAGCATTGCAACCCCAAATCCACCAATTGCTTCGACACAACGTTAGGCCATTCTCCAGCCGATGAATCCAAGATCGACAATCCCACCGGAGTCCTTCCAGTGAGCAGCTGAAGAATGATCAGCCCAAAAGAGTAAACGTCAGACTTAGGTGTCAATGACCCAGTTCTGTGAACTTCTGGATCAGTATATGAGAAAGCACCCTTTGGCTCGGTATACCGCCGGAAACTTGGGCAACGGAGGGTCTCTCCTGGCATTAGTCTACAAATCCCGAAATCACATAGCTTGCAATTGAGATTGGAATCAAGAAGGATGTTTTCCGGCTTTAGGTCGCCGTGTACAATCTTTTCAGGTTTGAACGAGTGCAAGAACAAAAGGGCACTTGAAATTTCAGCAATGATTCGTACTCGAACTTTTTAGACAGAATATTTCAAAACCAGACAATGCAATAGTTATCTAAAGTGTACGGTTATGTCACAGAACCTACAGTGCTAAAGGAGAAAGGATAGATAACAAAAGGATAGATCCGTTTCCCAGACTCAGAGATTAGCACATTGTAAGGTACGTTGTTATCTTGAAGGCAAATGCAGGAATCCGAGACAGCATTGGACAAATCTTCCAGAGTATTTCCACCCTCAAAAACAAGACCTCTGACTGGATAATTTAACAGCTCAGAGATTTTCACCCCACCATTCAAAGTAGTTATCTCCCTAATCGGAGCTTTCTCAATTGGAAAGGGCACAGCCAAGTAATAAGCCTGTAGCCATAAAAATCATAGAACTTTCTTTCCTTTACCAACAGAAAAACTAACTAATTATCTATACTATCTATGCTATTATATAAAGTGCACGTGTCAGTTGGTGTGAATGCTTCCTCACACTTTTTTCGTTTTCCAGAAATGCCCACAACTGCCAATGAGTTTGAACACTGCCATGTGAAGAATCAAACTGACTGAAATATTTCGATTTCCACAAACATGAACGGTTTTACAGACCTTTGCACAACATTGCGTGTGCACCTGCTGCTAGTAAGAGATATGATGACAGAATTGTTATAATCAATTTGAGGGATACGAAAAAGGGGATATTATATGAACCTGGAAATGAAGGTGGTTGATTGTAGCAAATGCACCCAAGCTGTTGTAACCCAATCTGAAGTACGGGTTTCCAGCTTCTGCTGCCATGTAAAGTGCAAGCAAGAAACTCACCCTGTCGATCCTCTGAGGCAGGCATTCAAGAATCCAAGGGATCAAAAGTACATGACCATACTCAATAGGACTAACCTGTTGACGCATAATTAAAATAAACCAGCTTAGCTAAAACTTCTTCTATTCACAATCTTAACATGAAGAGCAAGTAAAGCAGGCATACATTGATGGCCACGACACTTGGAGAATTCTCAACATCGATGGGTGCATTTGGGAAGAACTGGGTTTCATTGTCTTCATCACTTGCTTCAAACTGGAAAAGCACCTTTTCCTGTCCAACTTTAGTGAAGTTGAATTTGTTCCCATCAAAGGGCTGCAGGACCTTATCAACACGAAACTCAGTTGGCCTCTTCTTAAGGTGTCTGCCCTCATTCAGCTGTGCAATGAATCCATACTCTCCCGGGATTACCTGAAAAATCATCATCTATTCTATTATATAAAACACAACTCAGAAAAGTTTTGAAGGATTGTTACACTTTCTTTCTTTTTTTTTCTTTCTTTCTTTTCAAAAGTGTCCATGTTGTTAACTAATCCAGTAAATAACTGTCAATACTTTTCAAATTCAACCCATATTTCCCATTCATCAAATCACCAAAAAAATTAGATCTAAAATTGAAAGCCCATTGCGTATGCACGCATAGCTAGTAATCATACAAGTCCAGATGAACCATATTGAGCAAAGTACTCAACTAAGCAGAATTTAGACTGAAAAATTTAGCTATAAACTATCAAAATGAAGAGAAAGAAAATGGCAAAGACCTTGGTTTCGCAAGCGGTGACATCATAGCGAAAGAGCCCTCTCTGCATACGATCCTCCCACTACCATCAAATGGTAACGATATCAGCTGATTATGATGATTGGTAAATACAAAATTTGAAGCTAAAACTTTCACAATTTACCTCCCCAAGAAGAAGAGAATCCAAGAAAGCAATGGAAGGCTCTATGTAGTCGTGAGCAATTAGACCCTTTTCACCGACAATCTTGTTCACCCTCTTGAAAGCATACAGAGGTAGCTTTGCTCCTAATTGCATGAACATTATGACCAATTTACCTGAATTTGCACTTTCTTAACTGCCTCTGTAAGCAACTGACACCCCATAATATCCTGCACAAGCCAGAGAAAGTTCTCACCAGCGATTTTATTTTTCTAGGAATAGCAATTACATCAGTCAACATTTCAACATTTGAGTATAAGGAATAGTTTAATCAATTTATGCCTAAGTAGCGAAGCAAAGTTGATAACTAAATCTATGCAACGACTCACCCGGAGTCTGAAAAATAACTTGTGTAGCTGTGTAGCTCTCTCATTATCAACTTGGGGAATTATAGATTTGAGCAATTCAGCAAATTGCACTCTAACTTGACACTCAGGTTGGCTACCTTTTGTGCATTTAGTATTCAACTTCTCTAGTACTGAATGTTGGTGTTGGTTGCCGAGAAACTGCTTTTCCATATCTGGGATGTTGGAAGGGTTTTCTTGAGAAACCTGGATCTCTTTAGTTTGAAGGAACCGGACAGAATACTGCTCACAACTTCACAAGATAACATGCAAACACTAGCTTATAATTTTGTAAGAATATCTGTAGTTATGAAGACTACAGATAACAACTTCACAAGATAACATGCAAACACTAGCTCATATTAGATATAGCAGAAGCCAAGTACAAACACAGCTTTAAAAACCACAAAAATGTGAGTTGTCTACTAGAGATCATAAAGACCACCACAAGATTCATACTTGACTGATGAAAAGCCAACATTCAACCCCTATCAAAGTTGGCCGACACATTCAAAACTTGGTAAATAAGAAAGCATTGTATATAGATGATTCACTAATCAAAAAGTGAGAAACCCATATCTTCATCTTCACTCTCCTCTTTCTCTTCCTTCTTCTCCTCAGCTGGAGGTGCTTCAGCAGCTAGGGCTCCACCTCCACCTGCAGGAGCTGCAGCAAAAGCGACACCTCCACCTCCACCAATAATCACCTGCAGTCGAATCAGTTTAGCAAAATATCGGATGGCTTTACAGATCATGAAAAGGGGCCACAGAACAATGAAACAGAAATTAGTATCAAAAGGCACTACATGGACTTGGAATACCCATTGTAGCTTTCTGGTGGCTTTTGAGTTCAGTTGGTCGGCCAAGTTCCTTAACAAAATGCCTCCACTTCAAACAAATATTATCTTTCGTTTTACTGAAACTCTACGCTGTAATATATAGAATAACCTTACATAGTACTTTTACCTTGTTAGTTATTCTTCTTCTTCTTATTCTTCTTCTCTTTCTTTGAAAGGTGAACCTATATTTAATAAGAGCAAGTATTGTAATTAATAAGATATGTTATTTGTCAAAAAAGCTTTGATTAAATGATTGCTCACCTCTTGGGATGAAAATGCATGAGATTGTTGTTGATGTGACATTGGCCGAACAGTGGGATGACTACTAAGTGAATCCATAACCTATCATTCAATAAGAGACTTAAGTTGTATATTAGCTCTAGGCAATTTAAAGTAATAACTAGTAAAAATAATTAAAATACCTGCTGCCTATGTAATGAGTTTGATGGTGCAACAACTGGGTCAACGGGCACGCCTGCAGCTTGCAATTGAGATTCCAAAAACTAAATTCGTGACTGAAAATCTGTGCGTATAGCCTGAATTTGTTTCTCCATTACTTCATTCATCTTCGACTCAAACTGCATTTGATACCGTTGAAGTTGCTCTTGAACTTGTTCCTGAACCTGAGTTTGGAAGAGACGATTCTACTCTTGTGACCGCCTATATCCACCTCTAAAAACATCAGTGGGTGACGGTCCCAATCCAAACGTCCGAACACGGCCAGGTCGCTCTGGGCCCATAACTTGTGTGAAGATTTGCTCCTGTAATGCTGCAGGGTCAGTAGAAGATCCCTCAATGTGCTCTGCTAACTCATTCATTTGAGTCTGCAAGTTTGAATTCAATAATGAGCCTCCAATATAAATATAAATCATATTAAAAGTCCAAAGATAAAGTAGTATCACATACCATAACCTCATTAACTGAATCACTATTTGACGTCCCATCTTTCATGTATGCGGCCATCCACACCTGTGACCGACTAGCAGGAACCCCATTGTTCTTTTTTGTCTCCTATAAATGAAAGACGACCAAAATCTTAAGATAAATAAGAAAATTAAATAATTAAGCAATTAAATATGTGAACAAGTTAAGTAAATAAAATAAACAACTAAGCAAATAACATCTGTTTTTGTAGAACTGGTATAAATTCATTATGGTGCAAATTGTTGACACCTTTTAGCACATATAGACAGATATAGTTGACAAAGAATGAAAATGATGAATGGAGAGAATAATTATACCTCCAGTCGAACTACTGAGAAAGGCTTTCGGCCTGTTCTATGATGTAATGTCTTCTTCTTCCGGATTTTTCTATTCTTCTTGCTTGATTTCTGTCAAATATGAAATTTATTTAAGATGTTATAAACAATTATCATATATAAACATTTTTTCACATAAATAAAATTTTACCGATGCACTCTGAGTGCCCCAATAGTAGACCAAAGCCCGCCACTGATCCTCATGTACTCTATCTGGTCGATGAGCCAACCTTTCTGCATCATTCTTGAAGGGTTTGTATCCCATTGTTTTCACTCGACTTTTCCAATCTCTCCATTTCTTTCCAAATGAAGCCATTATTGTTCTCTTCATGGATTCATCTGCATCCATATGAGCCTGCATTACAATTACAGACACTTGTAATATGCAATGTCAACTACACTTGTAATATGCATTTCATATGGAATACAATTGTAACTTATTTCATATTAAATATCCATATATACCTTTATCTCCCTCCATATGTTATCTTTGTTTTGTTTTGGAACATAATGCCAAGTCGTAAAAGTGAGTGGTGCAAGACTCCCATCTCGTGCCAATACGCCCAAATGTGAAGCAAGGGATGTGTGTCCTTCAACTACTTGATGCAACTCATTTGGAACAACTTTTAAAATGCCATCTTCACTAGTACCCCATTGACCATGCACATATGTGGGACCCCTTGTCTGCTTTTGTGTGGCTTGACTTGAGCTAGGACCTACAAAACAATAGCAGTAAGCTTCATATCAGTTTCTTTATGCTTTTAATTTCAACAAATTTCAACATATCATACCATGGGGTGTTAAAATTTTGCTATCCTTGCTTCTATACCACACATTATGCTTTTAATTATCCAAACTCAATTTTTTTTAAAATAACCATGCATGATGTATGATAGATAGGACTACAAATCTAACTCAAAAACACCATAAGAAAATATCAAGCAAAGTTGATACATACCAGCTGAAACAGAGCCATGTGATGTACTACCGCTACGTGATGTGGTAGGAAGACTGCCTGGTGGATGCCATGATGCCGGTGGATTGGGTATGACTTTCATCTTGAGTGTGGTCTGAGTCTCGTCTGGACTAGAACTACTAGAGCTTGATTGCTCACTTTCACTAGAAGAATGGTCTGAGTCTCATCTGAACTAGAACTACTAGGTGTACTGTTACACCTTGTCTAGTATGCACTCGGAGAACACAAGGAGTTGCTACACGAAATCTCTACGAGATGGACTATAAGCAGTAGAACTACTAATTACAATACAGACTTGTGCTCCTGAACTGTCCAACTGGACAATCCAAGAAGAGCTTCATTAAAGATGACTAGGTATCTCTAATGAAGATTCTTGGACGGGTCTAAGGCTATTTATGCATGCATGCACCATTAATGATTGCATCCCGGTGGTGCAATCTAAATTAGTACTATCAAGCATACTAGAAGCATATCTAGTATGAAGCATATTAATGAAGAAACCAAAAGTTTCTACAATGCTCTTGATAGATTATGATAGATTCAAGAAATACATTGCTCTCTCAAATCAATCAATAATGGAATAATTTTGGCAGGAACTCATGGATGTGGGAAGTTCAAACCCACTACCCAAACCAATAAGTGTACCAAAGCTTGAATTCTTCTAATCACAATCATAGTTATCCACGTTAATAACTATGAAGAAAACTTGTTTGAATTGAAGACCAAACTTCACCATATAATACTACAAATCAAGACAAAGTTACATGCAAGACAATTCTTTTACTTGTTGGTTGATCCATACAGATAAAGGTAAAACCCTTTTGATTTGAGACAGAGAAAGAGAGAGAGAGAGAGTGCAGTTTCACTAAAATGAAAGATCATTGATTTGAGAGTGCAGTTTCACTAAAATGAAAGATCATTGATTGGCTACCACTACACCACTTAATTAGACAGAACAAAACAGCTTCTAGCCCTTGTACTACTCACTTCCATCATCCATATTTCATCATAAAATAATAAATTCTTTTACTTGTTGGTTGATCCATACAGATAAAGGTAAAACCCTTTTTCAACCAACCAACCAACCAACCAACCAACCAACCCTTCTTCCAGTACTTACTAACCAGATACCAACCAGTAGAATCACCTATCAAATTCGTCTTACAATAGAGAAGAAAAGAAAACTTCGCAATCATGAAAAGACATCTAAAAGGGTTAAAGTAGACATACTATTGAAGGTATTTCATTTGGGCCTACCCTCCTAGGAAAGAACATCAAAAACCATATCATTTAAAAGGGCCAGTGTTGTCACATTTCGATTTCTTTTACATCAGTGTACTCTAATACAATCCATTCATGAAAAACATTAGTTACAGCATGCACAGTAGGATAAGTTTTCAAAAAGCTTTGGAACAGGAGAAAAAATAACAAGGAGAAACATGGAATTGAAAGTAAAAACAGAGAATTAAATGAGGAATGAAAAGCAACATGACAATGATTCAAGTAGTGGACATGTGTGTATTTTGGGAGATAATAAAGATATATATATATATATATATATGCATGCGCACGTGTGTGTATTTTGGGAGATAATAAAGACTTTTAACATTTTCCCTTCATTTTTTTTTATCATTAAACCCAGAAGACTTTGAGGCGCATCAGTTCTATTAGCCACTGCTCTCATAACAGACACAGACTCGGCGGTGGAATCCCTTTCGCAACAGCCAAACATAGCAGTATCATTATTAAAGTCTAGTTAATCTCTGGACGTAAATCTGACCATGTATTTTAAACAAAGTGTGTGTACTATTAGAGCAGTGTTTGATCGTTGTGGTTGGTCTCTCATAGGCAAAACATCAAACACCTCGTGGCCATGGCAGTAAAGCGAACATAACATCACTTTTCTTCACCCCCATGGCCAGTTTGCTTCTCATTTGTAATTAAGGATCAAGATGAGTTTCCACTTGTTCACAAACATTCGGCTCCCAGCGTAAAAACAGTAATAAATTTAGGCTATGTTTGGTTGTATGATTATTTTTGATGAAATTAAATAAAATAATTTTATTCAAAACACTGCATAAATTATATTGTGAAATCATATGAAGTGAAATATTGAGTATATGATTTGAAATAACCATCTATGTATCAATGTCAAGCTCTTATAAGTTATAACCCTAGGCAACTCAAACCAACATAATAGCATCTTAATCCTAATTAAAAACACAAAGCACAAGCAAGTGATGGCTAGCCTCCACCGTTTGAGAATGTATGATAAACAAAACCATTAACATTTAAATTACCAAGCATATCTAATTTGATAAAAAGGCCAGATCGGCTGTACAAAACCATTAACATTTAAATTATACATGCAAAATGTACAACAAATCAGCTTGTCAAATCACAGCAACAACAAATTCAAGTGAATTGTGAGTAAAATTACAAAGCTGAATCTCTGAATCACAGAGCTGAACTGACAGAGATAACTAGGGTTTAGACAGTACAAAGAGAGAGAGAGGGGGGGAGAGAGAGTAGCTCACCGATCTGAATCGATTTTGAGAGAGAACTTCGAAATGGCTCGGATGAATCACCGATCTGAATCGATTTTGAGAGAGAACTTCGAAATGGCTCTGATCTTAGACAGCGCAGAGAGAGAGAGAGAGAGAGAGAGAGAGAGAGAGAGCGCGAAAGTGAGAGTGAGAGTGAGAGTGCGAGAGTGAGAGTGAGATTTCCGCGTATACTCCTTGCTTATCATATTCAAAATAAAGGTGAAACAGGAGAGGGGTTGGATGAAAACCATTCCAAGGCGTTTAAAAAACGTCTTTGATTCTTGAAACGGCGCCGTTTCAATTACAAAAAAATAAGACGTTTATAAAACGCCGTTATATATTAGAAACAATGGCGTTTTACAAAACGCCGTTAAAAAAGCTCCACCAAACCCCATATTTCCTGTAGTGGTATTATCATATTATGTGCACGTGATATTTTCGATTAATGAAATTGCACAAAGAGGAATAGATATAAAGATTGACTTGTCTCTCACCAACTATTAAAATGAGTCAAGTTGATTCTATACATATTGTAATTATTACTTTTATTGATCTGAAAGAACTATATCAATCTAAAGTTATTAAATAATAATAATAAAAGTAATTTGGGAACATGCATGGGAGAAGGTTGATAAAACATTGCAAAATGGGTTGACTGTGGGACGGTGCACTCATCCAGATCTCAAAAGCTTTTTTTTTTTTAAATCATTTTTCATTTTTGATAAGAAAATTCAAGGTAGAGGATCTCATTGATGCCTCCATGGTTGGAGTTAGGGCCCCACTTTGAAATCCCCCATCTCACCACCATTCATCTTTTTAGACAAATGGCCCACTTCAAATTAATCAATAAAGATGATAAATGTATGGGCCTAGATATCTTGGTTTCAAGGGTAATATTAATTATTTCTTGATTAAAAAAAATTATTACAATGCGATGAACAATAATAATTTTTTTTAACTGATTAAAGGATCTCCATTTGTGGAAGAATCCGACATAAGGAACTTCAAAGAAGAATCGTAGGTGTCCTCACAAGACGGACTTAAATCATAACTTAACTTCAGATTTATCAGAGTTTGAAATTGAACATAAAAAAAGATAAGAACCATATTGTCATCGTAGAGTCTCAAATTTAGAGTCCTTTGCACACCAAACTAGTGAAGAGTGAGCTCTTCCAAAGCTATCATCTTAATTTGATGGCGGCTATCATCTAATTTATTGTAACCAAAAAAATCCAAACATACACTACCTCTAAAAAAATCCAAAGAAAAAACTATTGCAATTAGCTTAATAGTCAAATTTATGTATCTAATTAGAAAACTATGGTTTCGATTGCCCCTTTCCCATCAATGTAAACCCCACCCCCACCCCCCTCCCAAAAAGAAAAAAGAAAAAAAAAAAAAAACCACAATTTGAGGAAGAGGGATAAAGATTGGAAAATGATAGTGTTAGATAATATCTCAATGGGACCACATAATTAAATGTGGTGTTATCATTTATAAGAAGCCTACAATTTAAGTGATTCAATTTAGTTAATAGGCTTAAGGGTATATGTGTTATGGACCTAATGTGTAGATACTAGTTGTATAATTTCTATTTCTATGAGGGGCAGAAATAGAAATTAAAACATATTGGTTAAAGTTGGTTTTCATTCCTTTTGAACTTCCACAACCTTTCAGTTTTGAAAACCAATAAATAGAAATTAAAACCAATAATTGTTAAAGTTGGTTTTCATTCCTTTTGAACTTCCACAACCTTTCAGTTTTGAAAACCAATTACAACCTTTAAAAGGTTATGGTCCCTATTCCTTCCCAGGTGGAAATAAGAACACTGTCATTTTTTTCCTAAATCCTCTCAAAGAGAAACATAAGGCACCAAAGGGGAAAGGATTAGAAGGCAATAACATAATCAATAACAAAGAGTTCATTGATAATCACGCTTCCGTTTAACCGTTCATCAATGGATTCAGGTATGTCATTTTGTCTTGATTTCTTGATAATACACATGATAAATTATCCAAAGTGTAAGGTTTATGTTCTGAAATTTATGTTGACAATTGGTATCAGAGCATGCATATCATGTGTCTTATCAGAATTGATATGCTTTATTCATTCTATTTAGTTTCCTGGAATCAGATTCTGAATTTTCTTATGGATGTAAATTCTGTTTTTTCCTGTTTTGTTCTATGAAAATGGCAATCTGTTTTCTGGAATTGTAAAATGATTCGGTGGGCAGTTTTTTTTTTTTTTTGTTTAATTTTGAACATCACACCAAAAAAAAAAAAAACTATTTGTTTTTGGACCCGTCAATTCTATTTATATATGTATATATATAATTGGAATTACTGCAGCTTATATAACATATACGGGGTCACAAATTTAGAATTCTTTAAATTTAATGTAATTTCATACAACGTCTACAGAAATTTAATTTTCTAACATTCTCAATATCTGTCAATTCAAACAAGATGTCACAAAAGTGATCTCTCTTGTCTAGATTGTTTTATATGGAATGTTTTGAAGTTCATGTCTGTGTATCTCATGCGGGTATTTATCGGTCCAAAGACATGATTAAGACTTGGCAGAATTACACACACATTTTGTGGTGATAAACATGTGCCAATTGTCAAGAAAACCTAATGTGAATAATAAATCCATCAAAAGATAGATTTGTTATTTGACATAACTTATTGTCAATGTTTGATCATTACAACAAGAATACCACTTACAGTTAATATCACTACCCAAAGGCTTGGTATTAATGTTGTGCTAGGTATCTTGAGATGTTGTCATTAAATTAATTTATTTAGAGATTATCTGTTTGGTAACTTAATGTGAGCATAATTGTTTATTCCTTTTATTTTCTTTTCTATTCAGCTTTAATGTCAACTACTTCAATCTCTGCCAACATGAACAATGTTCCAATGTTAAATGGAACAAACTTTAAGGACTAGAAAGAGAACATATTGATTGTTCTCGGTTGCATGGACATAGACTTGGCATTAAGGATGCCAAAACCGAATGCTCTCACTGCACAAAGTACTCCTGAGGAAGCTGTGTACTTTGAAAAGTGGGATCGTTCTAACAGGCTAAGTATTATGATCATGAAGCGTGGGATTCCAGAAGTTTTTCGGGGTGCAATAACATAGGATGTTACCATTGCCGGCGAAAACGATAAGGCTGAAACAAGCACGCTTTTAGCAAGCTTGATTTCAATAAAGTATAAAGGCAAGGGTAATGTTCGCGAGTACATCATGGAAATGTCTCATCTTGCTTCAAAACTTAAGGCACTGCAAGACCACTTAAGTTATATTATGACAATAAGTCTGCAGTTTTATATTCCAATAACAACAGGAGCTCGACAAAATCAAAGCATATTGATATCAAGTTCCTAGTTGTAAAAGAAAGAGTGCAAAGTGGACAGATTTCCATAGAGCACATTGGGACAAACTCCATGATAGCGGATCCACTTACGAAGGGACTACCACCCAAGGTCTTTCATGAGCACACTGCTCAGATGGGTGTTGTTCTATTTGAGAACATTCTGGTTTAGTGGGAGTTTGTATTTATATTACTGCTTTATGTCAGCCTTGAGTTTTATCTATGTAATTAGATTAATTTCTGCAGAAATGAAATATTCAGTTTATTACGCTCTGTTACGTATTGGGAAGTATTGATCTCAATAAAGTTAAGTAGGACCAGTTGAAAATAGGCATGTATGGATCACATCACATGTAATTTCCATGCTACGCATCCATGATTGATCTATGTCATTTAGTTGTGTTAGTATACGTGACCATTGGTGGGTCGAGTTACGATTGATGTAACGAAGACCGCTTTGATCCTATATTAATATAGTTAATGGACAAGATTGTTTGGATACCCTCAAGTTATGATAACAAATTTCTGAGCTCACTAAAGTTAAGCACATTTTTCAGGATACATATGTAGTCCAGTGGGAGATTGTTAGATAATGTCTCAATGGGACCACATAATTAAATGTGGTGTTATCATTTATAAGAAGCCTACAATTTAAGTGATTCAATTTAATTAATAGGCTTAAGGGTATATGTGTTATGGACCTAATGTGTAGATACTAGTTGTATGATTTCTATTTCTATGAGGGGCAGAAATAGAAATTAAAACATATTGATTAAAGTTGGTTTTCATTCCTTTTGAACTTCCACAACCTTTCAGTTTTGAAAACCAATAAATAGAAATTAAAACCAATAATGGTTAAAGTTGGTTTTCATTCCTTTTGAACTTCCACAACCTTTCAGTTTTGAAAACCAATTACAACCTTTAAAAGGTTATGGTCCCTATTCCTTCCCAGGTGGAAATAAGAACACTGCCATTTTTTTCCTAAATTCTCTCAAGGAGAAACATAAGGCACCAAAGGGGAAAGGATTAGAAGGCAATAACATAATCAATAACAAAGAGTTCATTGATAATCACGCTTCCGTTTAACCGTTCATCAATGGATTCAAGTATGTCATTTTGTCTTGATTTCTTAATAATACATATGGTAAATGATCCAAAGTGTAAGGTTTATGTTCTGAAATTTATGTTGACAGATAGGATTACATATTTAAAAAAAAAAAAAAAAAAGCAAAAAAACAAAACAATGTGAAGAGAGGGAAAAGCACTCACCCACAACAAAGTCATTGTCCACCGTTCACACTTAGAAGTTAAAAGTTACCAACCCCATGGCCCTGCTCAATCCATTAGCTTTTTTGTCATTACTTAAAACCCAACCATGAACCATTCACTGCCCCCATAACTCCAAAATTGAAGAGAGAGAAAGAGAGAGAGTATTGGCTTCCTACATCCTCAATGACTTAAGATCTCTCTTGGAACAATCTTCTGTGTAAATAAAATAATTTGAAATGAATTTAAACAAAATAAATAAATAACATATCGGATTTATTTATCGAACTGAAATAAAATTAAGACCAAGTCGAGTGTGTGACACTCTGTCCTTAAGACAGATTCGCCCCGCTACGGTACTTACGGTTGAATGGCGTCTATCTCCCAGGATACAATGATCTTCACAAATTTATAGAAGCACTTCAAATAAATTTGTTCGGCGAACCAAACCTGTGATCTATACTCTCTTTTATTTATTCTAAAACTAAATATGAAGAATAAATGCACTTAGAGAAAAAATGGACAACAATGAGACCACTTGACTGAATTTTTCGGATCTGAAAATTAGATGCCAAACCTGCTAGAATTGATGGTATTTATAGGCAGCAAACAATTCCGAACAGGTATCAATTTAAAGAAGTGAAAAGGTGCATTATTTCAATTCAAATAAAGTTGACCGTTTGATCTCAAATTCAAACATTTGAAAAAGTGTTCCGTTAGAGAATGTTTCAAATCTGTAGGTAATTTATTATTTAAACTATTTCAAATATATATATATATATATATTAAACTTAATTATATATATATATATATATTAAACTATTGAAATAGTTAAATAAATAAATAAATGAAGAGGTACAAACTTTAAGAAACTTTTTTTAGGAACTTAATATTTGAATTTAGAATTAAATTAAATTCTCACAATTACAAATTTTAGGAAACCACTTAGGAATCCAAAATTTGAATTTAGAATTAAATTAAATTCTTATAATAATTTTTATTAAAAAAATCTAAAAAATTAATGTTAGACTCGAAAACGACGTCAACTTTCCATTCACTCATAAATGATTTTTGACGTTCCGTCTTCACCATGTGACTTGTCACGCGGCAAGGAACAGCCCACTCAAATTTGACCTCAAAATTAACCCAAAATAAACCATATAAAATACTATTTTTCCAACAATCTCAACATTAAGGAGTTTCATGTTGTTCCTGTTTCTCTTTGTAATAGTTGTGTTGGGGTTGAGAAGTCCTTTTGCAGAAGCTCAGAAAGTACCTGCAATTTATGTATTGGGAGACTCATTAGTGGATGTTGGTAACAACAATCACCTCAAGCTCTCTCTTGCTAAAGCTGATTTTCCTCACAACGGCATCGACTTTCTTGGCCAAAAATCTACCGGAAGATTCTGCAATGGCAAAAACTCTGCTGACTTTTTTGGTAACTAAAATTTCACCATCCCATCATAGCCACACTTCACTTTCACTTCTCATCAAGCAAATATCTCTCTCCCTTGAATTGAATCCTATCAATATTGTCAATCATCATATAAAAATATGGTTATTATAATATTATTGAAATCTTAATGCTTAATTTTCTACCTTTTGTTGTAGAAAAGGTAGTTCTTATATTTTTGATTATGTGTCAGTTTAGCTCATGCAATTTTAATTAATTTAGTTTTGACTCTAAATTTATAAGTGATTACCATTTTTTATGAAAAATAAACAAATAAGCGGCATATGTCAAGCGCTTGATGATTATTTTTCGTCAAAAATCGTAATAGCTTTATCAATTAGACATAATTGATATAAAATTAAAAATTAAAAATTAAAATTGAATCAATTGAAAATACATGAATAAATATAATATAAGAAGCAAAATGAGAAGGCTATCAGTATAATTTATTTATTTATTAAAAAATGACAGAATTTACCCATAATCAGATTGTGTGGTGAAGATTAATTTGACAAAATGTAAAGTTCATGAGTAAAATGAATTTAAGCCGTTGATTTCTATTTCAATAATTCTAAATATATAATTTTGAATTTGTAGTCTTCCTTTGAAAAGTGCTTAATAAATATACTTTCAAATTTTTTACAAAAAAATATAAAAAAAACAAATAAATAATATAAACCAATATATATATATATATATATATTAATATTACACTCTCCAAACACTCCTTTATTTTTTTGGTGCCAATTCTCTATTATATGTATCACCTTCATTTCGGTTTAGAAAAATGCTTAGTGCTCCCACTAATTAGGTGGCAGTGGGTCTCATCATTAATGATGTGATGTTTTAGTTTTGGAGTTGTATTTTTTTTTTTTTAAATGCATTAGTGCTATTAATGGTGATATTTTTAATGGAATGAATTATTGTTGTTCGGTTTAATTTTAGTAGGTGAGATAACGTCTCATCATGTACTAATTTTTCTGGGAATTCTATCAGATAAATTTGTCCATCATATGTCATATCTACCTAATGGCCCAGACTGTTTTTTTTTTTTTTTTTCACCAAGCGACGAAAACATTTTGTCCTCAAATTTTTTTATAACAACTTTTTAATATTTTCGCAATGATTTTTGTATTTTCCGATGTATCCAAAAAAAAAAAAAAATATGTCGCCAAAAATCGTACTTCTTGCAGTGAGCATAAAGATCTTCTGATGGGTTGTCATATATATTTGAGCATTATTTTAAATTGATAAGTCATAAGATAATAAGAATAATTACAAATACACTTTTTGAAAGTTTGTTTAAATGTAAATTATTTCTTTTAATTTTAAAAATTACATTTATTTCTTGAAATTTTTAATTTTGTAACAAATGATCTTTTTTATTAATAAATTATTAAATCAATTAACAGTTTTTAATTATATCAAAATTTTATTTCAATTAATAACTAAAATACAATAAATTTTTTTTATAATGAAGTATTTATAATTTTCAAAATTATAAGCGACAATCGAAATTATAAACAAATTTTATGAAGTGTGTTTATAATTTATCTTAATAATTATCTAAGAGGGTAATTTATATGCGAAATTGGGCCGAGCTAGGCCTTTATGGGCCTTAGTACGAAGGGCTGAGTAAAGAGACCATAAAGTTACTCCGGTCTTGAAGAGGCTTAAAGTTAGCCCAATCTCAAGCCCAGAAAGTAGACCGGTCCGAGTTACTCTTGATGTTAGTCCGGTTGAAGGACGCTTTGTGGTTAGACCGGTTTAAGGATGCGTTGAACTTATATCGGTTAAGGCACAGTATGGTTAGTTCAGTCTAAAAGCCTTGCTAAAAGTTAGATCGGTTTAGACTTAACACTGTTGACAATGGAGGAACTGGAGTAAGAACACTGAAAGTAGAACCGAACTAACGATAGTTCGGTCTACTCTGTGGCTCGGCGTAATCATGATTACTTCGGTCATATTGGAGTTCGGCCATGGTAAAAACCATCTCACTTGATTTAAGCAGTGAGGGGGGTGTTGAAGGATAAGCATTATCTTTCAGAAGTATGAATCCTAGGAGGACTCTGCAAGGAGGAGTAGAAGTCCTACTAGGATTGTGCCACGCAAAACCTATAAAAACTCACAAACATCACCCTTGGAGAGGTAACACAACTTTGTTTTCTGGATACACAGAGCTTTTGTCTATTTGTCAAGCTTACTGACTTAGGCATCAGAGAGGTTTCCGGCACACACCCGCCGGCTAGCTCACGTTTGTGTTTTCAGGAAGTAAAGCGACGATGTTTGGAGGAGCGCAGACTTGATCAACAGGATTATACGAGAAGGTTTATTTATTTTCGGTACAATTGGCGTCGTCTGTGGGAAAAACAGAAAACCTCTTGATCAAGCTTTACCTCTTTAGGAACAATGGCGCACATTGAAGAATTACCACAGTCCGTCATCGACGGGCAAACACCAGATGGGGGTGCAAGGCGTGAAGGATTACCTTCTATCCCTCCCATGGCGGACTTGGAGTCCCAACGACATAACTCCAGGAGAGATACTAGGGGGAGGCGGACTCACAGCCCCCGTCACTCTCATTCACAAAGTCCTGACAGGCAAAGGCGGAGGATTGATCCTCAAGTTCTGGAGGACCGCGTGAAGGAGCAAAACAAATTAATAAGGAAGATGGCGGCGGACATGGAAACCTTGAAGCGCCAGATGAAGGGAAAAGAAGTGGCGACAGGAGAGGGGCGCAAAACAAGACGCCCCCTCGCCGCTCAGAAGACCATGGAAGGCATTCCACACCTTCACGAGCAGAGAGTAGAAGTCTTAGGACAAGCGATACTCAGTCTAGAACCTCTAGAACTCGTTACTCCAGGTCTGAGAGAACGAGATCATTGAGGTCTTACACAGAGGGAAGTACTTACTGACCCTCACACTTGCACCAAACATCATCCAAACAGACGGAGTTGCCCAGATCATCCGATTTACGGATCATGCTGGAAGAAAAGGCACGATGGAAGGAGGACACCAGGGCGCGCGACCCACGCAGAGTTTCTGCCCTTCAACGATTGGCCCCTCGATCGCATGAAAGCGTCGAGGTTGGAATGTCATTACCACGCCCTGCCTACGAATCGACGGACAAAGCATTAACGAGGCTGCAGACCTCGCCGTTCGTTCCGGCAATTGAAAACGCGCCCCTACCTACAGGCTTCCTTCAGCCCAAATTCACTACATACGAGGGGAAAACGGACCCCTACATTCACCTAAGCCACTTCCGCCAGGTTATGGCGGTATATCGGCGAAACGAGGCTCTAATGTGCATCCTCTTCCCGTCAAGCCTTAGCGATCTAGGCTTGACTTGGTTTGAAAAACTTCCAAAAGGCAGCATAGCCTCCTAGGCGCAATTGGCAGAGGCGTTTGTCACAAGGTTCAGAACAAACACTAAAACCCCGGTGGAGATTGACCAGTTACTCTCCATTGACATGGGTGAAAAAGAGACGCTAAGGTCCTACAATAGTCGCTACTAGGAGACATTCAACCAGATTGGGGACTGCCCCACCAATCTCGCCATTGCACAGTACAAAAGAGGCCTTCCAGTCAGGAATAGACTAAGGGACTCAATCACCATGACACCACCCCTCACCATGGAAGCCTTGATGGAAAGAGTGCATCAGCACATCAGGGTAAAAGAGGATGGCGCACGTGCCAAAACAAAATCTGGCACGACCACAGTACCAGATAAAAAGACCTCAGCAAAGGTCAATGCGATAGATCGTCATAACAAAAACGGACGTGGTAGGCGAGACAACAGAGAGGACCCGGATAAAAGATGGTTGAGGGTCCGCACGGCCATAACCATGGTATTCAAGAAATCGATCTATCGAATTCTAAGTGAAATAAGAAATAAGCCTTTCGCCAGATGGCCAGCCAAACTAGGGGAAGCGCAGAAGGACTATGACGAAAGATCACGGTGCACCTTCCATAAAGAAAAGGGGCACCGCACTGAGAATTGCACGCCATTGAGACAGCACCTGGAGGAGTTGGTGGCAGCAGGACACTTGGATAAATACATTGAAGAAGGGACGCAACCAGCCCCCCAGGACCATAATAACCCCAACGGGATGCCAGTCGACGCCCCACCTCAAGGAATTATCAATGTGATACATGGAGTCTTTGAACTTGAGCATGTATGCGAGCTCAGGGGATCAATCAAAAAGGCTGAACACTTTAGAGAGGTGCTAAGTGCCCAACCTGCCATCAAGAAGGGGAAGACAGAGGCTACAAACGTCATGTCTTTTTCGGATAAAGACTTGGAACGGATATATTGCCCCCACAATGATGCCCTAATCATCACTCTCCGAGTCAAGGATTTTGACGTCAAGCGGATTCTGATTGACCAGGGTAGTTCATCTGAAATCATGTACTACGAAACATTTAAACAATTGAAGCTGCAAGACAAAGACTTGGCGCCTGCCGTATCTCCCCTAATTGGATTCAACTCTATGCCAGAATGGCCCGTCGGCAAAATAATTCTTCCAGTCAGAGCAGGAAGCGTGACGAAACAAATGGAGTTCTGGGTATTGAAGGTCCTCTCCACTTACAACATCATTTTGAGCAGAACATGGCTGCATGCCATGCGATCGGTGGCGTCATCCTACCACCAAGTAATGCGATTCCCCAACGATACCGGGGTAATTGAATAAGTCTATATCGATCAGATCATGTCGAAGCAATGCTTCATCACGGTGAATGGTAGCCACGCTGCCAAAGGATACGTTCATTCGGTGGAAGAACATGAGAGCAATGAGCTATTCACAGATGTCGGCAAAGTGGCTGATTAGAAAGCGGTGGAGGACTTGGTAGAGATAAGAATAGATGAAAAGAACCCGGATAAGTTCTTTTTGCTCGGTTCGTCGTTGTCCAGCACTGAGAGATTAGAGGTGTTGGAATTTTTGACCTCTAACATTGAAGTGTTCGCCTGGACGCCATACGACATGCCAAGTATTGATCCCAACTTCATCTGTCACCAACTCAATGTCCACCCATCCGCCAGACCAATATCCAACGCACACGCAGATCGGCACTCCACCATGCCGAGATAGTGGCGGAAGAAGTAGGTAACCTGCTGGAGGCAGGAGCAATTAGAGAAGTGCACTACCCAAGATGGATCTCCAACACAGTCGTAGTGTCAAAGAAGAATGACAAGTGACGTGTCTGCGTCGACTATAAAACAGTCAACAAGGCGTGCCCAAAAGACAGCTTTCCTCTACCACGGATAGATCAACTGGTAGACCTAACGGCGGGGCACAAACGACTTAGCTTTCTGGATGCATACAGAGGCTACCACCAAATCGCCATGCATGAACCAGACCAGGAGGTCACATCCTTTACAACTCCAAGAAGACTGTACTGTTACAAGGTCATGCCCTTTGGCCTAAAGAACGCAGGGGCAACATTCCAACGAATGATTACCAAGATGTTTGAACCATTGTTAGGCAGAACAATGGAGGCTTACATCGACGACATGGTGGTCAAGAGCAAGGATGAGAATGACCATCTCAAGGACCTAGGAGAGATGTTTAAATCCTGAAGAAGCACAAGTTGCTCCTCAATGCATCCAAGTGTGCATTCGGAGTAGGATCTGGCAAATTCCTGGGCTTCCTTGTGACCAACCGGGGTATAGAAGCAGATCCCTCCCAGATCAAAGCACTCCAGGATTTGGAGAGACCAAACTCAATGAAAGAAGTGCAGCATCTCACCGGCATGGCAGCTGCGCTCAATCGGTTCATAAGCCGATCATCAGACAGACTACGACCATTCTTCTATGCACTAAAAGCCAAGTTCGAATGGGACGAAGAATGCGACCAAGCTCTGGAAAGCTTGAAAGAATACATGTCTTCTCTACCATTGCTGGTCACCCCAACACCTGAAGAAGAACTCTTCCTGTACCTGACAGTCTCTCAGCACGCAATTAGCACAGTGTTGGTCCGTGCGGAAGGAATTCAACATCTGCCCCTCTATTATGTCAGCAAGACATTGCTGGGAGCCGAAACAAGGTATTTGCCGCTAGAAAAACTGGCATTGGCCTTGATGATGGCCTCAAGGAAGTTGTCGCACTACTTTCACGCCCACACCATAGTCGTCCTCACAGCTTTCCCATTAAAAGCTTTATTTGAGAGGGCAAACTTTTCCTGACGAATCTTAAAGTGGGCAGTAGAGTTGGGACAATTTGACATTAAGTTCCAACCCAGAATTGCGATAAAGGCCCAAGCTTTGGCAGACTTTGTCGCAGAATTCACCCCAGGAAGTTATCATATCTGCCCAGTCGACCTGACTGATACAAACAAACCAGGGATAGAAGTTTGACGCCAGAATAGCGCAACCCCTGGTGTAGGATACTCAATCAGATCCCATGGCAAACCAAACTAAAGACAGCAAGGAAGAAGCGAACCAAGCTATACCGAACCAAGACTCACCAACAAATAAAGACTTGGTGCAATCAGATAGCGAGGGGCAAACAGCAAGCATGGACCTTGAAGAAACCACCAGCAACATTCTTGACCCCACGACATCGTCTGACCCCTCCACTTGCTGGAAGTTGTTCGTTGGAGAGATGTGGAAGCTCTTTGTGGATGGAGCATCCAACCGGCATGGTGCAGGACTTGGCATAGTCCTCATCTCACCAGACGGCCTGGTTGTGGAGCAAGCAATCAACATTGGCTTCCCAGCATCAAACAACGAAGCGGAGTATAAAGCACTTCTTGCAGGTCTCAAAACAGCATTCTACATGAAGGCCACCGAACTAATGGTCTACAGCGACTCACAGCTGGTGGTAAACCAAATTTCTGGCGACTATGAAGCAAAGGATGATAGGATGGCCAAGTACCAAGAATTGGTCAGAATAGAGATCAAGAAATTTGAAGTAGTGAGAATTGAACAGATAGGCAGGGAAGAGAACGGCAGAGCAGACGAACTAGCAGGCTTTGCTTCAATAGCAGATACATCCATCCCTCATCCATTGCTCATCGACTACTTACCAAGACCAAGCATCGAAGACCCCGAAGCAGAAGAAGTATGCTGCGCCGATCTAGGCCCCTCATGGATGGATCCCATCATACTATTCTTGAAAAATGGCGTCCTACCGGAAGAAAAGAAAGAAGCCAACAAAATTAGAGCAAAGTCACAGCGATTTTGGCTCTCCCCATCTCTGGCATTATACAAAAAGTCATTCTCATGACCCTATCTAAAGTGTGTCCACCCCAGCAAAGTGGAAGCATTCTTATATGAGATACACGAAGAGGTGTGCAGAAGCCATCAAGGAGGAAGATCGCTAGCTTACTGGGCCATTTCGCAAGGATACTGGTGGCCATACATGCAGGCAGACTCAGAGAAATATGTGAAGAAATGCGAGAAATGCCAAAAATTCACACACCAAATACATCAACCAGCTAGAGAACTCCTACCATTAACTAGCCCATGGCCTTTCGCAATGTGTGGCTTGGACATAGTAGGACCACTTCCAACAGCACCCGGCAATAGGAAGTTCTTTCTCGCAGCAACAGACTACTTCACAAAGTGGGTGGAAGCAGAAGCATTAGCATCAATCAAGGAAAAAGATGTGAAGAAGTTTGTCTGGCAAAATATCATTACTCGATTCAGCATACCTAAAGCCCTCATATTAGACAACAGCACCCAGTTTGATGGCAAAATCTTTAGAAGCTTTTGTAAAGAATACAAGATAGAGTTCTACAATTCTACACCAGCATATCCTCAAGCAAATGGCCAAGCAGAAGTATCAAACAAAGTTGTCTTGGATGGACTGAAGAAAAGGTTAGAGAAGGCAAAAGGCAAGTGGGCGGAAGAACTTCCTCGTGTTTTATGGGCTTACCGCACCACACCTCGACAATCAACAGGAGAAACACCATTCTCCTTAGCCTACGGAATGGAAGCAGTAATCCCACTGGAAGTTGGCCTCCCCACAATTCGAAGCGAAAATTTTGATCCCGACTTGAATGGAGAAGCCATAACATTGGAGCTCGACCTCGCCGAAGGAAAAAGAGAAAGAGCACTAGTCCACATTGCCTCATATCAACAAGAGTTATCCAGGAAATACAACAAAACAGTACATCCAAGGCAATTCAAGATTGGAGATTGGGTGCTGCGCAAAGTGATGGGAAACACCCTAGTGCTAGGAGATGGCAAGCCAGGGCCTAATTGGGAAGGTCCTTACAAAGTGGTTGGGTTAGCAGGCAAAGGGGCATACCACCTAGAAGACAAGGACGGCAAAGCAATCCCTAGGCCATGGAACACCGCCAATCTCAAGTTATTTTATTTTTAGCTTTCCTCTTTCAAACATGTGTAATTTTTTCTTTCCTCAATAAAACAAATCGATTCTTTTCAGCATAGTTGTTCTCTGTAAAAGTTAGTTTTAGTAAAGTTAGGAACATTGCAAACATTTTATTCTAAGCTGGTTGGAAAAACCAACTTAGAGGTTGGCTGGATTAAACCAACACCCTTCCTAAGCCCAGGATAAGGATCTAGGCTGCAAGACGTTTGGTCAGAATAACTAAACACTTTACTTTAGGTTGGCTGGAAAAACCAATCTAAAGGTTGGCTGGATTAAACCAACACCCTTCCTAAGCCTAGGATAAGGATCCAGGCTGCAGGACGTTTGGTCGGAATAACCAAACACTTTACTTTCGGTTGGTTGGAAAAACCAATCTAAAGGTTGGCTGGATGAAACCAACACTTGGTACTCTTTAACCGAAGTAAAAACATCGGCTAAAAGAGTGGTTGGCTGGATTAAACCAACTCTTATTACTCTTCAGCCGAAATAAGGGTATAAGCTGAAGAATGGTTGGCTGGATTAAACCAACTCTTATTACTCTTCAGCCGAAATAAGGGTATATGCTGAAGAATGGTTGACTGGATTAAACCACTCTTGGTACTCTTCAGCCGAAGTACGCATATTGGCTAAAGAATGGTTGGCTAGTAAGGCCAGTTGGCACAGGTAAGACCGAAATAACGTATCTCGGCCGAAAAGTAGTATGCTTCAAGTTACAGTTAGAAAACATGCTCAAACAGGAAAGTAAACCAAGATTACAGTTGGAGCAATAGAAGTCATTAAAAAAGTCATTACAGGCACAAGCATACAGATCAAACCGGAATAACAGTTAGCACAAAAGAAGATGATTTTCATTGATCAAAGTTCAGAGCAATTACAAGGGAAGGGCTCCCAGCCCGGTTACAAGTCAAAGCAAAACAAAGAAAAAGAAAAAAAAATACAAATTAATTAAAAAGGTCTTCAAGATCGGCTTCAATATCAACCTGAACACCAGTTGCAGATGGAAGATCAGTCTCAGTAGTAACTGGCAGCACGGTGTCAGTCGGTGGCTCAACAGTTAGGTCTTCAAACGTTGGCTCCAACCGAGCTGGTTGACCATTGCCTTGCTTGTTGACTACCGGAGTGTCAGTTGGCTCGTTCTCTTTATCATCGTCGTCGGGCGCTTCAAGGAATTGCTTCTGTAGATCGGCTGCATACTCCGCCAGTGTGGCCGGAATAAAATACTGAGGAGCATTGAAGACCTCGATGTCAGGACCGCAACCGAGCTGCTCCACGGCACCCCTCCAGCCGCACTTGAAGAACAAGTCCTTCGCAGCTTCACACTGTTGGATATATGCAGCTTCGCCTTCCTTGAAGCCCTTCATCTCGGCATCTTCAGCTTTCTTCTTTAAAACGTTTATTTCGGCGTCCTTGACACCCTCAAGTTTCGCCAGTTCCCGCAAATACTTATCTTTCATCTCGGTTAGGGCTCTCTGTTTGTCAGCATCGGCCGAAGCAACTAGGCCGGTCAGACGAGTCACCTCGGCCTCCAGCTCGGCCGTCCTCACTTGTTCTTGTTTGAGCTCGGCGGTTTTGGCTTCGGCCTCTGCCATGGCCTCCCTTGACGTTCTCCTGAGCTCCAACACCCGCTTATGTGCAATGTGGTTCTTCTGAATGGCTTGCAATAGAATAGAAACTTTCCTTTTTAGTCGAGCTGAAAGTAGGAAGAATTAGAAAGGTACAAAAGCAAAAGAGAGTGCTACCTACCAGGATCATTGATTTTGTTGAAGACCGGATGGCCTTCGGCTCGGTGTTTAGCCGATTGTGGTGCTCCATGTCCTTTGGAAGGCACACACTTTTGGCAAGGTTGAAGGCCAGTATGTGATCCTTCTCAGCAACCACCGAATCAGTTTCCTCAATATCTCGGTTCTGATAAGTGAGCTTCGGTGCCCACTTGGAGGTAGCTCGGTCAGATGGCTCTGGTTGCGGACTCGGTGGGTGGCTCGGTGGTAGGGTGGTTTCATCTTCATCAACTAACCGTTGTTCGGTCTGCGTAGTCCGGGCGCGTTTAGTTCGGCGTGATGAAGAAGGTTGTTGAGAAGGAAGGGCCACCACGGTCTCTTGAGTTTGGTTTGGTGGTGGTACCTCGGCTCTGTTTGTCTCGGTCAAGAGGGCCCTGACTCTGTTTCTCTTGGCCATTTCTTCTTCAGTGGTCAGTGGGATTAGTCTAATTTGTGGCAAGGTTGGGTCCGGTTCGGGGGCCTCCTCTAGCAGAAAGTCGATCACTCTCGCTTTTCGGCGGCCGCTGTATCTGTATGTCGGTTCAAAATTTAACAGCTTGGCCCAACTCCGTTCTGGATACCGTAGTGCGGCGCGGAGAGTGCCTAGATTGGGGTAGCTGTAAAGTGTTTGAAGATGGGCTGAATCTGCATAAAGAAGACAAACTGTTAGTTCGGTTCAGGAGCAGCTAACCGAAATAAAGTAAAGCATACCAAAAACCGAAGTAATTATACCAGGTTCTCCTTTATTCCAGTTTATACTTCGGCTAGGGATCTGGGCTTGCTGGTCTTCAAAATTGCCAGACACCCAGAAAAAGTCATCATCGTTTAAGTCCTTATCCGGCGTATCTTTTATTATTTTTTCTCTGCGACGGCGTATCCTAAGGTAGTAGACCCAGCCGTCATCTTTGGAGCCAATGGAGTATTGGTGGAATATTTCGGCTAGACCGAGGTTAAGACCGGCTTGGCGGTTTAGTTCGGCTATACCCATTATTATACGGTAAGAATTGGTGGAAAGCTGAGTTGGGCATATTCTGGTTTGTCTTAGAAATTCACAAATCAAGGGTTGAACAGGGAATCTTAGTCCGATTTCTATTATTGATAGGAGGGTGAAAGGTACATAGCCCTGTTTTCCCCATGGAAGGGTATCTTGTTCGGCCAGAATAAGCTAGACGTCGTCAGGGATGTTGTAATCCCTTCAGAATTCGGCCAGGCCACCAGGGGTTTCTACCAAAAACCTATACTTCCCCATTTATTTTTTAAGTTATGGATAAATTAGTTCGGTCGCAAAATTGTGCTCAGTAGCTCGGTTGGGCGCGCCGTGGAGTGCCTGGGCAACCTAAGTCTGCAAAGTGAAAAACAAAGGGGTTAAGCACAGGTCATTGGACCATGCTACAAAATAAAAGCAAGAATAGGAGTCCTACTTCGGGTGTGTGGGATGCTAAAGGTTGTCTCAGTTTCAACAAGATGCTTAGTAGCTTGGATTAAGCAGGCGGTTCGATAGCTCGGTCTTGGCAAAGCGATTCGTTATCTCGGTTAAAGAGAAGGCTCAATCAGATCGGTTAAGCCTCTAGGGACAGCTTTCTGAGTTCGGTCTAAAAACTTAGAAAGCTGGCTTAGCCCCAAAGACCTAGCTCGGTCGAACGATAAGGTTTCATTATGCTACGTTCGGACTTAGTTCGGTTCGTTTACCTCGGCTAAGGTCTATCAAGAAGTGGTTTGACTTATTCAAACTACTGGTACCAACATGGAGTGCTAGTTCGGTTAAAGTCTCTGATAGAAGGACATTGACTATAAACTACTTTTTAGTTCGGTTATATGGTAATTGTGGATCAAACACTGTTTTATAGATTACTTCATAAAGTTTATGAGGTTCTTATGAAGTTTTTCCTAGAAAACGCAAGGTAGAGCAAGAATATATGTTTTGGAAAAACAGAAACAGTGTGCCAAGAATGAGAGAAAGCAAATGCAAAGACCACAAAACAAAGTACGAAAACAAGGAAAGCAAAATAGAGGTGCAGTGCTTACCAGATGAGAGCAGCAGCAATGGAGAACACGAGCTCAGAGGTTGAAGAGCAATGGAGGCAAAAAGAGAGAGAAGAGCTTGAAAACAGTAAAAATGATCGATGAGGGTGATTCAAAGAATGAAAGGGTTGTTTTGTGGAAAGAGAAGGGGCAAAAGGCGGGAACTGTTCAAATTTTGCGGAGTACGAGGGCGGCGCGACAGCTGCAGTTAGCCAATGTCAGCATGCCACGTGTCATAGGGATAAGAATCGATTCAGTTTCTGTGATTGAAGGGACGTTGTGACCGGACAAGCACAACTCGGCTTAGGTTTAGCTTGGCTGAGAGAGTTTTAGCTCGGCTGGAAAGGCTAAAGGGTTTTTTTTTAGCTCGGTTGAAAAGGTAAAACTTTAACCCGGTTTATAGACAGGTAATCCCTATCATGCTACACAGATGGAATTAAGGGGCAATTGAGAGGGTAATTTATATGCGAAATTGGGCCGAGCTGGGCCTTTATGGGCCTTAGTACGAAGGGCTGAGTAAAGAGACCATAAAGTTACTCCGGTCTTGAAGAGGCTTAAAGTTAGCCCAATCTCAAGCCCAGAAGGTAGACCGGTCCGAGTTACTCTTGATGTTAGTCCGGTTGAAGGACGCTTTGTGGTTAGACTGGTTTAAGGATGCGTTGAACATATATCGGTTAAGGCACAGTATGGTTAGTTCGGTCTAAAAGCCTTGCTAAAAGTTAGATCGGTTTAGACTTAACACTGTTGACAATGGAGGAACTGGAGTAAGAACACTGAAGGTAGAACCGAACTAACGATAGTTCGGTCTACTCTGTGGCTCGGCGTGATCATGATTACTTCGGTCATATTGGAGTTCGGCCATGGTAAAAACCATCTCACTTGGTTTAAGCAGTGAGGGGGGTGTTGAAGGATAAGCATTATCTTTCAGAAGTATGAATCCTAGGAAGACTCTACAAGGAGGAGTAGAAGTCCTACTAGGATTGTGCCACGCAAAACCTATAAAAGCTCACACACATCACCCTTGGAGAGGTAACACAACTTTGTTTTCTGGATACACAGAGCTTTTGTCTATTTGTCAAGCTTACTGACGTAGGCATCAGAGAGGTTTTCGGCACACACCCGCCGGCTAGCTCACGTTTGTGTTTTCAGGGAGTAAAGCAACGACGTTTGGAGGAGCGCAGATTTGATCAACAGGATTATACGAGAAGGTTTATTTCTTTCCTGTACATTATCTATCAGAAAAATGCCATGAAAATAAATGTGCCACATGTATGTGTTGTTCTGGTGATTATGATTCATATGTTTTGGAGTGTTGTTTGGCAGCTGAGAAAGTGGGGTTACCGACTTCACCACCATATCTATCCCTTGTATCTAACAAGAGTGGTAGTAATGCATTCCCAATCACGGGCGTTAGCTTTGCCTCTGGTGGTGCTGGAATCTTTAATAGCACAGATCAACGCTATGCAAGTGTTTTTGCCTTTTATGTTTTTATTTTTAAAAGATTATTTTAACAAAATCTCAAAATAAAATTTTAATTTTGTTAATTTAGATCGTAATCTTCTGATTTGTTCAGTGAAGTAAAACTAATGAAAAAAAATATTTTAATCATTAAACTCAACAGAAAATGATGCATACATACACTGAGTTTAATGACTAAAATATTTTTTTCCCGTCAATTTTACTTAATAAAAATTGACTGATAATTTAGATTGAAAATAAATTAATAAATTTTGATTTATTTTGTTACATAGTCAAACTTTGAGAATTTATTTGTAATTTTTCCTTCTATTTTTTATTTTTTATTTAGGAAGTAGTGAATCTACTTTGTTTTGATCCGTCTTCACCTTTAGAATAGATGCTATGGGGCCACACATGGGCTTTCAAAACTCCTTTTTTCTTCTTGGGGAACTTACTGATAAGTCCCATGTAATAAGTTCAAAACCCAACTAATCCCAAAACAAAATACTTGCACCAATTAGTCCAACACATTTTTAATTGTTACCAAAAAATCCTTTTTTTTTTTTTTAATTTATAGACACTGTTCACATCTTACTACCGTCGGACTTCCGTTTAACGGTCGCCGGAGACTCACCGGAATGTCTAGAATATTGCCGGAAAAAAAAAATTAAAAAACATGTTATGAAACTGTAAAATTTTACAGTTCTAAAGAATGTTATAAAACTGTAAAATTTTACAGTTTTAAACCATGATTCATTCCAGCACCAAAAAAAAAATTTGAAACTGCAAAATTTTACAGTTTTCACCGCCTGTAACTAAAACTCGAAAACTGCTTGTTCAGAATTCGAAAATTTTCTCCATTAGAACAGAAAAACAGAAGTGTATAGCAGAGAGAGAAAAAAAAAAAAAAAAAAAGATCGAAGGGGAAAGACGGATGTCTAACCAAATCTGTGTAGATCTACTCAGATCTGATGTAGATCTGAGTAGATCTATATCAGATCTAAGTAGATCCATTCATCTTCTTCGTCGGAAAATATATCATCTTCTTCGTCGGAGTTGATTTCAATGCTTGGTGGTTATCAATGAACCCCGATCAATGGAGAAAGATATGATCACCGGTGGTCCTCTTCCATGACAAACACGGTGACAGAAAAATGTAGAAAAAAAAACGAGAGAGGAAGGGAAGCAAAAAGCAGAGAGAGAGAGAGGAAAGGACTTTTGGGTGTAATGAAAAAGTTATGGGATTAAATAAAGATCACATGTTTCCCATGGGACCTATGGGTAATTTCTCCTTTCTTCTTTTTCTTTGCTTTTTTTCTTTGTGGATTAAAAAAAAAAGAAAAAAGAATCAAATCATGGTATGAGAAGATATGGGACGAACCATGTACTCTTATAAACGAAAGAGGCAAAATTTAAAAAGTTCGATTATAAACGAAAGAGGCAAAATTTAAAAAGCTATGGTTTATTATGGGGGCAACTCAAATTCAACTCTTAACTTGGGTATTGGGCTGAAGGGGCTTGTTGTACCTATTGGTGGGCTCACTGTCGGTTCTTTCTCTTGATTTAAATCATTTATTTTTATTGAGTAAATAATCTATGTAAAAAATAAATTAATTATTTTTAAAATAATTAACAGTTCAATCTCAAAATTACAATTATCATCTATTTTTTTAAAGAAAAATATTATTCATTCATATGGATTTAGATGTTCAATCAAACTTATTTTTTACATAAATTATTTTTACTTGACAAAGATTAACTGTTTAGAATGTAGATATGAGCTTGAAGTGAGCCCAGCAGTATTCCTTGTTTTAAAAAAAAGATAGTTACAAGTCAGTCGTACGAACGAAACTTATTTACTAATAAGTCCTACTTCAACTTTAAATGATAAATTTATCGGTATAAAAATATTTTTAAAAAATACAATTCAATCACTTACACTTCTCATATTATATTTCAATAAAAATTAACAAAATAAATCAAAACTCACAAACAAAATCAAAATGTCTTAATCATTTATCATTTTGATAAAAATTTCATAGTATCATTACTAGTACCAAATTATCATTTCACAACACAAACATACAATTATATTATATATAATAAAAGTTTATAAAAAAAAATAAAAAAAAAACGACCGTTGAAGATTTATGAGTAAATAAGTTAAGTAAATGGAGCAACAAAACGTGTTTGGTGCCAATAAAAAATGGTTTATTGGCTTGGTCTGTGAATCGTGGGAATAGCAACTAATGGTTGAAAATTTCAAAAACTTGGATTGCGGTGAACGTGGATCGAACACGTGACCTTCAGATCTTCAGTCTGACGCTCTCCCAACTGAGCTATCCCCGCTTGATGTTATCTTAGTCCAGTTTAAATTCTTTTACAGAGACAGTCAATTCCTTTAACCAAACAAGTTGAGTACTACTCCACGGTGTACGAAGATTTGGTGCAACAGCTCGGATCAGCTACTGCACTAGACCACCTGTCCAAGTCCCTCTTCGCGGTTGTGATTGGAAGCAACGACATACTTGGTTACTTCAAATCCGGGTCGGATCTTCCCAAGAAAATCACCCAACAGCAGTATGTGGATCTAATGGTTATGACCCTCAAAGATGTCTTGAAGGTAAATCTTGTAAAAAAAATTTGATAGCTAAAAATTAATTCCAACAATATACCATAGTTAGAGTAATACTAGAGGACGGTTAAATTTTTATATCAAATTTATGTATTATTGATATGACACCTTATATGTCATTCACATATTAGTATAATTGTGAAATTATTGCTCTATAATATAATAAATATAATTAATACTTAAATTTTTTGGTCATGTTAGTAGTCTCACTCCATTCAAGTTATTTACCAAATAAGCTATATATTTTGTCACAATTAACTAAAATTTTAATTTATTTAAGTTAATTTTAAATTATAAGCTATAACAAACAATTAGCATAAACTTCCAAAAAAATTATATAAAAATATAAGTTATAAGGAGTCCTTAAAATTGTACCAAATAGATTGTTGATGATTTAGCTATATATATCCAATGTTGCGTTTGAACTTAGCGTTCTTTATGTGTCCTTAATTTTAAATTTTACTTGCTCATCTAAAACCAGATTCGAGTCTCCTAGCTTTCTTTTGGGCTATACTCATAGATATATCGGAAAAAATCATTACACAAAACAAACAAACAAAAATGATTTCAACAACCCCACCTCAAATTGGAAATTTATGCCAATGATATTGGGTGCGTAAAACACTATTATTGATTTAAATCATATTAATTGATTCACATTTTTTCAAGGACATGACACTAATAATATAACCAAACCAAACCAAGCCTTAGCATTTTTTTTTTTATTTACTCTTTCAAATTGTTATAGTTTCCGTCACTTTTTCTTAGTGGTTGCTCATTTACCATTTTTTTCTTTTCTTACAACATAATATACAGCATATTAGTTATTTTTGTTACTCTCGAAATTGTTATAGATTGCCTCACTTTTTTCTCAATGGTTGCTCATTTAACATTCTTTTTTTTAAAAAAATGGTTTGTAGAGGATGCATAATTTTGGTTCACGAAAGTTCGTGGTGGCTGGGATAGGAGCAGTGGGGTGTTGTCTCTCACAGAGGAATCAGAACAAAACTAGTGAAGAATGCAATGAAGAAGCTAATTACTGGTCAGTTAAGTACAATGAAAGCCTTAAGTCAATGTTGCAAGGACTCAAATCGGAGCTCAATGACATGGACTACTCCTATGTTGACACCTACACCATCTTTTCTAGCTTCATTCAGTCACCCTCCACCTATGGTCCATTTCTTTTCTTCTAATTAGTTATCAAAATGGCAATGTTAGATCCTAAACCAAATCAGCGCTGATTTGTTCAAATTTTAAAATCAAAATGAACCAACTAAATTGAATTAAGCCAAGACGCATGAAAATTGAGATGAAATTGTGCCACTTTTAAAAACGAAACCAACCCAACTCACGAAAGATGAAATTGGTTCGATAATTGAACATGTTTGCCATTTAATCTGAACCATAACTGGAATATTCAGTAAAGCTCTCATGCCATGGAAAAATAAAAGAAGTGTGATCCATTCCTGGTCGCATTGATCCCAATATATATATATATATATATTCAAAAAGACCCATGAATCGTGCGCAGTAAAATGGATTCTCTTTTCTCACAAAGAAGTTTTTGCTCATCTCAAATCTTGGACTGATTAAAAAGTTACTAGAGAGGTAAACAAAAAGAGAGAATTGTTATATAAAAGACAATTTTAGTTTTCAGAATTTGCTTTTTGAAATTTTTTTAAAAAAAGTTTGACTTCTCTCAAATTGTTATCTTAAAATATTTCAAAAAACTTATTATTTTCTTATGATTCACTTTTTTGGGATGTAAATGATTTTTAAAAATTCAAAATTATCTTTTTTTTGGTATTTAATAGTGTTATCAAACTAGTTTCCAATTGTTAGTTTTAAAAAAAATCTGAAAACTAAACCAATCATTCACTTTTCTCTTCTCCACAAATCCAAAAGCCAATGGGTAACTTGCTCTTTTTGGAATTCTTCTCCAATAATTGCAATTAACCACAATATTTTGTCAAATATTCAGGTTTTATTGAGGTTAAATCAGCTTGTTGTGGGTTGGGGAACCTGAGAGCCCAAGTTCCATGCGTGCCCGTTGCCAAGTACTGCTCCAACAGAAGTGATCATGTCTTCTGGGATCTGTACCATCCCACTGAAGCAGCAGCTCACCTCTTTGTCAACGCCGTTTTTGACGGTTCACAACAGTTTGCGATGCCTATGAATGTGAACCAGCTAATCGCTGCATAAACCGAGTGGTGTAAACAAGTGTTAGGGCTGTCCTTAATGCCCTTAAACATAGAAAGGAATACAAAGGACAGCCCTTAAACATAGAAAGGAATACAAAATACATAGAACAGAGAGGATAAAGAAGATGGGATTGTTAACCAATTACCTGGATCAATAATATGTGCATGCATTAGTACAAATCAACTGCTTTACACTATTTGTTCATCGAAAAGAAGTTTTTCTGGAAAACATTTTCTGGTTTTTGGTATGATAAACAATAGTAAACTGAAAATTATTGAGAAATATCACCACCACCCTAAGCTCTATTTGCCTCCAACTGTTCAATTTTCACAAACTAATCAAGCATGGAAATTATTGAGAAATATCATTGTAATACACATTCTTGCATTAGAATGAGAAAAGTTCGAAAATTGTTTGATTCAGATTTAATAGAAATCTGATACCAAAAGGAGAAAAATGGCTTGCATTGGCAGAAATTACCCATTTGTTTACCTTCGGTTTCAGTAGTACTTCAATATTGATACCAAAGGAAGTTTACCTGTGTGTGAATGGTTCTGAAAAACCTGAGAAATTTACAATAGCATTTCGTGATGCCATTGATGAGCGGGAGAAAAAAAGAAGACAGATTTGATGCTTACATGAATCTAAGAAGGAAAGATATCTTGGAAGAAGAGGTTGAGATCCCCATTACAAGCATCAAATGATAACATCTTGTCAATTGTATCCTGCATTTGGTTTACACACGCACAATGATTCATGTGAAAGGTGACATGGAAATTTCTGAGTTTATTCTAACTACAAAACTAGTTTCTGAATAGAAAAGAAAGTACCTTGTATTGTCAATCTTGAGCTAATATTTTATCATTGCACAGTTGGTCAACATGATTATTATTTCCAATAGCATTCAGTAAAGACGCTGCTCTCTTTATAACTTCCTCTGGGACACCTGTATGAACCATTTTATCAGAAATATCAGATTACCGGAGACCTTGGACAATAAAGCCTCTAGTAAAACCTCCGCAATTTGTCATGGAAATGAATGCATGAATTTAAACCTATGACAAATCATGGGAATTGCAGAATGTTTAACGAGTGAATGTTTACTAAAAGATTAAAAAATATGGGCGGAGTATGAAACCCTTGTTTTGCATTTGCCTAGCAATAATAAGGAAGCTTAAGAAAAACACACACACACACACAAAAATTATTGTGAAATGCCTAGCATATTTTTTGAAAACCAGCTATAGTTTGAAACGTACCAGAATTCCCAACAAACACAAACACTATTTACTCACCATAGCTAAGAAGTGCATGTCCAGGAACAAGCCTGCAAGACCAAATTAAAAAATCTGAGTGGGGTTTGATAAAAGGTAATTTCTATTGGAAACTAAATCCGACAGATGATGTGTAACAATAACTGCATAAAGAGATGGTAGAATTTGTCTGAAAGTGTATGAAATTTTCCTTAAGAATACTACACGATATTAAAAATAACTTACCTATATAGAAATACAATATCTTCAATATCTGTACCATCGTCAGGTTGTAGCACACTCATGGTGTAATACTTAATGTTATCAGACTGCAAATAATATATATATATATATATAGATGTGTCACGCAGTTGAAATAGTTAATACTTAAAGTTTTAAAAAGTGCAATGTCTTGTTTATACCTCTTGTATGCAACTATCATTAAACATCTCGGTCAAGTGACTGCAAACCAAAACCTGCAAATTAGTAGAGCATATCCCATCACATGTTGTCTATCAAAACAAATGTGACTAGCAAACCTAGAGGTGGCCTCCAGGAATGCACTCTTAATATGAATTTGCATTTATTAGAAACTCTGGTTGGATAGCGAGTGAGAGCATCAAACCTTTGGAGGATCATAGCACGTGATAAAATGATTTATAGTTCCACCAAGGAGACCAGTGCCATCTGAAATGAATTTTAACAACAGCGTATGATAGCTAAAAAATTACATTTATTGCATGACATATCAAAAGGATAGAAATTATTCTTGGTAAAACCAACCTTCTGTTAGAGTGCCTTTACCAAATTCGTCCAACAAGCATAAAGATCGTGAAGTTGCATGCCTATGAAAGTTCTCGGAATCAATATATATAAATGACTAAGTTGTATACCCTATGGTTCCAGCACCCTTTCTACCATAGATGCCAATCCCATGTCCATTATTAGTAGGTTAGGAGAAAACTGTGTAACTATACCTTAGCATCATTCCAACTTGATGTAGATCAATCATGAATGTTGACTGTTCAGCATTCATAAATTTACTTCCCATGGCACAAAATATCCTATTTTTTGGAATTCTGGTAAGTTCTCATAGTAAAATATGCAAAAAATGCAGTACCAAAAAAATTAATGATACCTAAAGGCCAGGGATATAAATATCGAACTTGTCAGTCAAACCCACAGTAGCAGCATCTGCGGGTACAAAACTTCCAATGTGGGAAAGGAAAACAATTAAAGCTGCCTGAAAAAAAAAAAAAAAAAAAAAAATTATCTTTCGAGATGTGTCAAATAAGTATTTCTATTTATCAAAGATTAGCGCATTTATACAGAACATAAATGCAACATTATTCTTAAAACTTTGACACAAAGAGGAAGGTGAAACACTGACAAACCTTACACTTATAGTTGTCAGATAAAACTATTGAAGAAATAATAAAATTGTTAAAATTGATGTATTATTGATTGTAGTATTGATTCTGTATTACAAGATTGATTAATATCTGATTGATGTGTTACAAGATTTATAAATTACAATTCCTATACAATCTATATATAGAAGAGAATGTGGTAGTAGGTGTAGTGGAGGTGATAGTGGGTTAGGTGAAGTGGAGTGTGTGGTGAAGTGGAGGTAGGTGAAGTGGAGTGTGTAGTGGAGTAGGTGAAGGTAAAGATGGGAAATTCTAACAGCCCCCCGCAAACTCAAGGAGGAGAGAAACTAACCAACTTTAACCAACTTGAGTTTGGAGAGAGTAACAAAACAAGAAAATACATAAAAATAAAAAAGGATAGGAGACACTGTATGGTCGTGTCAGACCGTTGGTGAAGACACTGTATGGGGTGTCATAACGTTGTAGAGGACACTGTATGGTGGTGTCAGACCGATGTAGAAGACAGTTTATGGGGTCATGTCGGACCGTTGTAGAAGACAGTTTATGGGGTCATGTCGGACCGTTGTAGAAGACAATGTTGTGACAGTTTACGGAGTCTTGCTGGACCCTTGTAGAAACTAACCGGAATCAATGTCGGGACAGTTTACAGAGTCTTGTCGGACCCTTGTAGAAACTAACCGGAATCTATGTCGGGACAGTTTACAGAGTCTTGTCGGACCCATAAAGGAGCTAACCGGAATCAATGTCGGGACAGTTTACAGAGTCTTGTCGGACCCCTAAAAAATACACTGTATGATGGTGTATATAGGCTGCCCAAATATATAGATATATGGATATATAGAGTGAGCCCTCAAAAGTCGCGCCCTCAAAAGGCGCGCCCACTTCATCAAAAGGTGTGCCGGACATGATGGCGAGGCACGTGGGCGCCTTGGCTTGCGTGCCCGTTTGTCGGCTGGTGATAAGAGGCGCGCGATGCGCGTGGCTGCCTCGGCTATAAGACAGAGGCTGAGGCTGAGGCAGAGAAAAGCTGCGAAAAACCTCGGAAAAAACAAAAACTCTTCTTCGTTTTGCTGAGAGAGATAGTCCGTAACACTCTGTTGTCTGAGAGAGATTTCTGAGAGAGATACTCTGTTGCGCACGCACCTGCCTTGCTGAGAGAGATAGTCCGTAACACTCTGTTGTCTGAGAGAGATTTCTGAGAGAGATACTCTGTAATACTCTGTGGCCCAGAAAATGGCTTCATCTTCCCGGAGGCTGCTCACTCTCTTTCCCGACCTCAATGAGTCAACAAGAGAGACAACTGGTGCGGTGGCACTGGAACCTCAACCAAGCGCCTCAGGGTTTGCTCCGTTGAACTTTCCTATGCGGTCTGTTGAGCAAAGAATGGCAGTGCAGTCGGATGTGGAGGCCAATCAGTATACTCTGAAGGCATGTGTGGAAAGCATGACGGCGGTCACAAATTTGTCGAACCGGCTGCAGAGTAGGACAAATGAGGTGCAGCATTTAAACTCCCAGCTGGCTCTGCTCCAACGCATGTATAAGGATGCGCGAGCAGAGATAAGCGTGCTGAAGGCGGAAAATAAGGAACTGAAGCGGAAGGCCACCGTGATGTTCCGTTTTGGAGGTCCGCCATATGCTGCAGTGGAGGAGCAGGGAGTAGTGATCATGCCCAGTGGAGTGGGAAATACGGAGGCAACACCGGCAAGGGCCGCCCAGGACGGAGGCAAGAAGAAGAGACCGGCGGCAGAATAGGTTGGTGGGTGGCCGTCTGCAGAAAAGAAAACAAATCTTTTGGGGTTGTGTTTTGGTTTGTTGGTTTTTTTTTTTTTTTTTTTTTGGTGGTTTGGGGTTGTGGTGTAAAATAGTGATCGGGATTAAGCCCAACAGAAATAAAACAAAGATTGTGAGATGTAGAATGTGCTTGGTGATGATTTTGTTTTGGTTTTGTTTAATAATAATAATAAGAATAAAAAAAAAAAAAAAAAGGATAAAAAAGAGAGAATATTTTATGTTATTTTGTTTGTTTTTATTTTTTTTTATTTTTTTTTTTTTTTTATTTTTTTTTTTTTTTGGTAGAGTGGATCACATGGGGACGTAGGGATAATAAAAAACAATGTGGGTATCACCGAGAGATGTCTAGGGGAAATATATTATAATAATAATAAAAAAAGAATATATAGATATAGATTAAAATAAAAGAAAAGGAAAGGGTAACGTGGGTGGAAAAAGGACCAGAGAGAGAATGAGTGGGTTGATTAAAAAAACATGTTTTCATCATAAAGGGCATGTGGGGGACCATGGGAAGACAAGTCTGCATAGTGCTTCTCAGCAAAAGCACGCTCCACAGACTGGAGTTTCAAACCTGTCAAAGTGAAACCTTTCTTCTCAAATCTGCAAATAATCTCACCAACCAAGCCTCTTTGAACACCATCAGGCTTGATCATGACGAAAGTCTGCTCCATCCTTGGGGAGTTTTGAAGTTGAACAAGTGACGAATCAGTGAGTGAATGATTTTTGATTGAGTTGAGTTGAGTGAGAAAATGGGCAAGCGAGAGTGAGAAAGTCTATTTGTGTGGTGGCTCTGTGTGAATGTTGTGTGTTTGCTGTGTATCTGGTGTGTGCGCAAGGCAGGTGCGAACCGAGCTCACAAGCAAACAACAACTGTGATACCGCAGCAGAGTTGTTGTCGGAGCTGGCCAACCGTAGCAGCAGTAGTGGTGTCGCAGACGAGTCGGCGTCGGCGTTGGCAGACGAGTCGGTTTGGCAGCCGCGGGCTCCGATTGAAGAAGAATAAAGCTGGGCCAGTTTTGAGGAAGAAGAAAGAAGCTTGATCGCTCTGTTCCTATCGGAAGGGTTTAGTAGCAGCGGAGTCAGGGTATGTGTAGAGGTCCGGCGGGCGGCCAAGGCGAGGCTGCCGCCCGCCGGTGAAGCAGAATGACTAGGTTCTTAACCTTGCTCTAATACCATGTTAAAATTGATGTATTATTGATTGTAGTATTGATTCTGTATTACAAGATTGATTAATATCTGATTGATGTGTTACAAGATTTATAAATTACAATTCCTATACAATCTATATATAGAAGAGAATGTGGTAGTAGGTGTAGTGGAGGTGATAGTGGGTTAGGTGAAGTGGAGTGTGTGGTGAAGTGGAGGTAGGTGAAGTGGAGTGTGTAGTGGAGTAGGTGAAGGTAAAGATGGGAAATTCTAACAAAAATAGACAATACAATTGACTTAAAGCAAATATTATATAGGATTGCAAATTATACACTTACATCAACACTCAAACATATGACATATATCTACTGATACATGTGGGTGTGAATCATTCGAAGGAGAGAAAGAAAAAGAAAGTGAAGGAGAGCGTGTTAGTTCCATCAAGAGAAATATAATAACTACTAACCTGCTTTATGTAGATACTTTTCCCTGAATAATTGGGGCCAGTGATGATATTAATCCTTCCTGAAGAAGTGTGACTTTGTTAGTTTAACAAGAATAACTAGTATATTCGAATGAGAAAAGACTTTATTGGCGAGTGGAGTAAGAAACCAATATACTTAGAGATGTTTAACTACAAATACCATCATCATGAATCTTTGTATCATTGGGAATGAAAGTATCTACAGTCATTTCCTGCAAAACATGTCTGAATTAACTACTTGTTAGGATTCCTTTGGTGGATGCCCAATTTTTTCTCTAATCTATTATAATATGACCTTGCAAATAAAATCATTGACATATTGTAGACTGTACTAGACAACCTAACCTTCCATTCTGTATATCAAGCAAGTCTTCTGCAGTCAAAGTTGGCCTCACATAATTGTTTTGACGAGCAACCAATGCCAGTGATAAAAAGCTGGGTGACAACATGAAAAAATACAGTGAGGAATTTTCCTTTTCCTTTTTTTTTTTTTGAAAAGTGAAAAAATATCACGACATGAAAACCTAACAAGATATTGCAATGCAAATAAAATAGATGTTACTAAATTACCAGTCATGTTCAGCTGAAAAATTCAAAGCCTTGAGAAGATATGCTGAGAATAGAAGAATTTGTGACACCAAGTCCCCAGTAATTGCCCTCTCCATGTCTTCAAAAAAGGAATGGAAGATAAGACATTAATCTGTTTTTAATTTTTTTAAAAAGCATCATCAAATCACTCATAAGTAAACTGTTGGGGCTACATTAAGTTCATCAATGATTTGGTATAAATCCACATTATTTTTATTTTAATCATAGGTTCCAAAGTTAACTTTTTCAAACTGGCAATGTGTTTTATAAGCATTTAAGCAATGAACACGTGTTTCCCTCAAGTGTCCAAAGCATGTCTGGTTCCACAAAAAAAAAATGATAATAATAATAATAATAATAATAATAATAATAATTTGACACGTTTGGACACATGTTCGGGGTGTCCAATGAGTGTCAATGTTCAATATGCTGTCAGATGCAAACATGGCACTTTTTTTTAGTAATGTATGTGCTTCTTGGCCAAGCAGTTTAGAAATTGTCATCTGGAATAACAACACATAGCAGAAGAGTGAATTAGACTACAGACCTAGGATTTTGTGATATATATCCCCAAGAAGGTTGTCCAATTCTCGTGTCTTCAAGGTGCAATAGAAAAACTTTTCATGTCTCCATCTTCATTTGAGAACTACATTTGGTGGCACATTTTCTAGTATGAATGAAAATATGCAAATTAACTGCATAAACTATTAGTTCCAATTTAGGTCATTGATTGACTTACAGCAAATTCAAAATCTTGAAGATTTTCTAGTGTGGTTTCATCAAGTTTTTCTTCGAAAACACACATCAGGTAACCTACATATAAACAAAAAAGCCATAGCATTAATCAATGTACTAAAGCTTAAAATCAATAACCGACATAGCAATCCCAATTGGCATACTTTAAAAAAAGAAAATGAAAACGAAAAGAATCATAAAAAGTGTTCTTCGGATTAAGAATATTACAAGAAAGCTCTTGTTAAAGCAAGATTCTCATGATCTTTTAAAAGGAAATGTCATATAATATATCATGTCCATGTGTGATTCTAGGACAATTTCAAGATGGATAATAAAATCCAAATTAAAATTTTCAAGTTAATGTAAAGAAGATTACTTTCTATTAGGTGTAAGCAGCGGATATACTGATCCGCCAAAACCGACCGAACCGAACCGAACCGATCCACTGCATTTTGAATGGATGCGTGATGACGAGCGGGCGGTTGCGGATTGATTTTCTCTAATCCGCCAATTTAGCGGACGGATGGCGGATTTGAGGTTCCTTTGACCGCAATCGAACCTCCAAACCGCAAGCACTCCTAGTAATTTATATAAGACTTTGTGTTTTCAGTTTATTTAAATATTTTGTTTGTGTTTTCAATTAAAAAAGAGTTTAAATATTCTGTTGAAAAAAAGTTTTCAACTTGAATATCTTTTTTAAATTGAAAAAAATAAACGTATTATTTATCTATATTTTTTGGTTTTTAAATCTATCTCTAAAAATAATAAATAGAAAATATAATATATGCAGGTTGGTTTTTGTTTTCAAAAACAGATATAGATGTAACAATACAGAGACATACAACCTCTACTACTGCTCTATTCATGATTTTGGTGGTTTGAATTGTTTTTATATTTTAAGAACCATAAATTGTAATACTTTATGTGGATAAGACATGCTGTGATTGCAGTATGTGGATGAGACATGCAGTGATTGTGATATTCTAAAGTTTCAAACTTTCTTGCTTTGGATGAGGTATGCAGTGATTGTAATATTTTTTTAAGTCATTAACTGTAATACTTTCTTTTTTTTTTTTTGAGGAAGTGCACAAGTTGAATTATGTTGCAAATTTATAAAATGTTAAACCGCCAAACCGATTCGCATCCATCCGCCAAACCGCCAATCCGCTCAATCCACATCTGCCGGATTGGCAGACGGATGCGGATTGATTTTTCCCAATCTGGCGGACAGATGGCAGATTGGAGGTTCCGTGGCTGCAACCGACCCGCGCCCACCCCTACTTTTTATAGTTTTTTTTTATTATTATTATTTTGCTCTTATATGTTGCTTGTTTGGTCATGAGCCACAAGTTTTCACAGTTGGAAGACCTCCATGAATGGATGAAAGAAAATAAAGAATAGAAGAAACTAAAGTTGGATGGATCAAACCTGTTCCTCATCAAGAAATCTTCAATCCATATGAAGATGGGATCATTCATTAAATATCTAATGATATTGCTTGGTTAGATTTTTCAAAAAACACTTTTCAAAAAATTATACTTTCTTGTTTTCCGTGTTTTTTTTTGTTTTTACTGAATTTTTTTACTATTTTAAGCAATTTTTTTTTTACTTTTTAGACATACTTAACATAAATATACCTTAAAAGTAAAAAAATTGTGAAAAAAACCTTTTAAAAATTCACTAAATACCAAAAATACAAAAAAAATTACAAGAATTCAGTACGTTTTTTTGTATTTTTATGTATTTATTAATCTTTAAAAATACTTTTCACAAATTTTTTTATTTTTTAGATACATCTAAGTAAGGTGTATCTAAAAAAATAAAAAAAAAAATGTTTAAAATTTTAAAAATATTCACTAAAAACAAAAAAATATGAAAACCAAAAAACTCAATTTTTTAAAAATTTAATCCAAAAAACTCAAACCAAACACAATAATTTTTAAAATTGGTATTGAAACAGAGACCAACCTATTTGATGTAAGAAACTTGTCTCCAGACATAATAGGAAGCCTAGCAAGTTCCAATGATGATACCTGTAAAGCACTTGTGTTATCAAAATATGTGAAGTCCTATCAAATTCATTTCTAAATTTGGTCTGAAAAGAAAATAAGAACAAGCACCTCTTCCAAAAATTCTGGCAATTCCTTATATATTTGTCTCAGCTCATCCAACTGCAATTCAACATGGTGGAATGATTTGTCAGAAGTGGGTTGGGGGGGTTGAGGGGAAGAAGAATAGTTGCAGACATTAAGAAAACTAGCAGCAAGAATATGAAGGACCTTGTATCATCACTCATGAATTTTGTATAACAACAAACTCAATCATTTCACTACTAATCTTGTTATTTGAACATTTTATAAAGAAGGCAGTGGATAGAGTAGGTGGCTTAGGCACAAGGTAAACAAATTAAAATTTTCTAATTCATAACTGTGATAAATAATCCTACCCCATTTGATGGGACTTAAGGCTAGGCTTGATTTGGTTTGATTTGATTTGGTTTATAATTACAATAAATAAGAGAATACAATACTATAGAAAATACCTAAAGGCTTTAATTTTATGAAATAAGATAAGATCACCAATAGGAAGGGTGTATTACCTCATCACAGAACCCTTCTTTCACTATTGTCCCATAACCCTTGTCTTTACTTCTGCTCACATCAATAACACCAATCACCTACACAACACAACACAAACACAAGAAAGTTACTCAAAACGTAATAAAGAAAGAAGCAAGTACACAATTAAAGAAAAAAGAATAAAGAAGAAACTTGTAAAAAACAAAGAGATTAATAAAATCAGTGAATCAATGACTACAGAAATGCAGTACTTCACATTGAAAGCCCTTTTCAACTGCACTTGCAAGGTCACCTGTAATTCTTGCATTGCAAAAAAAAAAAACATCAACAATGGCTTCAACTAAATGATTCCCCCTCGGGCAAGGGATGTGGAGTGGGAATGTTAGGTTTAACATCTTGGCAGAAATAAGAAATGGGAGGTTGGGAATAAGAAAGGGTGACCCAGTGCACGAGGCCCCTGCCAAAGTGGGGCCTGGGGAGGGCAAGATGTAAATAACCAATATAAGGCCTTATGTATCATTTAGCTTCATCTAATATTCATCCATTTCTGTTTGTCTTAGCCACTCCACTAGTTTACATCAGAACTAAAGAAAGTTAAGAAAAGATTTGAACCAAATCAACAACATAGTCATTGGTTACACTGGCAACCAAGCCTTATTTCGTCATTTTCAGACCTTGTTCTAGAATAATAAAAATATATATATATATGTTGTTCTCAATCTAAAAGTTTCTCCAATACAATAATTTCCTCTCTTTTGCACTTTTTTTTTTTCTTTCCTTTTTCTTTTAAACGAGCAGACAGCTTTGAATAAGGCTCTCACAAATAATTAGGGATAAAATATCAAAAGCTTAGTTTCAAGCAAGAGTTCTAATGTTACTAGACTAAAAGTCCTTTAGACAGACACAAATAGAACTTTGAGCACAAGTAAAGGTGTATGGCCAGTAGAGCGGAGTGGGATACATTTTCAGGCATCTTATTGAAGTCATTGGCTACCCTAGATTGAAGGACAGAACTTCCTGATCTCGGAACTTTGAGGAATCTTAGCAAAGTACATACAAAGTAGCCTAATGAAATATTAAGGTCTATAGATAAACTAACCAATTCATATACATAAGCCAAGTCTGTCAAAATGCATGATCCAGCCTGTGACAAATTTAAACACATGAACAAGAGATTGTGAGTATATGTCACACAAATTTAGAAAGAATTAGTTAAACTAATAGTTTTCATACCTATTGAACAATGTCCAAATTCAAATATTTCATTTGCTCTCGAAGACTTCCAGAAATGCCAACTTCAAATATCTTGTTCACATGTAGGAGTGAACAGATGCTCTATAAGAGAAAGTGTAAAATGGATTATTGTAACAACTGTACACGGAACAAATACCATGAAAGAGGAAATTTTACCTTCAGAAAAGCTGTCCAATCGCCAGTTGTACATGCAGAACTTGGGGAGTTGAATTTCTTCCAGAAGCAAAAGCAAAAGATTCATAAATTTAAAATCTGATTAAATACAGATTCATAAAAGAAACATAATACAAATTTTTTTTTGTGCCCATCATTTTGAACCACATAATAGTAAGTGTTCAAAAGAACTAGTGGCAATGTGCTACAACTACAAATTTCAGGCAAAATCTCCATTTCAAAATGACTCTTTTCAGCAAAGCAAAAAAAGGGGCTGTGTGAGGTTATTAAACTGATTTAAAGGTTTGCACTTTTACAAACCTTTAAATCAGATAGAAATAATTAATATATTGAAAGTGTGAAAAATTGCTTAGTTTCCAGCCACTGATTCACGTCTGCAGTTACTAATTGAAAAATGAAGTTTAAATTCTTTATTTTGGAAATAATACAAATGTAGGATATAGATAGAAGAAAGAACATAGGTAAGATATTAGTGCACCTTGAGTATGTGGAGGATATCCTTGACCGACTTCAGAGTTTCCCGTAAAGAAGCCAACAGTTCTTCAGAACAAAGGAAGAATGATATCTTCATTCTGTTAAAGTATATGAATTTTTCGCAAGGTAGATTAAGGATACAGAATTCAAATGCAGGGGAATCCATTTATTAGTTCATGTTTAGTTATGTAATCACCCTTCATGGAATAGTTAGAAATGTGGATTTCTAAATTTCATGCTCAGGGCTTGATTTCAGCCAAACCTCATCTTACAATGCTTTCAGGTTAACAGCCAAACCTCATCTTACAATGCTTTCAGGTTAACTATGTCATGTTCTAGCATTTCAAACTAGTGATTTAGTCCTGATAACATTAAAGTAATCTTGAGGGGATGAAAGGATACAACATTAAGACGACTATTAAGGTCATCAAGATCTAGTATAGGCCTCAGGAACCAGCTCTTAGTGCAAAGTAAACCATCATCCAGGGGTCTTGGGTTAAAATGGTTAGAAGTAGTAGAACAATAAATTTCTCAATTTGAATTTACCTCAAGAGACGTCTACCCATTGGTGTTACACACTGAAATAAGCACAACTAATTTATTCCAAATCCAAAAGATACTGCAGAGTTGAAAAGCAAATGGCTTTTGCATACCTTATTCATCATCCCAAACACAGAGAACCTGCAGTTCAATAATAACAACAAACATTTGTAATCAACAAAAACATCAAGGGTTGTTTCAGCATTTACCCTTCTTTTGCTCTGCCAATGCCCATATGGCTTGGATGTTTGTCTATTTGAAATATTTATTGGCTCAACACTCTCGGTATCTCCATGGTCCGCATCGACTATGCTCCGTGGGGCCTTAACCCTCCTCACATACACCCTCGTGCCACTGAAATCTTCACCGTCCGTGAAGGCACCCTCGAGGTCGGCTTCGTTACTTCCAACCTTGAAAACCGTTTTATTAGTAAAGTTCTTTAGAAAGGTGATGTGTTTGTGTTCCCAATAGGACTCATTCATTATGAAAGGAAGTGCTATCGCGATTGATGGGTTAAGCAGCCAGAATCCTGGTGTTATGATGGTGGCCAACGCTGTTTTCCGATCAAAACCAATGATTTCTGGCGATGTTCTTGCCAAGACATTTCAAGTTAATATGACGGTGGTTGATGCAATTCAGGGAGGGATGTAGGTGATGAAAGAAGGAATGTGAGGAGGATGAAATTTCATTTAAAGTACTTTCTTTGTGATTTTCATGTATCTACTAGGGTTTGTCTTTTTACATTCATGGTATGATGAAGAAATGTTTTTGTGTGTGATAGAGTAAGTTTGGAGGTTTGAGATTTTTAATCATATTTTTAATTGCGTATTCATAATAGGAGCGAAATTTCATTTAAAGTACTTTCTTTGTGATTTTCACATATCTAGTAGGATTTGTCTTTTTACATTCATGGTATGATGAAGAAATGTTTTTGTGTGTGATAGAGTAAGTTTGGAGGTTTGAGATTTTTAATCATATTTTAAATTGTGTATTCATAATTGGAGTGAAACTTACACAATTATACCATGTGAGTTTTGCTTCAATTATGAGTACACAGTAGAAAATATGATAAAAATGTTCTGAGTAAAATTGTTATTGATAACAAAATTTGTATTTCCATTTATTTGTTGTAAGAGCTCACAATTAACTTATTGGATATTGCATTTGTATATTTTCATGATTCATGTTCCTTTCTCTCTTTTCATATTTTTTTTTTTTTGGGTAAAAGTTTAGAAAATAATTTATATACAAAAACTTCACATTACTTTAAATGAACTTATAATATTAATTCACAATCCATAATTAAACCAAATGCATGAATCACAAGGACACAATAATCTCATTAGTAGAAATGTAATTTTTGATATTTTTGTCATTCAAACATAGTTTCCAAACAAATAATGTGATTAGATTTGGAATGGTGTTTTTGATCATTCAAATATATATATATATTTTTTTTCTCTTTAGAGTAATGCTGTGACGATTAAATTTTTATACCAAATTGACTTACCAATCAGACGTGGCACCTTTCACTAAATTATTATTTGTTGGTAATAATTGAAGATGAGAACCCATTGTTGTCAACTTTTAAATTGTTCAATTTCTATCACGCTCCAAGTTCTGTGACAACGCCTCACACTCATTTAAGTGAGCATGCAAGACTAAGAGTCCAACACATAACCAATAATGTAAAATACTCAAATTAAATCCTTAAATATCATAATACTAAAAACCATACAAATAAATAATTCTCATCATATGAAACTGTCCACCAAGTCCACCAATAAAATAAAAAAAAAAAATCCAAGTGCTTAAATCATAATCCTACTCTCGGCACTCCTACAAGTAAAAACCCCGCGCAGCTCTACTCCTCAGAATCTGAAAAAAATAAAATAAGGGTGAGCTAGACAGCCTAGTAAATAACCAACCATTACCGCAAGCTGGATCAAGTATACAAATATATATATATATATATATTGCTACCATTCAATAAATGAACAATTATTTTGTAAGATGGTTTCATAGCTGAAAATAAACAGTGTAGCAATACATTTTAATTGAAAAGACAATGAGATGATTCGACGAAATTTCGTTGTTCAAATTGATGGTTCGATATTCAATAATTCAATGATGCGATTCACAAAACCCAAGTCTTGGTGACTACGGTCACTTAGCTTGTGACAAGGCCCAGAACCACACATAGGCCGGTGGTAAAGCCCCAAAAGAAACTAGTTTATGTGCTAATAAATAATCCCTATTGGCTAGGGTCCAAATCATAGTCAAACTAGAGTGATGTTCAAAATTTAAACAATACACAACTTTTAAATAAAATATTCGATATTTTCAGAATAAACATTTAGTACAATTTTCATAATAGTTCCATAAAATATTCAAATAATTTTCATAATAATATTCGATGCTATTTTATACTTGACCCATATTTTATTTTAAGAGAACATGAAGGTTACGAATAAATACTTATAATTTTAAACGATTCAATTTGAATAAAAAATGTACCAACAGTGATAGAGGGTTACTTACCTCAAACGCTTAGAAATAATATTCCAACACCAACTCCAAACACCCTACTCCACCACTTCAATCACACAAACCTAATAAATAAAACCTCAAATAAATTAATATTTTTATGTTACATAAACCCACAAAAGCCCCACCATTTTAGATTAATTGTGATGGCCCGGGTGTTATCCGTCTTGTTTCTTTTTATTTAACTTCTATTTTGCCTCGTTAGTGTGTCAAGTTCCACTTAAGTTTGGTTGATCTTTCGGGTTGTGGTGATTTGGGAACTCTCCTTGAAATTTCCATCCTTGTTCGTTTCAGTGTTAATGTTTTCCTTGCTTTGGAGGGTGCTTGGTCGAGTCCAGAGTGCCCAGGGGGTTTGGACCAGAAATTCTGGGCTGGAAACCAAGGCCCGCACGTGCGGGGGCCATGGGTCGCACATGCGGGAAAGGGCCGCACGTGCGGGAGGCCAAGCCGCACGTGCAGAATTCAGGGGTTTGTTTGGCTTGCATACTGCAAAATATGCAGGTGCGGAGCAAGGTGTGCGCATGAAGGGCCGTACGTGCGGGGATGGGAGCCGCACGTGCAGGACGTCTGGGTAGTCAGAGGCTCTGTTTTTCTTTCTCTTTTAGGACTGTTTGTATCTCATTTATTTCACACTTTTCTCTCTCTAAAAACACATTTGCTCCCCCTTCTCTCTAGAAAACATCATCAAACACCAAAACTCTTTGATTCCTACAAATCTTGGAGTCTAGATCCACCATCATCCCTCTCTATTTTGGTGAGCAAGCAAGAAGTACATTGTGTGGTGGAGATTGAGCTTTGACAACCTTTGATTTCTAGGGTTTTCCCCTCTCATCATCTCCATTTCTTCATCAAGCTTGAGGTAGGGATTTCTTGAGTTATATATACATGTTTTGCTACATTGATGGTGGTTTCAGAGTTCTCTCAAAGTTTTGTGTTGATTTTAGGGTTTGGGTCATAATGTAGAGAAATTTTAAATGTGGGTTTCCAAAACTCAATCCTTGTTACTCTATGTTGATTGTTCATTCATATAACCTAAGAAATGTGATTTTAGTTGGGATTTACCAAGGAAAGGAGAAGTGTTTTGTCTTGATGTTACCCCTTTCACATTTCCGTTAGTTCTCATTACAATATAATTCCCCTTAAGTAAACATGATGAGAATGCAATAATGGTAATCATTCATTTCATGCACATTAACGATAATTTATCAAATAAGAATGCGACGCAATAATCAATATCTCATAATATTTCTTTATTTTCAAATATCTCTACAACAAGATCAATTAATTTCAATTTCTCATTTCTTCTCTTGCAATGTTATTTCACAACATAACCATGTGCCTTCCATTCATAGCAACAACCACAATCAATCGCCATGCACAATTCATAGCAAGTTAGCCTCTTCAAGACTATATATATGATGTTCTCAACATAACTCTCCAAGATTTTACAATTCTTACATTTCAAGGCACACAACCACTTATCATTTTCCAACAATCCATGTTCTAGTGTTTAACAATTATATGAAAATAACATCTCATTTCCCTTACCTCACATAGATGGCTATTTCTCTAAACATTAATGAAATTTACTTTCATTCACCCTCTTGACATAAAAGAATAAAGAATTTCATAGGTATTTTTCTCATTTGCCAAAATTCCCAAATTCCCAAATTTTAGGGAGTGTAGATGACTTTGATAAGTTGGCCTAAGTGTCCTTGGTGAAAGACCAGAAACCTGTGCGGATAGGTGTCGAGCCTTCCGGTTAATACTGGTAAAAATGACAATTTCGTAGTACTTGTAGAGTCTACTTGTAGACACCAGCCTAAGGATTACCAGTGTCGTATTTACCGCCCCTTATTGATTAAAAATAAGAATGTTTGAAATAAGCTGAGATTGCAAATTTTATTGAAAGATGGTAATCTTTAAAAGAGCATGAAATGGATTTTCTTTAAAAGGTGCGTGACATGGCATTGACATTTGCATTTTTAATTGGAGTTGCATAACTGTATATACTTTGTGGGAATTCTCTACTGGGCTTTATGCTCACCCCTATGGGATTTGGTGCAAGTAAGGATGTTGTGATCCCACCAAGCTAAGGGTGTGGATATGTTTTTGTGAAGAGTAGATCACTCTTTCTTTTTTCGTAATTTTTGTAAAGCCTAGGGCTAATTTGGTATGGATCCGAAAGACCATTTTGTGTAACCGGACTATTGCCTTAGAAGATGTAAGCCCGTAAGGTCATCTCTTTTATTTTATTTTTATTTTGAGACTTTATGTTTCACATGCTATAGATTCAGGTGTTTTCTTATCATTGAATGTATATTTGCATGTGGAACCTTTGTATAAACCATGGAGATTTTTGATACAAAGAATGGAGAATGGTTGTAATTAATGAATGTATGTGGTTGATGTATAATTCATGTTGGGATTAATTCAGGGCGTAACAACTTGGTATCAGAGCTACCAGGTTTGAATACTTGGGGGCTCACGAAAAGTGGTTGCCATACCACGATGGGTTAATTTCGCATGACTAGGAAATGTTTGTTTATTTGAGATTATGTGATAGCATGTTTACGTGACTATGTGGGTATGTGATTGGACTTTTGGGATGTTATTTGCGCCTGTTAGATTCCTTGAAGTCTTCTTAGAAGGGTACTTGATCAATACTCATTCTACTAAGAATTCTTGGTTTTTCATAGGACGAATCTCATCACTAAAGGATATTTCGTATGTGTTTATGTGACTAAGTGCTTATGTGGAGTGAATTAAATTATTTGTGTGATAAAGTATATGGAATTGCTATAGTTTAACGTGTGAGGCAAGTTGCGAGCACATTTGGGATGATGTGCTAAATTATTTACCTTGATTCTCAATTAGAATGTCGGGAAGGATTCGAACACGAGGTGGTAGGGGTGGAAGGCGAGGTCGAGGTCGCCGAGGTGTATATGAGATACCGGTCCATGAGGTCCCAATACAAGAAGAGGTTCTAGGCCAAGTTGACATGGCCAAACAAGTGGGGCAAGCGGAAGTGTCGGGAGAAGCCGGCCAAGTCACAAAAGGGGCTCTAGCCTGGGAGATGGTTGGGGCATTGAGGGAGTCCATGAACATACTTAGGGCGGAGACCCAGGCTAGGGAGAATGTTGTGGAGACAAGGGCGAGCTTCCTCACGAGGGAGTTTTTGCGGGCCAAGCCGGATGAATTCCATGGTGGCCCCGAGCCAAAGAGAGCAGACGAATGGCTTGAACAAACCATGAAGACCTTCGAAATGCTTCACATCGAGGATAGTGAGTTGAGGGTGACCCTTGCTAGCTACTATCTCAAGGGTGACGCAGGCCAATGGTGGAAGTATGCCAAGGGCGGCATAGAACCTACATGGGAGGCATTTGTGGTGGCCTTCCAAGACAAGTACCTACCTCCCACGGCTAGGAAGAGATTGAGGCAAAAGTTCCAAGACCTTAAGTAGCTTAACATGATCGTGGCCAAGTTCGAAGCGGCCTTCTCTAGTTCGTCTCGGTTTGCACCGGAATTAGTAGCAATGGAGGAACGTCGTTGCTTTGAGTTCGAGAAAAGGCTTAGAACTAAGATCCTATTCAAGGTTGTCGGGAACATGATCCGAAATTATGACCGTCTTGTGGAGGCAGCTGCACATGTGGAGATTACGGTTAGGGGTGTGTGCAGTGCGGGTCGGTGCGGTTTAAGAGAAAAATAGAAACCGTATGGCGGGTGGCGGATTAATAAAAATGTCATTAGAATTTGCCATTTTCCTTATCAAAAACCGGCGGTTCGGTTGGCAAATAATGGCGGATTTGCCTTGGCGGTTCGGGCGGATTGGCGGTTTATAAAAAATATAATTCAAATTACAAAACTTAAATTAAAGAGTAAAAAAAAGACGAGAGATACCGTGATGTTAAGCATCTTGCGAAGCTTTCTTCTAATGCAGCAAGTGTAGCAACAACATGATAATATCAATGACTATGCCATCAGTTCATTACAAGCATCTATGGAAGCTACAATAATCAAATACAATACATAAAATTAATATCATTCAGGGTTTACAATATATTGAAAATGTTTACTGTTGAAAAGTATTTAGATTGAAAAGTGAGCTAATGCAAGTTTGCAACATGGCCAGAAAAAAAAAAAGATTGAAAAGTGAATTGGAATCGAACTTTATTTTTTGGATTACTGATATCTTGAATTCCCCTCGAGTAGTAATGTAATACTATATTCTAAGATATAGAACAACAAGCAAACTTAAGTAAAAAAGAATTTTTAGAATCTTATAAAACATGATTTAATAGCGGTGCGGGTCGGTGTGGTTTGGAAGAAAAATAGAAACCGGCGGATTGATAAAAGTGTCACTAGAATTTGCCATTTTTCTTACCAAAAACCGGCAGTTCGATTGGCAAATAATAACGAATTTGCCTTGGCGGTGCAGTTTGGTGCGGTTTTGGTAGTTTCGGCAGTTTCGGCGGTATTATGCACACCCGTAATTACGGTGGAGGTTGAAGAGGAGAGGCTTTGGAATTTGAGGTCTAGGGGCCAAGGGTCGCAAGGAGATTATAGGCCTAATAAGAAGAGTAAGAGCACCCTTTCATCCCAATCCCAGCCCTAGCAACAACAGTCTAGATCTACCTTTCCCTTGCCTAGCGCGAGGTTGGGAAGGGGTGCGCCGAGTGGGTTTTCTTGCTTCAAGTGTGGCCAACCGGGTCACAAGGCCTTTGCATGTCCACAAAAGGGAGGATGACAGCAGATGTTGCCACCACCACCACCTAACCGATCTCAGAGTCAGTCTTAGAGTAGAGGGCAGGGACCTACTTGCTATCAGTACGGTCAGTCAAGGCATATGACGAGAGCATGTCCGCAGTTGGGAGGCGCATCTGGCGCATTTGGGTCGAGGCAGACTCAGAGCCACCAGCAGGCTCACTCAGCTTAGACTTCACGAGTTCATCAGGGAGCCGCTTCGGTTCAGTCAGTACAGTAGGCCTATGCTCCGAGGGATGAGCAGGTTGACCAGAGGGCACAGGGGCGCATGTATGCTATTACCGCGCCAAAGCAGTTGTCAGGACCCTCGGTTGTGAGAGGTACTTTTATTGTATGTAATTCTTTGGCCAGTGTATTGATAGATACGGGTGCGTCTCATTCATTCATATCTGCTGCATTCGCATCTGCATTAGGGTTAGAGGTGGCACAGTTAGCATCTCTGCTCAGAGTAGAGTCACTATTTGGGGGTACAGTTGACTTAGATCGGGAATGCCGTGGTTGCGAGATAGGGGTTGCTGGTCGTAGACTCTCGTTTGCTTTTGTGTTGCTAGACATGTTGAGTTTTGATGTTATTCTAGGCATGGATTGGTTGTCTTTGTATTGGGCAATGATTGATTGTTTCCGACGGAGGGTCACATTGTGCATTTCGGGTGGTGATTGTTTTTATTTTCTGGGGGACAGGGTTGATCGGGTCTTATCACTAGTATTTGATCCTCAAAGTAGGAATGAGCTTAGTGGTCTTTTTGTTACTCTTTTGGATAATGAGAGTGGCGGGACTCAAGTTTAGTTGCCTAGGGTAGTGTGTGAATACTCGGACATGTTTTCCAAGGGCCTTACTAGTTTGCCACTCCACTGTGAGATTGAATTCACGATCGACTTAGTGCCTAGAACGGCACCAATTTCTATGGCGCCGTATAGATTTGCACCAGCAGAGTTGCATGAGTTGAAGATTCAACTCCAAGAGCTTTTAGACAAGGGCTTCATTCGCCCTAGTACGTCACCTTAGGGAGCGCCGACCCTCTTTGCGAAGAACAAAGATGGGTCGTTACGGTTGTGTATTGATTACCGCAAACTGAACCGAGTTATTGTCAAGAACAAATACCCTTTGCCTAGAATAGATGACTTGTTCGATCAACTTAAAGGGTCTTGTTGCTTTTTAAAGATAGATTTGAGGTCGGGGTACCATCAGTTGAGAGTCCGGGAGGAGGACATCCAGAAAACGGCCTTTCATACGCGTTATGGCCACTATGAGTTCCTAGTAATGCCCTTTGGGTTGACCAATGCACTGGCTTCTTGCATGGATTTGATGAACCGAATTTTTAGGGAGTACTTGGATCACTTTGTGGACGACATCCTAATTTATTCAACCTCCGAGGAGGAACTGTCAAGTGAAGGGGTGATCGTAGATTCTTCCAAGATAGACTCTGTACAGGATTGGGAGCAACCTAAAAATGTTTTTGAGATTCGAAGTTTCTTGGGATTGGCGAGGTACTATCGGCGGTTTGTGAGAGACTTTTCTAGATTAGCCACGCCTTTAACTAGATTGACTAGAAAGGGGGTTAAGTTTGTGTGGAGTGAAGCTTGTAAGAAGTCCTTCCAAGAGCTAAAAACTAGATTGACCACGGCACCGGTGTTGATAATTCCAGAAAGGGGTTTGGGTTATACTGTCTTTTGTGATGCTTCTCGGGATGGGCTTGGTTGTGTTTTGATGCAAGAGGGAAAGGTTGTAGCGTATGGTTCACGTCAATTGAAAACTCATGAGAAGAATTACCCCACTCATGACCTAGAACTAGCAGCGGTAGTGTTTGCCTTGAAAATTTGGAGGCATTACTTGTATGGTGAGAAATTTGAGGTTTTCTCCGACCATAAGAGCTTGAAATATTTGTTTTCCCAGAAAGATTTGAATCTAAGACAACGAAAGTGGATGAAGTTCTTAGAAGACTATGATTTTGAGTTGCACTGTCACCTGGGGAAGGCCAATGTAGTGGCCAACGCCTTAAGTCAAAAAATCGTGAGCAGATTGGCGAGTGTGGCCATTCGGGAGTGGGTTATGTTGGGTGAAGTTGGCAAGTTCAAATTGCAATTGGGTGAGTCCAGAGAGGGTGCAGCATTGTTTACATTGAGTGCTCAACCCACCTTAATTAGCAAAGTTGTAGAGGCACAAAAAGGAGATCGTGAAGTAGAGCTAATTCGTGATAGGATCTCCATTGGGAAGGAAGAGAAGGGTTTGAACATCCATTCGGATTAGAGTGTGCGCTACCTAGACCGTTTGTTTGTACCTGAACCATGTAGAGAAGAAGTGCTTCTAGAGTTCCACTACTCACGCCTTACGGTACATCCGGGAGGCACCAAAATGTATCGTGATCTTAGCCGTCAGTTTTGATGGAGGGGTATGAAACGGGATGTCGCATCCTTTGTGTCCAAGTGCCTTACTTGTTAACAAGTGAAGTCCGAACACCAAAGGCCAGTGGGTTTGTTACAACCTTTGCCTATAGCCGAGTGGAAGTGGGAGCACGTTACCATGGACTTTGTAGATGGGCTTCCTAGAACACAGCGGGGCAATGATGCCATTTGGGTAATTGTTGATCGGTTGACTAAGTCCACACATTTCATTCCAATGCGTACTAGCGACTCAGTTGAGCACATGGCAGAGTTGTATGTTAGAGAGATAATTCGGCTTCATGGGGTTCCGATAACCATTTTGTCGGATAGGGATCCTCGTTTTACCGCCTGGTTGTGGCAAAGCCTTCAAGAGACCTTGGGAACCAAGTTGACTTTTAGCACCGCTTATCACCCTCAAACCGATGGGCAATCGGAGCGCACCATTCAAATTTTGAAGGACATGCTTAGAGCTTGTGTCCTAGATTTCAAGGGGTCTTGGAAGAGGCACTTACCGTTGATTGAATTCGCCTACAACAATAGTTATCAAGCTAGTATCGAGATGGCGTCGTTTGAGGCCTTGTATGGCCGACCTTGTAGATCACCAGTCTATTGGGCCGAGGTAGGGGATGCACCATTGTTGGGTCTGGAACTTGTTAGGGAGACAACCGAGAAAGTTGCTCTCATTCAGAAGAGGTTAGCTATGGCCCAAAGCCGATAAAAGAGTTATGCCAATAAGAGGAGACGACCCTTGTCCTTTGAAGTAGGTGATCATGTGTTCCTTAAAATCTTACCTAGGCGGGGTTTGATGAGGTTTGGCAAGAGTGGGAAGTTGTCTCTGAGGTTCATTGGGCCTTTCGAGATATTGGAGAGGATCGAGGAAGTGGCTTACCGGTTAACTTTACCGCCACAACTTTCGAGGGTTCACAATGTGTTTCACGTGTCCATGCTTAGGAAGTACGAACCCGACCCTTCTCATGTGTTAGATTGGCTAGATTCAGAGGTAGATGAGGATGCCTCCTACAAAGAGCGGCCAGTTCAAATCTTAGATACCCGAGAACAAGTGTTAAGAGGCAAAACTATACCGTTAGTAAAGGTGTTGTAGAGACACTATGGGATGTAGGAGGCAACATGGGAAAGGGAGGCAGAAGTCCGCTCCAAGTATCCAGATTTATTTGAGCATGTTTGATTGCTTTCTTTTAATTGTAATGTTACCTTGTGTTGAAGGGAAAACATTTTGCATTGTGGATCACATGTTGTGGTATGTATTGTTGATTTGAGTACAAGGTTATGAAAGAATGATATTTTGTTCTAAATTAGGTCCCTTAGTCTTGTCAATCCCACGAACAACTTTGTTAATTGAGTTGTAAAATTTCCTTACTGTTTTGTCTTCCTCGCTCGAGCGAAGACTACGTCTGGCTTAAAACCTAAAAGAGATGAATGTGCGCTCGAGCGAAGCTTGCGTGGCTCGAGTGGAGAATTGTGTCTGTATAAAAACCTGAAAAAGTTGATTGCTCGCTCGAGCAAAGGTTTCGTGGCTCGAGCAAAGGCACTTATGGAAATCACACGAGTTAAGTTCCTCGCTCGAGCGAGAGAAGCTTCGCTCGAGCGAGCTTCAAAATCCAGGATTTCTATAAGTAGTTGTTTTTCTCCAAAACTAGGATTACTTTTCAGATTTACTTTGAGGTTTTCTAAGGTTTTCTTCTAGAGGGTTTTTGTGAGTTTTCCTTGATAAAATTGAATGAGTATTAAACTCTTGAATTGAGAAGCACATATCAAGGAGGTTGATCGAATACATACAAGAGTATTATTTTTCGGTGGATTCCGAAGATTCAAACGTAGAGTTTCAAAGGTGTTTGATTCTGTACGTAGTCATTGATTCGACAAGTGAAGTTGTGGATTCAACTTCAGGTTGATCAGTTCCGAGACGAAGGCTTGGTGAAAGAGTTACAGAAGGTTTGAAGACAAATTAACTGAGTTGGGTAATTTGTGTGTTATCTTTGTAATCTTTCTTTCTTCAGTAGTGGATTGATTCGTGGCGTTTCGCCCGTGGTTTTTGATTACAATTGAAGGTTCTTCAATTGTGATTTTTCCACGTAAAAATCGTTTGTGTCGATTTATTGTTTATTCCGAAAACAACAATCTAAATCACTTTTGTAAGTGCTTGATGATTTAGATTGTGTGTTTTGAATAATTGGGAATTGGAATATTTTAATCCCGATCTAATCACGAATTACTTAGGATTTTCAATTGGTATTAGAGCGGGTCACTCTTTGTTTTTATCAAAACTATAGGAGTGTGATTTTGTGTGACTAGTGATATGGATTCTATTCGTGAAGGTAACTCGACCCATAGACCTCCTTTACTTGATGGTACAAACTATTCTTATTGGAAAACTCGTATGAGAGCGTTTTTAAAATCCATCGATGAGAAAGTTTGGCACTGCGTGATCTATGGGTGGAGTGAACCTATTGTCACCATTGATGGTGCTGATATTCCTAAACCCCTTGATAAATGGGACACAACTGATTACCAAAACTCAAGTTGGAACAGTAAGGCTCTCAATTCCCTGTTTTGCTCCGTCACACCTGCAGAGTTTCATCATATCTGCACGTGTGAGGTAGCAAAAGAGGCTTAGGACATTCTTGAAACGATTCACAAAGGTATTACTTATGTCAAAAGGTCAAAACTTCAACGCCTCACCTCCGCCTTTGAAACCCTTTTTATGCGTGATGATGAGACGTTTGATGATTTCTATGCAAAACTTAGTGATATCGTGAATTCCTGTTTCACACTCGGTGAAAAAAATCCCTGAAGCTAAAGTTGTTGGAAAAATTTTGAGGTCTTTACCCGAGAGGTTCCAATCAAAAGTGACAGCCATTGAGGAGGCTCATAATGTTGATACCCTCAAGCTTGATCAGTTGGTTGGAAACTTGCAGACTTATGAAGCCCATCAGATTTCAAAGAAAAAACAAAAAGATAGTGTGGCTTTCACTAGTGCTCATGAGACTGCCAAAAGCTACGGAGACTGAATTTGATTTAGAGTCTGAGATGACGGCTATGTTTACTAAACAGTTTTAAAAAATTTTGAAGAAAAAGAAGCCTAACTTCAGAGACCCTATTTCAAAAGACAAGAGTAATGAAAAACCCAAAACTTTTTCACCAAAACTTGCTCCAAAAACTGAAAAGAAGATTGTAAAGGGGCAAGGGGTCAAGTGCTATGAATGTCAAGGGTTTGGTCATATTGCCCTTGAATGCCCTTCGAAAAAGAATCGAAAGAAAGTTTACACTGTGACTTGGGATGATGAAAGCGGGTCTAAGCAAGAACCCGAAGAACCTGAATCCGGTGAAGACGGGGATAGTGCTTTCATGGCATTTTGGTCCACTTGCACTCAACCTCTTCCAAAGCCGGTGGAATTAGCTCATGATCAGAACCTGCATCATGCTCCCACCTTTGATGGGAGTAACTACCTGTATTGGAATATCAGAATGAGGACGTTTCTGAGAGCTTTTGACCCAGATGGCTGGCAAGCCATTGAAGAATATATAGAAAGTGCTGACAATCCGAGCAATCAGAGAGCCTTGATTACTATTCTTGGAGCAATTTCTGATGAAGAACAGCAATGGGTTGCTCACTGCACAAAGGCTAAAGATGCATGGGAAATTCTGAGCCAATTTCATGAAAAAGGAGATTCACCTTCACTACCATCCAGCAACTTTTCTGCCTTAGTTGCCCGACTGGATAAGGTCAAGAAGAATGAGGAGCAAAAAGATGATGATGAAACATCTGAAAACAATGATGAGATTACTGCTGATGATCTACAACAAGCTTACGAAAAGCTTTATGATGAATCTTTGAAATTTGTCTAAAATCAATGACAAACTCACTCTCAAGCTCAAAGCATGTGAAAGCGAGAATGTCTAGCTAAAAGGAGAACTTGTAGCAGCAAAGCAGAATGTCATCAAGATCTCAAATGACAGGCAAGACCTATGTAGAAAACTTCTATCCTGTGAAACTGAAAGGAATGAACTTCTGAAAGTGTATTCCACATATGAAGAGAAGCTTGAAAGCCTTGAGATGTCACAAGCCACATTGGAAGAGATAGTCTGTCAGAAAGATGAAGAACTCCGTATTGCTAGAGCCACAATTGCTATATGGAACAAGGGTTCCAAATCTTTAGAAGACATCCTCAGGTCTCAAAAAATGGGTTGTGACAAAACTGGGCTAGGTTATGGTGCGACAGCTCACAAGGGATAGGCCTCTACTTCACATGACCTGAAGACTCAAGCAAAGGGAAAGTTGAAGGTAGACCAGGGTGATTCCTCTCTTCATTTACCTAAAGGGGGTAAGATCAACAAAAGGGAGGTAAAACCTGTTTTTATTTATCATCATTGTGGTAGGTATGGCCACATTCGTCCTTATTGCTTTGAATTGTTTGGTAAGGTGTCTCAAAAGGGTAGAAATTCGAATACTTTTTGGGTTAGGAGACAACCTTACATGTCTAGGCGGAATACCAAGATTCATGAGGGTGTTCACAACGCCAAGACATTTACCAAGACAACTAGACCTGATTTTGTTAAGACAAAAAAGATTTGGGTGAGAAAAGATGATTTGACTTGTTTAGTTGTTCACACTGCTCTAAAAGCACGTGACTCACACATATGGTATCTTGATAGTGGGTGCTCTCGTCACATGTCCGGTAACAAATCCTACTTCACCTCCCTTGAAAAATATAAAGGAGGAATTGTTACCTTTGGAGATGGCGGCACTTCTAGAGTCATTGGTAAGGGCTCTATAAGTGTTGCTGGTCTTCCCAAGCTTGAAAATGCCTTACTTGTTGATGGTCTTAAAGCAAACCTTTTGAGCATTAGTCAAATGTGTGATTCTTATCATGAAGTATTGTTTTCAAAAAATAAATGTGAAATTTTGGATAACAAGGGAAATACTGTCTTGCATGGAGTTCGCACATCTAATAACTGCTATGAGATTGTTACTACTAATGATCTCACTTGTCACTTAGCCATCATAAGTAACATTGATTTGTGGCATCAAAGATTAGGTCACATGAATTTCAAAGACCTAACTAAGATAGCCAACAAAGAGCTTGTGAGAGGAATACCTAAATTGGGTAAGAATCTGAATCATGTGTGTGGACCTTGTCAACTTGGGAAACAAACCTGTGGCCCTCATAAAAAGGTGAACAACTTTACAACCAAGCGTCCTCTTGAATTGGTTCACATGGACTTAATGGGACCTACTCGCACTGAAAGCATTGGAGGTAAAAAATATATTTTTTTAACTGTTGATGATTTTACTTGTTTTTTGTTGGTAAATTTTTTAAGGGAAAAATCTGATACGTTTGATGCTTTCCAGGCCTTAGTCCTTAAAATCCAAAATGAACAGGGTGTTTCCATTGGGCGTATCATAAGAATCCGAACTGATCATGGTCGTAAGTTTGAAAGTAGTTCATTTTTGAATTTTTGTGATATGCATGGAATTAAGCATGAATTTTCTGCACCTATTACTCCACAACAAAATGGAGTGGTTGAGAGGAAGAACAGAGTTGTTCAAGAAATGGCTAGGGTCATGCTCCTTAGTAAGAAACTTCCTCCAAAGTTTTGGGCTGAAGCCCTAAATACTGTTGTTTATGTCATAAATCGCGTGTATTTAAGGCCTGACACTTTACAAACTCTATATGAATTGTGGAAGGGATTGAAATCTAATGTAAAATACTTCAAAACTTTTGGGAGTAAGTGTCACATTTTCAAAGATAGAGAGCCTTTGGGCAAATTTGACTCCCGAAGTGATGAAGGTATTTTTTTAGGGTATTCAACCACTAGTAGGGCTTTTCGAGCCTATAACCTGTGAACTTCTTCTTTAATGGAATCTATCAATGTGGTTATAGATAACACAAGTTCACCTACTCCAGCAACAAATGAGGATGACAATGGTGAGTCTCCAATCTTGGATACTGAACCACAAAGTCAAAGAAAAGCTGAGGTCCAAGCACAAGAAGTTAAGATAGTACCATCCTCACAGGTAAGTCAAAGTCCAAAGAGTGCACAAAGTGACATCACTCTTGATGCTTCTGTTACCACAAGTCCTGAGTTCAAACCATCCAGTTCAACAGGTGATTAGAAGTGTATCGGATCGAATGAAAACCCGAAGACATATTCGGGATGAGGTATCACATATGTGTTATGTTTCACTAATTGAACCTAAGAATTTTAAAGAGGCCTTGCTAGATGATAGTTGGGTCAATGCTATGCATAAAGAATTAGGTCAATTTGAACGTAACAATGTTTGAACTCTAGTTCCCAGACCTAGAGACATGAATGTGATAGGTACCAAGTGGATCTTTAAAAATAAATCTGATGAGAATGGTACAGTGGTTAGGAATAAAGCTAGGTTGGTTGCTCAAGGCTACACACAAGTAGAGGGTGTTGACTATGATGAGACGTTTGCCCCAGTTGCACGTCTCGAATCTATTCGTATTTTACTTGATGTTGCATGTTTTCTTGGTTTCAAATTGTTTCAAATGGATGTGAAAAGTGCTTTTCTTAATGGGTACTTGAAAGAAGAGGCATATGTTGAGCAACCAAAAGGGTTTGAGGACCCTAAATGTCCAAACCATGTCTACAAGTTGGACAAGGCTTTTGTATGGGTTGCCCCTCGGGCTTGGTATGATAGACTTACTACCTTTCTTCTTGATAATAACTTTCAAAGAGGTAGTGTGGATAAGACTCTATTTGTGAAACATACTAAGTCTCATATTCTTGTTGCTCAGATTTATGTTGTTGATATTATGTTTGGATCCACTGCTGATCATCTTGTGAAATATTTTTCAGATTGCATGACACATGAGTTTGAGATGAGCATGATGGGAGAGTTGTCTTATTTCTTGGGTCTTCAAATTAAACAGTCTCCTTCTGGAATGTTTGTTTCTCAGACTAAGTATGCCAAAAATCTTGTGTCTAAATTTGGTCTTGAATCTGCCAAACATGCCCGTACTCCCATGAGCACCAGTCTTCACCTTTCTAAAGATTCCTCTAGTATTGATGTTGATCCTACCCTTTATAGGAGTATGATAGGGAGTCTTCTTTACCTCACAGCGAGTCGTCCTGGTATTGCCTTCAGTGTAGGTGTTTGTGCTCGTTACCAAGCCAGCCCTAAAGAGTCTCATCTTCTTGCGGTCAAACGCATCATCAAATATGTGAATGGTACATTGGGGTATGGGGTTTGGTTTTCTACTAATACTACAGCTAAAATTACTGATTTTTTTGATGCCGACTGGGCAGGGTGTGCTGATGATAGGAAGAGTACATCCAGGGGGTGTTTTTACCTTGGGAATAATCTGGTTTCCTAGCATAGTAAAAAGAAAAATGCCATCTCTCTTTCGACTGCTGAGGCTGAGTACATAGCTGCAGGGAGTTATTATGCACAAATGCTATGGATGAAGCAAATGCTTCATGATTATGGGATAGAACAGAACACTCTCACACTTTTCTGTGATAACACAAGTGCCATAAACATTTCAAAAAATCCTGTCCAACACTCTCGCACCAAACATATTGACATTCGTCATCATTTTATTCGAAAGTTAGTGAAAGAGGGCCTTGTTGTTCTTGAACATGTTCCCACTGAGCATCAAAAAGCTGATATTTTTACAAAACCCCTTGATCTTCTTCGGTTTGAGTTCCTTAGAAAGACCTTGGGAGTCATGCTCGATCACTAGAGTGTTACTTGTTTCTTGAGTAGGTGTGAGTGTTTTGGCTTTATGTGTGCTTGGATGCTATAATCTCATTGTCATTGATACCTGTTTTTCTTGCATCAAACTTTATATGTACACTACTCATGCTGTTTACAATATCACATTCTTCTTTGTTCATAGCTCATTTTGAATGCCCATGCTCAATAACCTCATGATCTCATTCTGTACACATCCTTAAGATAAATTGTTGCAGGGGTTTCCGCACGAGTGATCAAAGTTCTCTATGGACCACTAATAGTGTTTCTTGTACTTTTACAGTGGAATTGACTAATACTAGTATATCATGGGTGATGTTGAGTCTCTTAACCATCTACCATCATTTTTCACTTCCACGGTTTCTCCTTCAGTTCCTTAAAGTCCGTGCATTAGGAAAAAGGCTACCTTAGAGGCACCAACCAGGCCATCTTTTTTGATTTCATTCTTCTTTGGTTTGGTTTTCATACTCTTGAGCATGAATTCCACCAGTGAGTGCCTACAAGAAAGAAAAGAAAAAAAAATGGACTCATTGATTGAGGGGGAGCCTCCGCATTTACTCAACAAATACCCCATGATTCCTAGTGGTTTGACTTTTCTTTGTGATGTTTAGTTACCCTTGCCAGAGGTCCAGCCATCTGATCACTATGAGGATTAACTCTAGCTCAGTGGACTCTCATGGATTGCACACACACTTTATTTTGTGAGATCTCATGTTGGATTTTGAGTTGTACATTCTCATGTAGCTTATGATCACTGATTATATTTTATCTGCTTTGCTCATGATTTCCAGTGTCATTTTTTTAAAAATTACAAGTTTACATGATTCATGATGTGCAGATTATTTCATCTTAGTATCAATTTTTGCCAATTGTGATCATCTACTTGTGTTCCAGGTCTCACTTCATGATATTGAGTATCTTGCTTTTTGTTTAAAAAAAAAAAAAAGGTTTTTTTGGTTTTGTTTTTTTCTCTTCTTGGCTCGAGCGACGGAGTCCTTGCTCGAGCGTGCTTCTACTACTGCATTAGACCTGAAAGCGTGTGTTTTCGAGCGACAAGTTCTTGGCTCGAGCGACCTCTTGCGCATTTTTGTCCTTACTCGAGCGAGAGAGTCTTCGCTCGAGCGACCTGTCGAGATTCAAATTTTGAAACTATGTCTCTTCAGTTCATTTTTTCCCACCTCTTCGTGTTTCCTCTCTCTCTCCCTTAGGGTTTTCGTGGTCGTTATTGCTGCAATCTTCTGTTGTTTATCTCTTGATTTCGAAGCATTTTCCTTTTCTTCATCTGCATTCTCAGTGTTTGGTAAGTTTTTTTTTCTCTTTGTTTTTACTTCTTCGATTGTAATGGGATTGTGCCTCTGCTCTGTTATACTCTATGGTTTGCTTTTGGTTAGTTCATCTTGTTCTAGAGTTTGTCTCATGCTTCTAGGGTTCATGGTTTTGCACATGTGACTTGGATTTTCTACTAGGGTTTAACATTTGGGATTTCATTTCTGAGGGTTGTTTAATTTGTTTACTTAGTGTTTTAACCTTTTAGTGTTTAATTTGTGATCTTAGTACATTGTTTTTCTATTTACTCTCTTCCTGATTAGCCTATGTAGCATATTGGTGATCTCTATGATTTGTCCTGATATTGATTCTACTGATTCATGCCTTTCATCCATTGTTCCATCTATGATTGTTTGATTATTTCTCTCTCTGTGTTTAGTCATAACATTTATATTATGCATTTTGTTTCATTTTAACTACTGGACTACTAATGTTTGTTTACTTGGGTTTTTTTTGGTTTGGGTTTTGGGATTTCTAATATTTTTTTGGGGTCTCTTGTGTTGTGGGTTGCTAGTTTTTATCTGTCTTTGTCCTGCCTCTGTGTGTTGTTTAGTCATGGCTGAGTCTTCTAAACGTCGCAAGACTACGGTTTCCCATACTTCATTCAACACTGACAAATTCAAGTCTAAAGAAAAGTCTAAGTTGTTTAGGGAGTCATTTGCCACTCGTAAAGTTCATTTAGAGCGAAATGTCCTCCCTAGTGCATTTGAGGTTCTTACCATTCGGTCTTTATTTGATTCACTGGGATGTGATCAAGTGTTGCATTTTTCAGGGCCACAAAATCTGAGTCTCATCCGTGAATTTTATTGCAATATTCATTCAATTCGCAAAGAAATTCTGGTATCCTTTACCACTTGGGTTAGGAAGAAGTCTATTGTTATCACTGGGGATGTGTTTCAGCTATTTCTTGCTCTTCCTGAAGTTGGTAATTTTCATTTTCCATTTCTTACTCGGTCAGGTGTCGATTTTGATCGTGTTGCATCTGAATTATGTGGTGTTGACCGGACTTGGCTCGCCGAGGCACTCATTTAGCAAAATGAGTTGCTTCCTAGGTTCCGTCTTATGAATATCATAGTGTGTGCTAATCTTCATGTCACCACCCATTCCTCGCACATTACCCAGGACCAGGGATATGTGTTGTATTGTATTCATCATAGACTTCCCATTGATCTTTTAGAGATGATCGTTTCCAAGATGATTAGGGTCTTTGAGGGTAGAAAGTCTTTGGGGTTTCCTTATGGGTGTTTGCTTACTCGTTTTCTCACTTCTCTTGATATTCCTGTTTATGATGATGATGAGTTTGCACATCCTATAAAACCCATTACTAAATTGACAGTCTCCCAGAGTCAAGCTCATGTACGGGGAGGTGCGTCGGGGACTAGGAGTTCTGGTGCAGGTGATGATGATCCCCTTGCAGAGGAGGAGGAGTTTGAGGCAGCCACTGCCGGTGCACCTGATCTTCCTAAGATGCGGCCTCGCTCATTTCGTGGCCAGCTGCAGATGTTTGAGCAGTTTGTCACTCGTCACCTTGATCAGTTGGATGCTCACCTTGATACCCTTGACAGCCGACTTGATGAGCAGAGCACTATGCTTGCACAGATTCTCTCATTACTCTAGTTGCAAATTTTTTGTGGGGTATATATATTTGATGTTTTTGCAGGCAGGGTTTATTTTTTTTTTGGGTGCTATATATGATGTATATGGGATACTCATTCTCATGTTGTTTACATGTTTTTGGGATATATGTTTTTGCCTAATCATGATGTGTCTTTGCAGATAGCACAGGATTAGTTTTTTTTTTTGTATGGGCTATATGATGATGTCTTAATGGTTTATTATGTTGCATAACAAATTCTCTCCAAGTTTATGTTGTGCAGATTGGTTCTTTTGTGCAGATTGGTTGTTCCTCAAGATTGGTTTGCCAGTTGTTTTTTTTTTGGTTTTTAGTTGGTTTGTTTAGCTTGCTTGTTCGTTTGGTTAGGAAATTATGTTAGAAAGTTTTGTCCGGGTATTGATAAAGGGGGAGATTGTTAGGTCCCTTAGTCTTGTCAATCCCGCGAACAACTTTGTTAATTGAGTTGTAAAATTTCCTTACTGTTTTGTCTTCCTTGCTCAAGCGAAGATTGCGTCTGGCTTGAAACCTCAAAGAGATGAATGTGCGCTCGAGCGAAGCCTGCGTGGCTCGAGCGGAGAACTGCGTCTACATAAAAACCTGAAAGAGTTGGTTGCTCGCTCGAGCGAAGGTTTCGTGGCTCGAGCAAAGGCACTTATGGAAATCACGCGAGTTAAGTTCCTTCGCTCGAGCGAGCTTCAAAATCCAAGATTTCTATAAGTAGTTGTTTTTCTCCAAAACTAGGATTACTTTTCAGATCTACTTTGAGGTTTTCTAAGGTTTTCTTCGGGAGGGTTTTTGTGAGTTTTCCTTGATAAAATTGAATGAGTATTAAACTCATGAATTGAGAAGCACATATCAATGAGGTTAATTGAATACATACAAGAGTGTTATTCTTTGGTGGATTCTGAAGATTCAAACGTAGAGTTTCAAAGGCGTTTGATTCTGTACGTAGTCGTTGATTCGACAAGTGAAGTTGTGGATTCAACTTCAGGTTGATCAGTTCCGAGACGAAGGCTTGGTGAAAGAGTTACAGAAGGTTTGAAGACAAATTGACTAAGTTGGGTAATTTGTGTGTTATCTTTGTAATCTTTCTTTCTTCAGTAGTGGATTGATTAGTGGCGTTTCGCCCGTGGTTTTTGATTACAATTGAAGGTTCTTCAATTGTGGTTTTTCCACGTAAAAATCGTTTGTGTCGATTTATTGTTTATTCCGAAAACAACAATCTAAATCACTTTCGTAAGTGCTTGATGATTTAGATTGTGTATTTTGAATAATTGGGAATTGGAATATTTTAATCCTGATCTAATCACGAATCACTTAGGATTTTCATGTTTCATTTCATATATCTAGTTTGAGAAATTGTGTTTTGATGAATTGATGAGGAAGAAAATGATAAATGTTGGTTGAACATAAATGTTGTAACTTGAGAATGTTGTTAAAATGATTGTAGTTGCTAGAACACTTCGGTTTGGTGAGTCTATTTAAATTTCGGGGACGAAATTCCCTATGGTGGGGAGGTTGTGATGGCCCGGGTGTTATCCGTCTTGTTTCTTTTTATTTAACTCCGATTTTGCCTCGTCAGTGTGTCAAGTTCCACTTAAGTTTGGTTGATCTTTCGGGTTGTGGTGATTTGGGAACTCTCCTTGAAATTTTCATCCTTGTTTGTTTCTGTGTTAATGTTTTCCTTGCTTCGGAGGGTGCTTGGTCGAGTCCAGAGTGCCCGGGGGGTTTGGACCAGAAATTCTAGGCTGGAAACCAGGGGCCGCAGTGCGGGAGGCCAAGCCGCACGTGCAGAATTCAGGGGTTTGTTTGGCTTGCATACTGCAAAATATACAGGTGCGGAGCAAGGTGCGCACGTGAAGGGCCGCATGTGCTGGGATGGGAGTCGCACGTGCGGGAGTGAGGCTCCGCACGTGCGGGATGTCTGGGCAGTCCGAGGCTCTGTTTTTCTTTCTCTTTTAGGACTGTTTGTATCTCATTTATTTCACACTTTTCTCTCTCTAAAAACACATTTACTCCCCCTTCTCTCTAGAAAACATCATCAAACATCAAAACTCTTTGATTCCTATAAATCTTGGAGTCTAGATCCACCATCATCCCTTTCTATTTTGGTGAGCAAGCAAGAAGTACATTGTGTGATGGAGATTGAGCTTTGACAACCTTTGATTTCTAGGGTTTTCCCCTCTCATCATCTCCATTTCTTCATCAAGCTTGAGGTAGGGATTTCTTGAGTTATATATACATGTTTTGCTACATTGATGGTGGTTTAAGAGTTCTCTCAAAGTTTTGTGTTGATTTTAGGGTTTGGATCATAGTGTAGAGAAATTTTAAATGTGGGTTTCCAAAACTCAATCCTTGTTACTTTATGTTGTTTGTTCATTCATATAACCTAAGAAATGTGATTTTAGTTGGGATTTACCAAGGAAAGGAGAAGTGTTTTGTCTTGATGAAAAACCCTAAAATTTGGGGATTTTGGCAAATGAGAAAAATACCTATGAAATTCTTTATTCTTTTATGTCAAGAGGGTGAATGAAACTAAATTTCATTAATGTTTAGAGAAATGGCCATCTATGTGAGGTAAGGGAAATGAGATGTTATTTTCATATAATTGTTAAACACTAGAACATGGATTGTTGGAAAATGATAAGTGGTTGTGTGCCTTGAAATGTAAGAATTGTAAAATCTTGGAGAGTTATGTTGAGAGCATCATATACAATATATAGTCTTGAAGAGGCTAACTTGCTATGAATTGTGCATGGCGATTGATTGTGGTTGTTGCTATGAATGGAAGGCACATGGTTATGTTGTGAAATAACATTGCAAGAGAAAAAATGAGAAATTGAAATTAATTGATCTTGTTGTAGAGATATTTGAAAATGAAGAAATATTATGAGATATTGATTATTGCGTCGCATTCTCATTTGATAAATTATCGTTAATGTGTATGAAATGAATTATTACCATTATTGCATTCTTATCATGTTTACTTGAGGGGAATTATATTGTAATGAGAACTAACGGAAATGTGAAAGGGGTAAATACGTTGGTAAGTCCAGTTAGGGGGTGTAGATGACTTTGATAAGTTGGCCTGAGTGTCCTTGGTGAAAGGCCAGAAACCCGCGCGGATAGGTGTCGAGCCTTCCGGTTAATATCGGTAAAAATGACAATTTTGTAGTAGTTATAGAGTCTACTTGCAGACACCAGCCTAGGGATTACCAGTGTCATATTTACAGCCCCTATTGATTAAAAATTGGAATGTTTGAAATAAGCTAACGAGGAGTGATAGTAGTGGTAGTGATATGGAAGTAGATAGTGTCGACTGCCGGCGAGGAGTGATAGTAGTGGTAGTGATATGGAGAGATCGGTAGATTAGGTGGACAAATAATTGACATGTGGATACATAGGTATGATTGAACTGGCTGGTACCCCTGTCTTTGACCTTGGCCTGACTGATAACCCCTAGAATTTCGGGGCCCAGAAATGTTCCCCTTTCCAATCAGTTGTGGGCAAGACCTTTTAATGTGACCCAACTGTCCACAATAGTAGTATGCAGGCGATTGACCCCTTTCTTGGGTTGGACTTTGAGAATAAGCTTATTGTTGACGACTAAGATTTCGATTACAATTTGAAGCCTTGTGGCCCTGCTGGCCACATAGAAAACAAGTGACACGGTTGGGCTCGTACTTCCTGAACTTCTCATAGAAACGGATCTTGATGACTTGGTTAGTTGGGGCATGGACTGAGAAGATGAAGAAAATGAACTCTTCGATTTCTTGGAAGATTGAGAATTGCCTTTTGATTCGATATAGTTTAGCCTTTTATGCCTTTGCCTTGCTTCCTCAGCCTCTATCATAATCTCCACATGCGCTGCAGCTTCCTCTAGCTTATCATACTCCCGATACACATGACCCATCACCTTCATTAGTATTTTAGGCCTTAACCTTTTCTCAAATTCGAAACATCAACATTCTTCAGTAGCTATGAGTTTAGACGCAAAACGTGCCAAACTAGTGAACATAGCTTCAAATTCCGCCACTGGTGTGTCTAGTTGTCGCAACTCTTCAAATTGTTTCTGCAACCTTTCCCTGGCTGTAAGAGGCAAAAACTTCTCTTGAATGACATGAATGAACGCCTCCCAAGTATGCTCCACTTTGTGCTTTACTGTCTTCCACCATTGATCGGCCTCTCCTTTCAATTGATACGCCGCTAAGGCCACGCTAATCCCCATCATTGATGTCTAAAATCTCAAATGATTTAACAATATGCTCTAACCATTTATCCACCTTCATAGGATCAGGCTCGCCACTATACTCCGCAAGGTTAGAGCGGAAGAATTTCTTCTTCAAGAAAGAGACTCGGGTTTCCCCTTTGATTGTCCTTGCCGCTTGCTCGACTAGAAGGATTTCCTTGGATTCGTGGAGGGTGCCCGTCATCTCTCTGGTTAATGCCCTCATTGCATCTTGGGCCGGCGGAACGGCTGTATCATTCTGCCCTAGCCCTTCTTCTTGGCGAGGGAGATCTTACTGTGTCAGCGTAGCCCGACGATCTCTATGGGGTCTACCTCGACCCCCTTTTCCTCGTCCTGACATACTATATGAGAACAAGGAGAAGAATTTAATTCTCAACACACACACGATAGATGCTAACTATCATATTACACGCACCAGTTAAATGCACCATCAGGCAATTAAATCACATAAGGCACACCACATACTCACATAAACACATAGTGCACAGATGAATTACTCCCCCAGGACTTTAACTAGTTCCTTGGCACTCAGAGATTTCCTAGTGGAAAAAAGCATTGATCATGTGCCTTTCCAAAAGGATTTCAATGATTGCAATGGACACAAGTCGTGTCCGAAGAGTTTAACTCCATACTTACACAATCAAAGAAATCAATTTAAGACACACAAAACAATCCACTATTTCTCTTATCTAACGTAATAGCCCTATGTGGCAAAGCCGATTCCCACGAGCTTCAGGTATTCAACCCGGTTCACTCTGATACCAAATTGTGACGTCCCGAAAGACCCTTTTCATACAATTGCACTTCCAAGTAATGTCAACATACAAGATCTAGGCAAAATAAAACAATAGAACCATTTACTCATAGCTTTCTTTCTTTTTGAACTATTCCCAAAATGAAAGTTTACATAATTGTTCCATTACATTCCTCAAAATATTTAAAACAATTCAAAGAAAAGAGGTAAGAAGTTAACACTAGTACTCCAAAGGGCATCTTTCTTATCACAATGCTCTACCCAAAGTTAGGTCTAAAAATCAATTTAAAAAAAAATACAATCATCATCACCACGTCCCCAAGAAAACTTCAACAAAACATGCTAGCTCTATTGGCATCATCGCTTGATAGGTGCCTCATCCTCAATTCCTAAAAATTGTTAGTTTTTGGGGTGAGTATAAGCTCAGTAGGTGATACATTTAACAAATTATATAATCATTTGAAAAATTTATGCATCATGCAATGCCTTTTATGGGAATGTATGAATAGAAGGTAAAACAATGCCGGAGTACACTATTGTTATGATGCAATGTATTGTACATGTCTCATCTTTCCCACATTCTCAACAGGCAGTAACTCAACCATGACATCCACAGGTAAGAGCCCAAAATCAAACATACATGGATTATTATAGTCATATATAAAAAATAATCTCACATTTGCCAACTCTAGAAACGGCAGGACAATGGGCACCCAAAACATCACAACCTTCCACATTTGCCGACTCCATAAACGGTAGGGACGTGGACACCCAAAACCATCCGTTTTCTACATTTGCCAACTCTAGAAACGGCGGGCTCGTGGACACCCCAAAACCTTTTCCCACATTCGTTCAGCGATATGCACAGACAGGGCAATTGGGCACCTTGACTCCCCACTCGGGTACCAAATACAATACACAACTCAAATCCAACCCGACTCATTACCCAGACTCATAGACTATTTACCTTCTTCCAACTTTCAACCGTTTACACAAAGGTAGAACCAAAAAGAAATGAATAATGGATATGATGCATGAATTTATAAACAATGCATTATTTTTCTAAGATGATATCAATTCATAATAATCCACCTTTTCACATTTCATAATTCAAGGATCTACCATCAAGCAGTCATCATCTTCTTCTCAAGGCTTACATTAAGAAGGAACCTCCAATCTTACATTTCAATCTCAAAGTCAAGTAATTACACTCAGTTTCATGTTTTAGAAATCAATTAAGCAAAATCCCTGTTTATAAATTAAATTTGAAAACTAAGGTTTGAGTAAAATTAGGGTTTTTCTCTCTTTTATGAAATTGAGTTAACTATCCATCATAAACAATGACATTCCATCATAATAAGTTTAATTCCTTCAACAATGAAACTACTGGGAGCGTGAAATCTACGCTCAAGCGAGGCATGCAAAATTGCCATTTACTAGGAGCTAAAGATCTACGCTCGAGCGAGAAAAGCTATGCTTGAGTGGAGCGAAAACTCAGGTATCACTTGTGGTTCTTAGAGTCTCTACTCTGGGCATGTATTTCACTTTTCCTATAGGAAAATGGAAGATGAAGAAGAAGAACAAGAATATTCGTGTTTACATAGATGGTCCTTTTGATATGATGCACTATGGTTACTACAATACTCTCCGTCAAGCTTGAGCCCGCGACAACCAACTCGTCATCGGTGCGATTAGAGATTGTAGGGCGATGGTCAAAAGTGGAGGTGGAAGTGAGAGTAAAGGTAGATGAGTTAAGGTTTGAAGGTTATGGCTGCTAGAGGTGGTAGTTGGGGTAGGGTAGAGTTAGGGTTTGATAGGTTGGGGTGTAAGGATGGAGGTTATGATCGATATTATAATGTTTGTAATGAGAGAATTGGATTTTTTGTATTGTGTAATGAGAATTTTTTGTTGTGTAAGTAGAATTTCCTGTAATTCTTTAGTTGATATTCACTTAAAATTACATTTTGTCCCTTCCAATTTCAAATCAAGTTAATTAACTGTTTTAATTGATGTTAAAATATATTTCGATTAACAATTTTAGCACTTTTATTGTTGTATAAAAAAATAGTTTACAATTTTAATTTTTTGTTAATTTTCTTGCATAAAAAATATAAATAAAGGGATATTTATAATTTTAAAATTGCAAGAAATAATTTATATTTTAAACAAATCTCATGAATTGTATTTGTAATTGACTTTATTTGGTTTGGACTTTGGAGAATCAGCCTTGGCAACAACCTGTCACAAATATAAATTTTTCTTTTTCTCTTTTAGAAAACTAGTGGTAACCTGTGCTATGTATGACATGTAAAAAAATTAAGGGAATTATTTTTAAAGTTCTCTGATATTAAAATTTTATAAGATAAAAGACATACAATATTTTCATAGTAGTTGAGGGTCCTTCAACATTTTCATAAAAAAATTCAATTTAGAGAAATTCCAGCCCGACTCAGAGAAATTTTAGCCTCGATACAGAGACATTTCAAACAAATTTCAAAACACAGAGAAATTCTATGTTTTGAAATTTTTTCTGTGTTTTAAATTTTTTTTAATTTGAAATTTCTTTGGTTTACTCACAATTTTCTCTGTGTTTTGACCAATAGGGTTTCCTTAATCATTAACGCCCACTCACCATCTTAAAACGTCTCTTTCCCTCTTTCTATCCATTTGTAGAGAATCCATGGCCCTTTTCCCTTTCCAATCCCCCTCCAAAACCCAATTTTCTTCTTGAAATCATCACTCCACACTTCTTTCTCACCAAAACCCTAATTCATATCCATAGAATTTTCTCTCTCATTCTTACTCTCAGAATTATGTTCTGGATACATATTTTTATCTTTCTATAAATCTTAATTTTGGCCATTAAAATGGTGGTTGTGATTGGAGATCGTTACCTTGAATCTCTGGTGAAGTTCATAGAGAAGCAATCGGATCCCTTGATCGAAGGAACCCTAGTTTTGAGGTTGAACCCCGTCGGTCTCTGCTACATACAATCTAGACTAGAAGCGCTCAATGAGCTCAAGGGACTCCTCGCCGAAACTCTGGTTGATTATCTCCGCGCTTACGTCTACGTAAGAGAGTTAAATGGTAGAGAGAGAGAGTGTTGAGTGGATTAGTGCGAAGAAATGGACAAGGGACCTTAAGTTACAAAAAAAAATTATTGTGGACCTCTCTTACAACCAAAAGTTGGAAAGGGATATTAGACTAATTTTTCCTAAAATTAATAATATATTTTTATACAAAATAATATAAATAGTTAAATTTTTGTATGCAAATTATGAAAACAAAGAATATTAAAATTTAAAATTTAAAATAAAAGTTCCACAAATTTATCATAATTTATTTATTAATTTTTAATTTGTCACAAATTCAATCATGTAACTTTCAAACCCCTTGCTAGAATAACCTAATTTTTAATTAAGTAAGAATCTATGCGGAAATTAAAAAAATTGAATTAAATTTGAATAGGTTTGGGCAGAGATACCAAATAACTTGAGCAACCAAAACAAAATTGTATATATAAATATATAAAATTATTTACTAATTATTTTATAAATAATAAATAAAATTAATTAAAAATTTAATATTAATGAACAAAAGCTAAAGCAATACATTTAAGATTTTCTAACAGAAAGTTTCTTGAAAATATTTAAAAAATGAGTTGATATTAAAAAAATACTTTTTATAATGGCACAAAATAATTTAAATATGATTTTTCAGAAATTATTTTTAATTTAAAAATTACAATAAAATATTAAATAGAATAAAAATAAATTTCTTACAAAATAAAAGTATTTGAATAAAAAAAAGCATAAGAAGAAAATTTAATGTAATATTCTCATAAAATCTGAAAATAATTCTAGATGAACAGTAAATTATCACCTATAACTTTTTATTAAAAAATAAAAAAAAAAGACTTAACGAGTCATCACTTTTAATAAACTAGTGGTGTGGCACATGCGATGCATGTGCAATTCAGATAAATAAGCATAAAAACAAATAATAAAGAAATTAATGCAATAATATGTATATTGTCTAAATGGTAAGAGTGTTCTTAATGAAACCCAAGGTCTTGGGTTCAAATCTTACTCATGCCTTTGAATAACATTTTTTTATTTTAGGATAGAAAAATTTGCCACGTGGCAGAAGGAGAAGCTACCACACTATTAGACACCAACTCATGTGCTCACATATATAATAGTATAGATAAATAAATAAATAATGTTTTTTCTAATTTGTTTTAGCTAAAGTTACTTTTTAGCAATTTGCGCCAAAAATATTTTTATTTTTTTAGTTTAATTTTTTAATTGACAATTGAGATTAAAAAAAATTAGTAGGATCCACCATATTTGGCAAGTGCTAAAAAAGTCTAAATGAATTATAAATTATCACACGTAACCCCCATTTTTTTATTATAAAAAAAATAAATTTCACAAAAAATCACTTTTAACCCAAAAAAAAAACATTTATTTCTATTTTATTTTAGAAAAAAGTCACTTCTTAGCTATTTAAGCCCAAATATATATATATATATATATATATATTTTAATTTGCTTAATTGACGATTGAGATAAAAACAATTTAATAGAATCCACCATGTTTGGCAAATGCTAAAATAGTCATTCATTTTCTTAATTTTTTTTTGTCTTTTATTAAAAGAAAAATTTATTAAAAAATATTATTATTCAAATCCTTATAGTTTAGAAGGATATAATTTTTTTTATAAAATTTAAAACTAAAAAAGAAAATAAATAAAAGTAATTTTTTTTAATAGCGATTCATAATTTGAACACGTATTTTTAAAACAAATTATATTTAGACTAATAATATTATGACACATGTGAATATTGATCTCATTCTAATTATAATAATATAATAATTTGAAGAAGAATTTAAATTTGAAATTTTATTTATAATTTAATAAAAGATGCATGATTTAAGGAATGAATATTGATTACATTCCAAGTATGGTAACATTATTTAAGTAAAAATTCAAATTTGAAATTTTATTTTAAGAATGTACAATTAATATATAGACCAATCATATTGTGACACGTATTAATAAAAATTAAAAAAATTAAAAAAATAAGAAAAAAGAATTGTAATTTTCAATCTTAATGGGATGACAATATTTTATAATTATAATAATATATAGATAGATGATTTATAAATAAAAAAATTCATTCATAAAAATCATAGTGGCATTTTTTAAAAATTATAAATAATTTTAATGAGTCTTTTTAAGGGCACACTTATACCAATTCATTGTGTATGAATTTTTGTACAAATTAGTGTGTTTAATACCACACTTTTTTTTTTCTCCTCTTTTTATTTAACAAAGAAAAATACTCTATACCATTTTTCTTTTATGGCTAATTGTCCAGGCTAACTTATGCACACCTCAACTAATATTCTATATCATTTTTTTTATGACCAAATATTCCGGCTAACTTACGACTAATACTTTATACCATTTTTTTTTATGACCAAATATCCAGGCTAACTTACGACTAATACTTTATACCATTTTTTTTTTTTTTTTGGACCAAATATCCAGACTATAACTTACCCACGCAAAGCGTCCCCTTCACGTAGATCGGATAAATCTCAGACAGAGTTCGCAAGCGTGGCTCCAAAGAACGAATTGCTCTTAATAAGAGTTGAATCTGAGACTTAAAAAGAACACACTCCTAAGTCTCAAGTTGTACCCACAAAACCAACCCCTTAGAATTTACCCTGCACCATATTATAATGAGTAAATTACACTAACTTTTCTTAAGTTAAAATATATATATATATATATATATAACAAATTCTATAATTTTGACATAATTACACTTTTTTTTCCTTTTAATAAGGTCAGTGTTGAGTTGGTTGGGTCACTGACCTTATGCTCACCCCTAACTGGGATTGCACCCATGGATTGGAGACAAACCTTAGCCAAAATAAAAATAAGGGTAAATTACACTGACACCCCCTGAGGTTTATATTTATTATAGTTCTCTCTCTCACATTTGGGAAATTACACTAACCCCCTTGTCAGTGTAATTATTTGACGGTGTTAACTTTTAAGTTAAAATGACATATTTACCCTTAACCTTTTGTAGCTCGGCTTTTTCGTGCCCCTTTTTGGAAACTTGAAAAGAAGCCCTACAGTTCGAACTCCCGTGGTTCTGAATCTAATCTCACGAGTGCAATGTGAAACTGATAATCACCAAAGAGTCCAAATCCGGCAAATCGTTTAGAAAATTGATTTTAGGATAAAAAATTCAAAATTGGACTGCTTTGCCAGATACAGAGTCGCCACCTAAATATTTTATTTTGGGGAAATTTAGGAAACCCATGACTCATGCCAAAGGCCATGTGTTCGTTATCACCAAAGTCGCTTCGGCTCGGGAACTTAGGTATGAGAGGGAAATGTTATGAATTGAGCACCCTTGCTCGCTCGATCAAAGATCGACCTCTACTAATCATGATATAATTTTTTTATCAACATTACATGTTCTTATTCCGGTTATTAAACTAGCATTACTTATGTGATGTGCACAAGCAAATATAGACTAGTTTGCTCAATTTGGAACAATTCAACTCATGTTTGTTTGTGAAAATGGTTTGAATTTGCCACCTCAAATGGACTTAAAGTTTGCGGATTTGCCACTCAACAAAGTGGGCTTAAAACATACATTCGTTGAATTGTTCCAATTCAAACAACAAGTCTTCATCCACAAGCATTCAAACAGTTTATCAAGTAAGCACTTAGCCTCATGGCAAGCATGCTAGACATGGCAACACTCACATTCATGCAAGTATGCTAAAGCATAAAACTCACCTAGTACTCCAAGCTAAGATAAAACAAAAGAGTTAGAAAAAATTTGCATGATTCCTAACTATACAAGATGCCTAATGCAACATATGCAATATGCAATTAATAGGCTCGGCTACTAATATGACATATGAATTAATTTGATAACATGCGGTTAACACATATTCAAAAAAGGTATTGAAATAACAATGCAGTTTGAATGATGCGCCGAGCCTCGGTGCATGCAATACGAGATGAATGTATGCAAGCATAAGGTATGCTAATCGAAATATGTCCCTAATCTAACCATCAAAAGCGATTAAGTAAAAGGGAGAAAGACGTGGGGTTGGAAGACATACACATTATTACATTTTGCTCTCATGAAGAAGAGTCCGAATGAATAAACTAAGCTAAGCTAAGCTAATTAAGCTAATTAGGCTAAGCTAATTATTACAAACCAAATGAATAACTAGCTAAACTAATTAACTAATTATTACAACACGTTTAACTAACTAGTAAGCTAACTAATTAAATTACAACGCAAATGTAAACAACCTAAGCAATTAAGGTATTGAACTACGGTGCCACTACTCCGCCTCGGGAAGTAAAAGATGCACATGCTTGGTTTTTTCCTGAAAAGACCTCCATTTTGCTCTCGAAAGCCTCTGTTTGCAGAGTTGAACATCTCCAGAATCTTTCTGCTCCACCTTACCAACATTCTGCTAAAGTTTACATCAGTGGCCAGCTGGCCATCTGCCGGCCATCTATGGCGCACTGTTGGCCATGAATGGTGGCCTGCCAACCACTAATGCACTGGATCACCATGCTGCAACAGAGTACAAACAGAGCAAAAAAAGGGTTTTTCCAAGGATTATCTGCACAATTTGCCTCTCCTTTTCATGGACAAATCCAAGGAGTTGTGAACTTAAGCCACAAACCACCAATCTAAGCAATTGCATTGCATGATGGCTTGTGCTTCAAGGTGTGCAAGCTTAATGAATGCAAAACAAGCCACTCAAGAACCATCACCCTATCATACATGATCAAGGGCAATGGAGACCTAGGAAACTTGAAACATTTCATCACTTTGAGTATGAAAATGTTCTAATTTTTCTTGTGTTCAATTAACATCCGATTGAACACACAACACACAAGTTATTATCTTGCTCAATTTTAGTCCCAAGTTGTTAGTTACTCATTTTAACTTACCAACCATTCTTTAATCCAATTAAGTCCAAAAGGTGAGTTAGAGTCCTCTAATGGAAAGAAGGCTCAAAACACAAGTTGCTTTGGGTATGAAAGAAGTCTCATACTGTTGGTAATGAACCCCCAAAGGGATTAAACCATTAAGTATGAAACCTCAATTCCACACTTAGGCAAACAAATGACTTGAAATAACTTTAAAAAGAAAAACCAAGAAATGAGGGAGGTTGTAGAGGTGATTAGTGCTAAAATGAAGTGCAAAACAACATCTAAGCATGCAATCAACTCAAACAAGAGGTGCCTAATGGCCTAAAACACCAAACTTTTGAGGACTATTACACTACAACCATGCAAAACAAGACTCAACTGACCCAAACATTCCAAAATAGAGCTAAAGAAGTTTAAAATAGAGGCAAAAACATGCTGGAACAAAGCTACAAAAAGCTAGAAAATCATGCTAACACATAGAGTTAACTAGGCCAACAAACAAGACACAAGGAGGGGAGGCTAACCCCTCCAATTTTGGACTTCAAAACAAGTTTTTTGCCACTGAAAATACTCTAAAATTCAATGTTTAAAGGCCCAAAAAAAGATGGTTTAAAGATGGGAAACACAAGTGAAAAAGCCTTACAAACAAGGTACAAAGAAGGGTGAACCACCCCCTACCTTAAAATGGCTTCAAACCACAAATTTCAGCCCATTTTGACAGAGTTTTTTATATCTCAAGAATGACTCAAAATAGTGGGAAAAGATGGAGAAACAAGTTGTAGACACCCTATTTTTTGACCGACCTTAAGACTCAAACGTCATCGATTGAGCGCTCGGTGATTGTGCATGTTGTGCTCATTTTGAGGTTTCGGAGTTTTTGGCTGGGAGCCTTGCCTCCAGGCCTTTGAACTCTTTGTGCTTTGGCTCGGTTTGCAGACCGAATCTTGTTTTCCCTTCCCTGGAGGGAGGGAGAGGTCTTGTAGACCATCCTTTTATGGTCGTAGACCACTTTTTGTGGTCGTAGGCCACTTTTCCCATTTGGAGACTAGTTTCTGATTTTTAGAGCCTTTGGCCACGCGCCTTGTCTCGGGACCGCTTAATGTTCTCCGTTTGGCGTGGTTTTTGAACCACATCTTGTTGCCTCTGCCTAGAGGGACACTGTGGTCAGGGAGACCACTTTTGTGGTCTTAAACCACTTTTGATGCGTGTAGACCAGTTTTCGAGGCTCTCGACTGCGCGTCTTGCCTCCTGATCTCTCGTCTTGCATCCTTTTTGGTTTGTTTTTGGTACAAACCTTGTTTTCCTTGTTTGGAAGGTGGTACAAGGGTCAGAGACCAATTTTTCCCCTTGGAGACCACTTTTCCTCCTGCTAGCCAGTTTTCTAGTTAGGAAAGTGGTTTTCTTGGTCTTTGGGCCATCTTTTTTGGTCGGCCACCACACCACCACCTTGCTTTCAGTGTGTAGACCACCTCCCACCAGTGGCCGACCACTTCCACTGGTCGGCTGACCAGTGCAAGTAGCTGGCCGGCTTTCCATAACCTTTTTGGAGATATTTTCATCCAACTGGTACAGCTGGAAGGCACCAGAACCATCCTCTATACACGTGTATGGAGGGATGGTTTTGAACCTTAAGCTTGCTCAACAAGCTTAGCTTTTGGTTCTCTATAAGAGAGAACCTCCTCCTCCCTCCTCTAGGTTCAGAAAATCTTGGTTGAGATATAGATACACAATTGTCTCTATATTTCCTTGTTTGCTCTTGTTTTGTGCTTTAAAGTGTCATTTTGTCTCATTTTTCACACAAACACACACTCAAACACCATACTCTTGGAGCTGAGGTCCCTTGAAGTTCTTTTTGGAGTTCTTGGACTAGTTTAAACTCAAAGAAGTTGCTGGAGTTGCAGCTTTGAAGGTGGTCTTCAAGGGTGAACTTTTAACCTTTTAAACCCTCATTTTTGCTTAAGCTTTTAGCCCTACTTGTATGCTATTTTAAGCTTAAATTCCTACTGCAAAAAGTTCTGATTTTAGTCCTTAGCATGTTTGTTTAAGGTCACTTTTGTGTTTGGGGTGATCTACCCCCTCTTAGGCCTTGTTAGGCCTTGTTTTGAGCCATCCCTTTTGGCTCTTGTTCTAGCCTTTGTATGACCTTTCTACCACTGAAATCCAGAGGATTTTCAGTGATAGAAAGGTGGTTTTGGGGTCCTAAATAGGAGAGGGTCATCCCCTCTCCTTATGTTTTGAATACTTGTTTCATATGCCTCATGTTTGAACATGTTTTTTAAGCTTGTGTTGGCTTGTTCTTAGCATGTATTTGGGGTTATTTTCAGATGGCATGCCACTGTTTTTGGTTGTCTTGATCATCCCTTGCATGCATAATACACTTCTAGTGTAATCCTCACAAACTAGCTTTGTATGCTTCATGAAGTAACATGTCATTCTAGCTTGTTTTGAGTCCATTTCAGCATGTTCTTGGTGTTGTTTTACCATGATATACCTCTGTTAAGGTTTGGTTTAATGGCCCTATGCATGCTTCTTGTACTTGTAGTGCATTTTCATGAATTAGCCTAATGTGTCTCATGCTTTAACATGTCATTTTAGCATGCTTTTGGCTTAACTTTAAGAAGCTTTTGTCCATGTTTTAGCATGCTCTAGCTCTGATTTGTGTTGTTTTGGTCATGCATGCCATTCTTTGTAGCTATAGTGCATTCTAGCTTGTTAGCTTTGTGTATGAAGTCCACTAGCATGCATTGCTTGGCCTATTTGAATGATTTGGCATCATTTCATATGTGATTTCAGTCCATGTTTCATGGCCATACACTCACATCTTTCACTTATTCAATGCGTTGGAGGGTTGGTCCTTTATGCCTTAAACATGGGTCATTGCGTATGCCTTCATGCCTAAGCTTGCGAACTATCATTTCAAGGTGTTTTTGGGGTTATTTTGCCATGATATAACTCTGATTTTTGTTGGTTAAGTCATCCCATGCTTGGTCTTGGTAGGTGTAGTGTTATCCTTCCTTTTGGCCTTGCATATTTCATGCCTTATGCCCTTCATGCTAGCATGTTTTGGCTTCCTTCCATGCATGTTTTAGACTCATTTTGACATGTTCTAGGACTGTTTTGGGTTGCCTTGGCCATATGCTTCATGTTTTACATAGTTGTAGTACAAGTGCCTATGCTAGCTTCAAGCCTTAGGTACCATAGCATGCTTCATTTGTGTTGTGTACATGATTTGGCATCACTTAACATGACATTTCAGAGCATATGGCGTTACCATGTTCCCACTTCATTCACTCTTTAAGTGCCTTTGAGTGTTGTGCTTTGTTGCCTTGTTTATGGCCTAGCATGTGTAGACGTGCCCGAACGTCACGGCTCCGCGCGCGAATGGCGCGAAAATCCATTTTGTTCTTAAGCTACTACAGTTCGGACTCAATGTTACGGTTCTGAATCTAATCTCGCAAAGTGCAATGCAAGACCGATAAATCATCAAAGAGTCCAAATCCGGCAAATCGTTTTGGAAAACTGATTTTTATAAAGAAGTGTCAAACATGGACTGCTTTGCCAGACACAGAGTCGCCACCTAAATATTTTATTTGGGGAAATTTAGGAAACCCTAACTCGTGCCTAAGGCCTCGTGTCCGTCATCACCAAAGCTGCCTCAGCTCGGAAACTCGGGTACGAGAGGGAAAGGTCATGTAATGAGTACCCCCACTCGCCCGATCTAAAGATCGGCCTTTACTAACATGATATTTTGTTTTTCAAAACACATGCGTTCTTATTCCAGTTTATTAGCTAGCTTACTATGTGATGCGCACAGCATACAAGTATAGACTAGATTGCCTAAGTTGGAATAAAACATCTCGTGTTTGTTTGAAAATGGTTTGAAGGTGCTACTCGCAAATAGGCTAAGACGTGGATTTGCCACCCACAAGTGGACTTAGAAAACATGATTTTGCCACTCTCAAATGGGCTAAAAAAGAATTCGCATTTCAATGAATTGTTCCAATTCAAGCAATCTAACCTTTACCCACAGGCATTCAAGCAGTTATATCATTTAAGCAATTAGCCTCATGGCAACACTCACACACATGCAAGGATGCTAAAGCATAAACGCTTACAGTGTACTCTGAGCCAAAACAGAGAACTGGTTAGAAATCATGCATGATCCTAGTTCATGTTAAGATGGCTAATGCAACACATGAAAAATGCAACTAGAAATAGGCTCGACTATCCTAAGATGGCATATGAGATGCAACTTGATAACATGCTGTTGGACACGTATTCAAGTAAATGAATTGAAATACAATGCAGTTTGTATGATGCGTCGAGCCCGGTGCATGCAAGATAGATGAATGAATGCAAACATGCAAGCATAAGGATGCTAATCAAAACATGACCTAGAACTAACCATCGTAAACGGTTAAGTAAAAAGGAGAAAGACGTGGGGTTGGAAGACATTCACACATGCACGCACACTTATTACAAAATTTGCCCTCTCAACGGAGGGTCCGAATAAATAATACAAACCAATTAATTAACTAACTACCCTAGCTAATTAATTATTACAAAATCAAATCGAAACAAATAACTATTCTAAGTTATCAAAAGCACTGAAATGGCCTCGTGATGAGGAACGCATGTGCGCTCGGCCGGCTTCTCTCGGAAATCCGTTGCCATGCCTCATGTTGCCTCTGTTTGCACTGTTCTGCACCTCTGAAAACTGTGCCAACTTCTGTAATGCTTCTGACCTACCTCATAGACATTCTGAGAGGCCATCGGCCCAGAGGGGTAGCCATCGGCCAGTGGATAAGGGTCATCGACCACTTTTGAGTCCATCGGCCAAAAATTGTTAGCCGATCGGCACACTGGATAGCCGATCGGCCATCTCTTCCTGCAAAATCCTCCTTTTGCTGCAGTAGAGTACAAACAGAGGCATGGCAATACATTTGTAAGAAAATATTGTGCAACTACACCCCTTATCATGTTTGAAACTCAAAGGAGTGTAGTGCTCGACCCTCGAGCCATCTATCACGCATTACGATACATGATGGCCAAAGAGGCCAAGTTGCACAAATCAATATGGAATGAATGCACAAAAACACGCAAATGCCTTAAACTCTGAACAGTAACTAAGACAATAGCAATTGATAAATGTTTGACTCACATAAATCAATTCACAAACTATTTCCATTACATGACCACTGTGACCATGTTTCATTTCATTTTCCATTTCTTATCGAATTGTTAATTCATAACCATGGCTCAGAACCTGGCCAAACAATTTAAATGAAATAATAACTCATACTAAACATTTCCCATTTCACAATAGATAAGCATACTAGCTATATCAACACTTCGACAGATAAGTCTATGAGCTGTATCAACACTTCAACAGATAAGCATATGAGCTATATCAACATTTCAACGGACAAGCATATGAGTTGTATCACCGGAGTCCATCCCTATCTTCTCCCAAACAATAACCGGTTTAGAGGTCCATCCCCTATCTTTCCCTAAACCGTGGAGTACATCCCCTATCTCCTCCCACACAACACAATGTATATAAACACGGATCATATACATAATCAATCAATACATAAAATTAATGCATTACTTCAACCGTCATACTCGATGACCCATCCAATTGATTAGTTTTAGTTTGCCTAATCATCAGGCATTGTCTAATACAATCAAGACTACCCTCCACCGGTAGCCCAAAGCAATTATTTCTAAACAGATAATAAATGCGTCAACAGATAATTTATCAATATTTTCAAAAGTGAGCGATTAATAAATCCAACTTCACTAGTCCTTCTCATAATGAGCCAATTTCATTATATTCTACTCAATTCCATATTTTCTCAACAAGTGTTATTAATTACACTAATGACCCATATATATCCAAACATGGCATTTTTTTCCTTTTTCACAATATTGACCCCAAGGATCCAAATATTACCAACAACCTCAATATACTCATTTTGCAACCCAAATACATATTTATGGTTCAAAATAAACAAAGCCCTCTTTTTAAAATTTCACATTTTGAAACCCTAAATTCCAAAACCCAAAACCATTTATACAAAAACTCAAAATCTAGGTCAAAACCCATAAGAGTGAGTAGGAATCCCTACCTCAAATTCGAAGCTCAAAAGGAGAAGATAAAGAAATCCAAAGTGCTCCAAAACCCAATATTCTTGGATCAAAACGAAGCCCTCGACAATCAATACGCTTTTTACAAAGGCCGAAGGATAGGGGGACACTCTAACTAGATCAAACCCTAGAGAGAAGGGAGATTCTAGAGAGAGAGGCTCTCAAAAATGTTGTTAGAAAGTAAGAGAGAGAGAGTGAATGTAAAAAGAGATTCAAAAATGCCTAGCTGCCAACTGATATACGACACTTCCGCTCGAGCGGAGAATAGAACACTCGAGCGTCAAGCACAAAAATCTGGACACACTCGAGCGCAAGAAGGCCCGCTCGAGCGCCAAGACACAAGAATAAAGTACATCCGCTCGAGCGCAAAAACCAGTAAGCTCGAGCGTAGATTTTTCCCTCCCAGAACTTTCACAGACAAAGTACTACCCGCTCGAGCGCAAACATACCCGCTCGAGCACGACCGCTCGAGCGTAAAGAAACCCGCTCGGGCGTGAAAAACACAGCTGCAGAAGTTTTGCAGAGGCACGAGATACTGGGAGTGTGTAAAACCCGCTCGAGCGCAAGAAGGCCCGCTCGAGCGGACAACCAAAAACCAAACCCCGCTCGAGCGCAGAATGACCCGCTCGAGCGTAACACCAAAAACCTGGGCAACAACACTTTAGACCAAAACTCAACCCACCTGTTCGAAACACGCCCAACACATCCTAAAACTCAAACACAAAGAGTAAAGGATAGGAATGAGAGTAAGACAACAACACATCCACAGAACCGAGTCCGGATTACAGTTAAATAACAAAAGGAAAAACCGGGATCGCTATAACCTCCCCCCCTTAAAGAATTTTGTCCCCGAAATTAAATACAAGTTCTCAAAAACAAGTTTTCTCCATTCCCAACAACATTACAACACAATATTGAACCACCCGACCTATTACCGGTCAATCTCATCTCTTTTTAAGAGGCAAATCGCATTATATAACAACCTGCATTATCAACATGCATTCCTTTGATATTTCCCAATTTCAACACATTCTCCACAATTCTATAACATTTGCAACATTAATATCATGCATGCATTTCCACCATATATTTAACATACACAATATTAAAACAAACTTCCATTTTGAGGCAAGTTTCAAAACATACTTCCATAAACCAAAACATTTACAATGTTTTACAACTTAAGACACATATAATGCTCTTAAAGTTCAATAATATTACAAAATCTCAATACATGATCACACATCAACAAACATGTCCGGATATTTTTCACGAACTTCCAACTCACGTTCCCAAGTGGCTTCCTCCACTCCGTGATGCTTCCACAAAACTTTCACCAAGGGAATGGTCTTGCCTCGCAAGACTTGATCCCGCCTATCCAAGACCCGAACCGGTCTCTCCTCATACGAGGCATCCTCATCTACCTCTAAGTCGGTCCAATCCAACACGTGCGATGGATCCGGCTCGTGCTTCCGAAGCATACTAACATGAAATACGTCATGTACCCCGGACAACTGCGGTGGCAAAGCTAAATAATAAGCAACCTCCCCAATCCTCTCAAGGATCTCAAAGGGACCGATAAACCGAGGGGATAACTTCCCACTCTTCCCAAACCTCATCAAACCTCGCCTCGATGATATTTTCAAGAAAACATGATCACCCGTCTCAAATGCCAAAGGCCTCCTCCTACGGTCGGCATAGCTCTTTTGGCGACTCTGGGCTGTAACAAGCCTCCTACGGATAAGCTCAACTTTCTCCGTTGTTTCTCTCACCAACTCCGAGCCCAACAAAGGTGCATCACCCACCTCGGCCCAGTAGACTGGAGACCTACAAGGTCGGCCATACAAGGCCTCAAATGGTGCCATACCGATACTCGACTGAAAACTGTTGTTGTAGGCAAACTCCACCAAGGGCAAGTGCCTCTCCCATGTCCCACTAAAGTCTAGGACACAACCTCGAAGCATATCCTCAAGGATCTGAATAGTACGCTCGGACTGCCCGTCAGTCTGAGGATGATAAGCCGTACTAAAGGTCAACTTAGTGCCCAAGGCACTCTGCAAAATCTGCCATAACCTAGCAGTAAAACAAAGATCTCTATCTGAGATGATCATCACTGGGACCCCGTGCAACCTCACTATGTCCCGAATATACAAGTCGACAAAATGATCTACTAAATCTCTCACGCACATAGGGATAAAGTGCGCCGACTTAGTCAACCAGTCTACAACCACCCAAATAGCATCACTACCCCGCTGGCAACAGGCAAGGGTTGTAACAAACCCGCTAGCTTCTGATGCTCGGCCTTCACTTGCTGACAAGTAAGGCACATAGACACGAAAACTGCCACATCTTTCTTCATCCCCCGCTACCAAAACTGGCGACCCAAATCACGATACATCTTAGTACCTCCCGGATGCACCGCAAGGCGTGAATGGTGAAACTCTCGGAGTACCTCCTCTCAGTAAGACTCCTGCACAAACAAACGGTCTCGGTATCTCAAACTCTGGTCGGGATACACAGACAAACCCTTCTCAACCTTCCCACCGGAGATCTTCTCCCGGAGGGATTCTACATCAAGGTCACCTCCCTATGCCTCTAACACTCGGCTCACAAGTGTAGGCTGTGCAACAACGGAAAACAAGGCCGCAGCCTCGACAGATTCACCCAAAAGCAAATCGAACTCGCCAAGTGCCCCCAACATTTCCTACTCCCGGATGGCTACACAAGCTACATCCCTAATGGATTTTCTGCTAAGGGCATCGGCCACAACATTGGCCTTTCCCGGGTAATAGTGCAACTCAAACTCGTAGTCCTCAATAAACTCCATCCACCTTCTCTGCCTCAAATTCAAGTCCCTCTGTGTAAACAGGTACTTCAAACTCTTGTAGTCCGAGAATACCTCGAACCTCTCACTATAAAGGTAGTGCCTCCAAATCTTCAAGGCAAAAATCATGGCTGCTAGTTCTAAGTCATGTGTAGGGTAATTCTTCTTGTGAATTTTCAACTGACGTGAGCCATAGGCTACCATTTTCCCCTCTTGCATCAACATACAACCCAAACCCTCTCGTGAGGCATCACAATAAACCGCATAACCCAAACCTCTCTCCGGAATAATCAAAACCGGAGCGGTGGTCAATCTAACCTTCAACTCTTGGAACGACTTTTCACAAGCCTCACTCCATAGAAATTTGACCCCTTTCCGCATTAACCTAGTCAACGGCGAAGCTAGCCTGGAGAAATCCTTCATGAACCGACGGTAGTACCCAGCTAATCCCAGAAAACTGCGGGTCTCAAAAACACTCTTAGGTTGTGCCCAATCTTGCACTGCCTCGATCTTGGATGAATCAACAAACACCCCTTCCCCGGATACCACATGGCCTAAGAACTTGACTTTTCCTAGCCAGAACTCGTACTTCCCAAACTTGGCATACAGCCTATGGGCTCTAAGTAGCTCAAGCACCACTCTCAGGTGTTCCTCGTGCTCCTCCTCCGAAGGGGAATAAATCAGAATGTCGTCCACGAAAACGACTACAAAGCGATCTTAGAATTCCCGGAAAATCCGGTTCATCAAATCCATAAAGACTGTCGGTGCATTGGTGAGCCCAAATGGCATCACCAGAAACTCATAGTGGCCATACCGCGTACGGAATGCCGTCTTCGGAATATCCTCCTTCCTGACCCTCAACTGGTAGTAACCCGATCTCAAGTCTATCTTAGAGAAACAACGGGAACCCTTCAACTGGTCAAACAGATCATCTATACGAGGCATAGGGTACTTATTCTTAACCGTAGCCCGATTCAACTTTCGGTAGTCGATACAAAGTCTCAAGGCACCATCTTTCTTTTTAGCAAAGAGGGCCGGTGCTCCCCACGGTGAAACACTAGGGCGAATAAAACCCTTATCTAGGAATTCCTGGAGCTGAATCTTCAACTCACTCAATTCGGCTGGGGCAAAACAGTAAGGTGCCATAGAAATCGGCGCCGTGCCGGGCACTAGATGAATGGAGAACTCAATCTCTCGGTGAGGTGGTAAACTAACGAGATCCTCGGGGAAAACATCCGAATGCTCACAAACCACCCTTGGTAATACAATCTGGGTCTTATCACACTCACTACACATAAAGCTAGCAAGAAGACCACTAAGCTCACCCCGCCCTCGCGGATCATACACCGGTGGCAAAACACTACCAACCTGATCCCCCAAGAAATGGAAACACTCCCCACTCAAGGTACATACTGTGACCCTTTGGCAGTAACGATCAATAACTGCCCGGTATGACGATAACCAGTCCATACCCAAAATAACATCAAAACCCTTCATGGGCATAACTACAAATGGAAACGGAAGCCGACGATCGGTGACCTCTATATCACAACCTCTACATCCTTGTTTCAAAATCAATTCACTCCCAACAGGTGATACAACACAAATAGGAGATGCTAACTGTGCCAACTCCAAACCCAAAACAGATGCAAATGCAGCAGATACAAAGGAATGAGACGCACCCGTATCAATCAATACACTAGCAACCGAGTTGCAAAACAGAAAGGTACCTCTCAAAACAGATGGAGCTGGTACTAGGTCCTGCGCGGTAACAACATACACGCGCCCTGTAGGCCCCTGATCCACCTGCTCACTCCTTGGAGCAAACGACTGCTGCACAGACTGGAACGACGAAGCTTCCGGATTGGCCCTCGAGGCCTGCAAAGATTGAGTTGGCTGAAAACCCTGCGTCTGCCTAGAACCAAACGCTCCTGAAGTGGCACTCAACTGTGGGCAAAACCTCTTCAGGTGCCCGGGCTGACCACACTGATAACAAGAAAAAGGCTAGCCCCTGCCCTGACGCTGGCCCTGAGGTCGAGCTAAAAAAGAAGCAGCTCGCTGACCTCCTCCCTTCTGTGGGCAAACTGAAGACTTGTGACCCAGCTAACCACATGTGAAACAAGTCAAGCCTCCCTGATTACCTTTCCCGGAGCCTGCACTCGGCACTGGAAAGGTTGATCTAGCCAGACCACCCTGAGACTGCTGAAGGTTAAAACCCCTCTGTCTCCTGCCATCACCCTGGCCATCTTGGCTCCTCTTGGAGCCTCTATGCTTCTCCTCATCCTCCTCCTGCATCATAATCTCCATATGAGCTGCAGCATCCACCAGACGTCTATACTCTCGAATGAAAGACCCTTCAACCCTCAACTTGAGTCCACGCCTCATCTTCCGTTCAAACTCAAAGCAACGGCGTTCCTCGAACGCCACCAGCTCAAGTGCAAACCTGGACAAACTAGTAAATGTGGCCTCAAACTCAGCCACTGACAAACCCTGCTGCTTAAGCTGGCAAAACTGTTCCCTCAGCTTCTCCCTAATAGCTGAAGATAAGAACTTCTCCTAGAAGGCATCTACAAAAGCCCCCATGCACCACCAACACTACCCTTCTCATACTTCCACCACTGGCCCGCATCTCCCTTCAATTGGAAGGATGCCAAGGTCACCTTTAAAGCCTCATCCTCGATGCCAAGCATCTCGAACGTCTTCTCCATCTGTTCCAACCACTCGTCAGCCTTAAGTGGCTCCTTCGAATCCCCAACAAATTCGTCCGGGTTAGACCGGAAAAACTTTCTCTTCAAGAAAGAAGGCCCTGCCTCAGCAACGTGGGCCTGAACTTGATTCCCAGCTCTGAGAATACCCAAAGCTCCTGCTATCTCTGGGCCAAGGCACTCATAGCCTGTTGACCCGTTGGCTCGGCCACATTGGCCTGACCAACTCCCTCTTGTTGTGCTGGAATATCATCCGGTAAAGGCATCTCCTGCCTACCACGCCTACCACGTCTCCCTCCACGTCCTCGTACTCGTCCTGACATCCTAATAAAGGTGACAAGAACATTAGTACATTCATAAATGTGCCGAAACTAAAACACTCGCGCCCTAATACATGGCTAACTGTAATTCACTCCACATAAGCACATAAACACATAAGCACTTACGGATTTCATTTCCGGATAATGATAGTCCCGAGGCGTTACTAGAGTTCCGATTAGAAACAGCATTGACCAAGTGTTTTTCCAATAAGACTCACAGAAACCCAAGGGTCCAATCAATATCCTAGAAACTAAATCCCATACCCAAGTAGTCACATAAACATGTTATCACATAAGCACATAACAGTACACACAAGTCTCTAACAAGCGAGACAAACCCATTGTGATACTAATCACTTTCCACGTACCCAAAGTATTCAAACCCGGTACGCTCTGATACCAAGTTGTAATGCCCTCAAAATAATACATAGAACCCATCATCTTAGACATGCAATGATATAAGAGAAATAAACATCTTTCTATTCATCATAGTAGTTCTTACAAAAGTATTACATGTTAACAACAAAAGCAATTGGCCTATGGGCTTACAGCTTTCCAAGTCAACACTTGGTTACAAAAAGAAGAGTGCTAGCTCAAATACATATTAAGCCCTTGGCTTGAATTTACATGTAATACATCAAAAGAAAGCAAAACAACAAAACGATCCGTCTGCCTCTAGCCTCCCAAGCTATGTCCTTGGAGGTGGCATGCTACCTGTACCTGAAAATAATGTCCCATATTGGGTGAGCCAATGCCCAGTAGAGATATGCTAAACACAATATAAACAGTAACTAAGACAATAGCAATTGATAAATGTTTGACTCACATAAATCAATTCACAAACTATTTCCATTACATGACCACTGTGACCATGTTTCATTTCATTTTCCATTTCTTATCGAATTGTTAATTCATAACCATGGCTCAGAACCTGGCCAAACAATTTAAATGAGATAATAACTCATACTAAACATTTCCTATTTCACAATAGATAAGCATACTAGCTGTATCAACACTTCGACAGATAAGTCTATGAGCTGTATCAACACTTCAACAGATAAGCATATGAGCTATATCAACATTTCAACGGACAAGCATATGAGTTGTATCACCGGAGTCCATCCCTATCTTCTCCCAAACAATAACCGGTTTAGAGGTCCATCCCCTATCTTTCCCTAAAACGTGGAGTACATCCCCTATCTCCTCCCACACAACACAATGTATATAAACACAGATCATATACATAATCAATCAATACATAAAATTAATGCATTACTTCAACCGTCATACTCGATGACCCATCCAATTAATTAGTTTTAGTTTGCCTAATCATCAGGCATTGTCTACAACAATCAAGACTACCCTCCACCGGTAGCCCAAAGCAATTATTTCTAAATAGATAATAAATGCGTCAACAGATAATTTATCAATATTTTCAAAAGTGAGCGATTAATAAATCCAACTTCACTAGTCCATCTCATAATGAGCCAATTTCATTATATTCTACTCAATTCCATATTTTCTCAACAAGTGTTATTAATTACACTAATGACCCATATATATCCAAACATGGCATTTTTCCCCTTTTTCACAATATTGACCCCAAGGATCCAAATATTACCAACAACCTCAATATACTCATTTTGCAACCCAAATACATATTTATGGTTCAAAATAAACAAAGCCCTCTTTTTAAAATTTCACATTTTGAAACCCTAAATTCCAAAACCCAAAACCATTTATACAAAAGCTCAAAATCTAGGTCAAAACCCATAAGAGTGAGTAGGAATCCCTACCTCAAATTCGAAGCTCAAAAGGAGAAGATAAAGAAATCCAACTAGATAAGTGTCAGCATTTATCAGATAAATGTTTGCTTTTAAAAAAAATAAAATAATTGATTTGTATCTTAAAAAAATGTGATGTTAAAATTTTAAATTTAAATTTTCTATGATATCTTTAGCTCCTTATCTTTATCCAAAAATTAAATTTGAATTTAAAAACTAAACCTCCAAAATACATTATCTTTAAATTAAGTTTCCATATAAATTTGAACATCCACCAATAAAACCCAACATTGGAAACAAACCCCCAACAAAATCCTTTCCTTTTTTTTTCCCCTCTTAACGCAGTGATGATAATAAAAATTTCTTTAAGGTTTTAATATTTTATATCTCCTAACTCCAATAATTTATTTATTTTTCCTCTATAGGGAAGATTATAATATACATAGAGCTTTACACGCAATCCCTCGAGGTTAATCATTTTTTTAACTGAAATCTATTTGAAACCATAAAATTCCACGTAATTTTTTTTTTCATTTTTATTCTATTGTATATTTTAATGGTACATCTGTTCAAGCAACATGTTCAAATTCATATAAATTTATATACGATCTATATAGTTTTTCATAAAATCTACTTAGGTCTATAAACTTCTTCATGCAATTGCTCTAGATTTATAGATCTTTGCTTGTAATTTGTGATAGTACTTGAAAATAATTTTTATTGAATAATTCATGCATATTACAATTATCAATCACTTCATTTTAACTCACTATAATATATATATATATATATATATATATATATATATGTATGTATGTATGTATGTATGTATATTATGCATGTTTCTCAAATATATCATTTGTCCTATAATATTTGGTACAACTACTATTATACATTTTTAGTCTCTATTGATCTAATTATTAGTTATATATGATATCTTAAAAATTCATTTCAATGATTGATTGCAATTATTAAATTGATTTTTTTTTCTAATCTTTTATTTATTTATTTATTTATTTTTGTATTGTTTTTATTCTCACTTTTGTCTATGCTATTGTTTATATGAGAACTTTATTAATAAATTGCGTGGTATAAAAATTATCAATATTTAGTTTGAATAATTATCATATATATATATATATATATATTTGGATCGGCGAAAGTCAGTTGTTAGATATTATTCATATTGTTTAGCTTAAGTATGAGATATTATGGCTCTTTTTATTAAATGATTAGTTTTATATTAAGATATTTTTCTTCTTAATCTTATTTCTTTTCCAAAAAAAACTTGAGACTCCTTATGGGAAAAAAACTGATCAACTAATAGTATCAATTTGGTTTCTATTGAATCATCCTTTAATCATGTTTGCTAAATTTAAAAATTAAAAACAACTATCTTATTGATACAAGTAACACAATTTAATGGGATTAGACATGACTACAATTCAATTATATCTATTGGCTAAATTAAAAAAAAAATTAAAATTAAAAACATCTATTACATGGGGCATAATCCAATTGGGTTAAACATTTTGACTGTAACTTAATTATAACTATTTATTAAACTTTAAAAAAATAAAAAATTGAACATTAAAAATACTTATCTTGTTCTACTACAAATAAAAATAATAATAATAACACCTAATTTTTTTTAGATGGTGAAAACACTTAAGTATTAGATAAATTAATTAGCATCTGAGGTCATGATCATTTGGGTCAGATATTTGACTATATCTCAATCATAATTATAAAAAAATGTAATAAATATAAAAAGAAAAAATTCATAATCATTAGACTATTTACCATGTCGCCCGATGTTCACTTAAGAAAAAGAAAAAAAAAATCTTATTGCGTGAAGGTTCAAAATTTAGAACACCCAACAAGATAAGGCCTAATTTTGATGTATATTTTGTTGGAAATGGTTATAAAATTCTGGATAAAACCAGAATTTTTTCCTAAGTTCGGTCTATTTTTTAGGTGGGCCCCGAGTGTCGATTTACTCAGGTCAAAGTGGTAACGCGTTCTATGCCGCGTTGTGATTCACGTGGTATATTTGGTTGCTTAAAACCATTACCGAGTGAATGGGAAATTGAAGCCAAAGTGTGCTCCATGGAAATGGAGTTTTGGTGGAAATTCCTTAAGGTGGTAAATTGGCTTGTCCCACATTGATTTGGTGGGAAGTTTTGAAAGGGTTTATAAGGCTTAGGTTAGATACTTGGGGTGTGCCCCAAGGGGTACCCAAGTGTTTTAGAGGGAGAGGTTATGGGCAAAATGGGCTAGACCCATTGGACCCAAAAATCACCACACGTGCGCGCCGTCGCCGCCGTCCGTCCGGTCGGGCGGGCTGGGCCTGGGCTTGGGCGCGGGTGTGTGGTTGGATTGGGCTTCTAATCTTTTTGGGCCAAAAACATTTGAATTTAATTTTATTTTTTATTTAAATAAAATCCAGAATTCAAATTAAACTGGTTTGGATTTATTGTTCATCCAAACAGGGCCCTTCCCGTTTTCAAACAGAATTAAACTGTTTTGGATTTATTGCTCATCCAAACAGAGCCCTTCCCGTTTTTTATCTGTTTGATTGATTAACCCAACAGATTCAAATCTGTTTAAATTTGAATCTAACAGGTTTCATACCTGTTCAATTCAAAACCAAGAGTCACCTTTACATCTATAAATAGACTAGCCTCCCATTTGGATTTCATTCCAATTTTCGTACTCCATCCTCTGCATATTATATTCTTCATCTTGCTGCATTTTATTTCCGAAAGAAAGAGTGTAAATACTTAGTGTGTTCGTAAGGCAAACAATTTGTAGTGCTACTATTGTTTGTGGTAAGATCATTTCATCCTGGGAGATAGACGTCCAAATTCTGAAAGCACCGTGGAGAGGACGAATCTGTCTTAAGGACACAATGTTAAACACTGGACTTGATCAGAAAAGTTATTCAAATAAATTAACCAAGTAAGTTGTTTAATTTTATTCTATTTTTATTTATTTATTTAATCATATTTTATTTTTGTTTTTGTAACAAAATAAAATCTATGGTTTTATTTATTTATTTATTATTTCGAGTTTGATTTTTGTAATCAAACAAATTCTTTCTTTTTCTTTATTTCTTTAAATTCTAATTGTTGTTGTGTACACAATAGAATTAAATCTTTTAAATACAGTGAAGATTGTCTAACATATTTTACTACTAAAAATTACCACATTAAATCTTTATCATAATCAAAATCTACTAACTCCACCTTAGATTCACATCACAACTAAAATCACATCTCTTTTTCTCTTTCAAATTTAAATATTTTTAATAAAATATTAAAAATAAAGAGAAATTTAAATCAAGATTGTGCAATATGTATATACTTTAGAAGGCTTTATTATTTTTAATTTATAAATAAAAATTTGACTCTCCTGTGCATAGCACAAGTTTTATGCTAGTATATATTATATGAATGTATATATGTATATATAATTGGCTTTGTCAACATAGGAATATATATATATATATATAATATTTATATGTATGCATTCGTTTGCCAGCTCAACCTTTTGTTCAAAAGAAAGTTGCCCAATACATTGATCATCATCTGATCATGTGGCCTATCCACAGAGAAGAATTGATTGCCGGTTGATTAGCCACAATTAATCTTGCTATTATTAATTTATTGTGCAAAAAAAGTAAAAGTATAAAGTGGCAACCAGTATAGCGATCCCAGTTTCCCCTTCTTTATTTATTGTATTCCAAACTCGGCTCCGTAGATGTGTTGTTGTCATATTTTCATGTCTATCCCTTACTCTTTGTATTTGAGTCTTGGGTTATGTTGGGCAGGTTTGAAATAGGTTGGTTGTGTTTGAAAACCTAGAGTTGATGCCCAGATTTTGGCCTTCACGCTCGAACGGGGATTTTGACGCTCAAGCGGGCCCTTCGTTTTTGCTTCTCCGCTCGAGCGGGCGTTTTGACGCTTGAGCATAGTTTTTCATCTCTCAACATTTTGCTCTGTAGGTCTTCGGATGCTCGAGCGGGGCTTTTGATGCTCGAGCGGACCTCTTTGATTTTGTTCCTCCGCTCGAGCGAGGATTCTAACGCTTGAGCGAGGACCATGTCTGCAAATCTTCTGAAAGTGTGCAATCGACGCTCGAGCGGCGCTTTTCATGCTCGAGCGTGAGTCTGTGTCTGACGCTCAAGTGGGGAGTTCCACGCTCGAGCGGGGCGACTTTTATATCAGTTCGAGTTTTGACTTTTTGGATCACTTTTCAACTTCCTTTCTCTCTCTAACTTTTCAAAACCTCCATTTGAGAGCACCTCACGCTAAACCTCACCTTCTCTCTAAGAAATCATCTAGCCCTAGTGATCTCCCACCTTTGGGTCTTTGTAAAAAGTGTCAATCTTGGTGTGGGCTACATTTTGATCCAAAAATCTTGGGGTTTGGAGCACTTCAAAATTCTTCATCTTCTCCATTGAACTCCGAATTTGAGGTAAGGATAACTATTCATGTATATGGTCTTTAACATAAGCTTTTGGTCATTTTGATTTAATGCTGATATTGGGTAATTTTGGGTATTAGGGTTTCAAAAGTTATAATGAGGGGTTTTGTTATTTTGACCCACATTTGTGTATTTTGGGTCATAAAATGAGGGTATTGATATTATTGAAGATATTTTGAGCCTTTGGGTCAATATTGAGAAAAAGGGAAAAAAAAAGCCCTAATTTTATTGCGATTAATTATTTTGTATAATTAATTTGGAAAGTTATGGAAATATGAAATTGAGTTAAGAATAATGAAATTGAGTAATTTTGAGAATGAATGGTGGAGTTGGATTGATTAATCACTCACCTTTGAAATTGTGGATAATTTTATCTGTTGATGCATTTATTATCTGTTTAGAAATATTTGCTTTGGGCTATCGGTGGAGGATAGTCTTGATTGTTGTAGACACTGCATGATGATTAGGTGAATTAAAACTAATCGGTTGAATATGTCATCGAATATGACGGTTGGAATAATACATCAAATCTATGTATTGATTGATCGTGTATATGATAATTATTTATATGCATTGTATTGTGTGGGAGGAGATAGAGGATGTACTCCATGGTTTGGGAGGAGATAGGGAATGGATTCTTAAACCGGATGTTATTTGGGAGGAGATAGGGGATGGACTCCATTGATACAGCAAATCTGTGTATCATTTATGAAGTATGGAAGTGTTTTGTTATGACATTGATACAACAAATACGTGTATCTATGATGAAGTATGGAAGTGTTTTGATATGAGTCGTTGTCTCATTTAATAAGGAAATGCTTTAAAATGAGTCGTAGTCTCATTAAATTGTTGGCCAGGTTCTGAGCCATGTTATGAATTGAATAATGGTCAAGTAAAGGGAAATGAAATGAAACATGGACATACTTGTCATGGGACTGAAATGTGTTATAAGTTGGTTTTGTGAGATTAAACATTTATCAAATGCTCATGTTTTAGTTATTGCTCATATTATGTTTAGCATATCTCTACAGGATATTGACTCACCCTATATGGGACATTATTTTCAAGTGCAGGTGATATGCCGCCTCCAAGGTCTTAGCTTGGGAGGTTGTGGAAGTTAAAGGCTTCTCTTTTTGTGATTAATTGTGTATTACATGTAAATCAAGCCAAAGGCTTATTTTGTGTTTAGAGTTAGCACTCTTCTTTTGTAACCAAGTGTTGACTTGGAAAGTTGTAAGCCCGTAGGGCATTTACTTTTGATGTCAACATGTAATACTTTTGTAATGAACACTCTGATTAATGAAATTATGCTTTATTCTCTTATGTCTAAGCATGTCAAGATTGTATGATTTATGGGTTTATTTTTTAGGGCGTTACAACCAGAGACACGTATCACAGATAATTTTTAAGGAATGCTGATGTGACATGATGAGTGTGCTAGTGAGGTAGCATGATAATATATTAAATGGAGAGTAAGAGTTAGCTATTGCAACTATTTGAAAGTTAGTTACTTAGATCAAAGAGTCAAGATCAAGTCAAACACAAAATCTACAAAGTTGTTCTTATCAAACATGTGATACGGATAATGTTGAGGAAATCATGGCATCTTGAGGAAATCACAAGCTTGTTGAGAAAATCGTGGGTTTAGATTATCTCTCTCTCATGTGGTTAGGCCTATAAATAGGCCAAGAGAGATACAAAGATCAATCGTCTCAAACAACTCACAATTTGTGATATTAGCTTCTAGTTAAGAGTAGTTGAATTAACAATTTTAAGAGTAAATCAATGTTAGTTTTTTCCAATCTCCATTTCTTTTCTTCTGTCGATTGTTGTTTTTTTCAGTTCTTTGTTCTTGTTTAAGTTTATACAACTTGTAACAAGTGACAATTTATTTGAATAATGCATATTTTGTTCTGTTCTGCTTTTTCTTTATTTAATTACCTTCAGGGAAGTCCTTAATCTATTTAAGGTACAAAACTCAACTAAAAGGCTGATCTTTTTGTGTTTATGTGAAAATTCATTTAAGAATGTCAATCAATCACTGTCGATTGGGCTTAAGCCAAAATTTTGCCAATAGCCCCCCATGTGATTTTGGACTAAAATCAAACCATTAACATCGTTAACTATAGATGTGAAATAACTATAATACTTTCAAATCTTATATTTTTTGTCATTGTCTTTCTCTCATCTCTTGTACATATAATTTGCAATGTCTAGTATGAATTCAATTAAATCACAATTAATCCAAAATATTTAACTATTTATTGTAATTACTAACTTTTTAATCTAATTTTAATTTAATTATATTTCTAGATCACAATTAATCCAAAATATTTAACTATTTATTGTAATTACTAACTTTTTAATCTAATTTTAATTTAATTATATTTCTAGATCACAATTAATCCTAAATTCTTAATTATTTATTATAATTTCTAACATATTAATCTAATTTTAACTTAATTACATTTTAGATCAATTTTTAATTATTTTTTATTTTATATTTTATTTAATTATATTTTAAATCAATTCTTGATTATATTTTATGTTTTAGATCAATTGTTAATTATATTTTAATTTATTTTAATTAACATATTAATCTAATTTTAGGTTTAAAAAATGGGGGTAAAATTGTCTTTTTATTGTATTAATTTCATTATAATTTTTCAGAAAACAAAACTCACTCTAAAAAATAGTTTGTGCAATACACCTTCTGTTAGTTTGGATGGAAAAACAATTAGCACTTTAGTCCAAAATCATGTAACACCCCCAAAATAATACAATAAATACAACCCAAAACATAAATAACAGGTGCATAAATCAGAGTGTAAAGTCCTTTCATTTCATAACATTAATAGTACAAAAGGGTTTAACATAAGTAAATGCCCTTTAGGCTTACACATTTCCAAGCCTTGGCTTGGTTACAACAAAAGTGAGACTAGCTCATATAATTTTAGCCCTAGGCTGTACAAAAATAAAACAAAACAAGAAGTTCTTGCTTCCCAAAGGTCCCTCCAATGCTATTGCGTTGGTGGAGGCATGCCATCAATACTTGAAAATATTTTTTCCAAGTAGGGTGAGCCACAAACCAGTAGAAACAATCTAACACAGTATATGAGGTTTAACGAAGATATAAGTGCAATGTGTATATACAATGCTAGGGATAAAACATTCACATCTTTATATAGTCATAGAATACCAAGTTCATATTTCATTCCATTTTCCTTCAATCCATTTCAATACATGAGTCAATGTCATTATTTTTCAATAACCCAAATGAGACTACAACTCAATCATTCAACAATTACATAATCAACACACAGGCACTTCAAACTGCCATTTTACGGATATTTCATCCGCGGGATTGGCACCCATGTATAAATTTCGGGACTTTCACCCAAGACACTCCGATCAACTTAATTATAATGGAGTCCATCCCCTTTCTCCTCTCAAACAATCATACATATACAATGTATTAAAAAACATAATCAGACATGGAGTACATCTCATTTCTCCTCCCAAACAATCATACATATACAATGTATTTGACAATAATCATATTCAATGATAATCAACCATGGATTAGTTTCAATTTACCTAATCCTCATGCAATTTTTACAACATTCAAAGCTATCCTCCACCGATAGCCCAATACAGATATTTCTAAACAGATATATGTATACTCAAGACAGATAATGTATTCAAAATTTCCAAAAATGAGATATATCATCTACTCAACTCCACCATTTGTTTCAATACTCATTCAATCTCATGTTTACAATGCCAATTTCATTTATTTATACAAAATAAATATCATAAATCATTTTAGGGCAAACCCTCTCTTTTCCTAAAAATCAACCATGTGCCAAAACCAAGAATTTTGATCTCATACGACATCATTTTCAAAAGCCACAATCATTTATCCCTCATTCATCAAAACCCTTTTTTCTATTTTACATCCAAACCCTAGGTTTGTTCACATTACCCCCAAATCCCACCATTGTTACACAACGACAAACAACTAAGTTAAAAACTATATTAAAGTGTAGAAAATTCCTACCTCAAGCTTAGAAGACCAATGGAGCAAGCACAAAACCCCAATGACGCCAAAACCAAACTCCAATCAAATCAAAATGAAGCTTCCAAGATGCTCTACCATTTTTCCAAAGACGCTAGGGTGATGAGATCAAAGGATTTATGTCAAAATGTAGAGAGATAGAGAGTATTTTAGAGAGAAAGAGTCTAGATCTAGGTTTTTAGAAAGTTTTAGAGAGAGAGAAGAATGAAAAGGTGATATGAAATGTCACTTTTACAATCTAATATGCGCACAGTCCGCTCGAGCGGAAGAGTTGACGTCGAGCGCCAAGACACATGAACAAGACGTTCACCGCTCAAGTGCAAGAAATCTCCACTCGAGCGCAAGAAATCTCTGCTTGAGTGTAGAAAACATACATCCAGAAGTTTTGTAGACAACAAACCAACATTCGAGCGCAGAAAAGGCCGCTCGAGCGCCCATCCGCTTGAGCGCAAGAAACACTGTTCGAGTGTAGAAAACACTCTCCTAGTAGTTTTACAGACCTGTAAAGTACTGAGAGTTCGCAAATCCTGCTCGAGCATGAAAAGTTCCGCTCGAGCGGAGGAGCAAAATTACAAAGCCCACTCTAACGCGAGAAAGGCAGCTCGAGCGGAGGAGTAAAAATCTGGGCAACAATAGTTTGGAAAAATAAGCAACCAACCTGTTCCAAACACACAACCACAACCCGATAACCAAAATAAAGGGGAAACAAGGGAAACAAGATATGAATCATTATTCAAAACCATACAAACCCGAGCCTAGAATACAACACGTGACGGGTCAAAACCGGGATCGCTATAAATCAAATGGGGACTTTCTGACTATATTTGAATGATAAAGGGGTAATGCTCCATCACCAAACCACAAGGGGTAAAATGAATTTAACCCTAAAAATAAGCAGTCTCAAGTAGTTAGTAAGGATCTCTAGGAAACACTACCATCAAATTCTTGAAAAAATTAAAAAAAAAAAAATACCCTCCTAAGGATAGCGATAACCAATGGTGTAAATACACATCTCCAAGTTAATTTGCAAATGAATAGAAAAAAATACCACAATAACTACTCAAATTGTAAAATTTCATTAGTCAAAGCTAAGGCATAGCTTAAGTTGTTCAGTGAGTAATTGACAACTTTGGCTCAAGCAATACCATAATGGAAGTGCTGCCAAGTGTAACTTGACTTTTCCGCGCCCCCTCTCGGAAGATGAATAAGCTCTATAGTATCGAACTCCCGCGGTTCTAAATTTGATCTCACAATTGCAATGTAAAATAGATAATCACCAAAGAGTCCCAATCCAGTAAATCTTTTGGAAAATCGATTTTAAATCAAATTGCCAAAAATGGACTTCTTTGCCAAATACAGAGTCACCACCAAAATATTTTTGAGAAATCTAAGAAACCCATGACTCGTGTCAAAGGCCACGTGTCCGTCATCACCAACATTGCCTTGGCTTGGGAACTTAGGTACGAGAAGGGAAGGTCATGAATTGAGCACACCCGCTCGCCCGATCAAAGATCAGCCTCTACTAATCATGCTATGAATCTTATTTATATTATATGCTCTTATTCTGGTTTATTAGGCTAGCATTACTATGTGATGCGCACACACACAAGTATAAACTAACTTGCAAGAATTGGAACACTTGATTCATGTTTGTTTTGAAAATTATTTCGAAATATGTACCACTTGAAAAAGTGATCGCATATAAACATTACTCAAATTATTCTAATTCAAGCAACTAGGCTTCATCCACAGCCATTCAAACAGTTTATCACTTAAGCACTTAGCCTCATGACAAGCATGCTAGATATGGCAACAATCACACACATGCGATATGCTAAAGCGAGTAAAGGCTCACCTAATACTCCAAGCCAAAAGAGAAATGAGTTAGAAAAATGCATTATTCCTAACTTATGCAATATGACTAATGTAACACATGCGATATGCAATTACTAGGCTCGGCTACTAATATGGCAAATAAAACAATTAAATAGCATACGGTCTAAGCACGTATTCAAAGAAGCGTTAAACTAACAATGCAAGTTAGAATGATGAGCCGAGCCTCGGTGTATACAATACAAGTGGATGCAAACATGGAGAATGATAAACAAAACATGATGTTTTAATCTAACCATCGTAAGCTAGTAAATAAGAGGGAGAAAGACGTGGGGTTGGAAGACATACACGTTATTACATTGCGCTCTCACGAAGGAGAGTCTGAATGAATAAAATAATTAACTAGCTAACTAATTAAAGCTAAACTAATTATTACAAAACAAATGAATAATTAACTAAACTACTTAACTAATTATTACAAACTAAATTAATTAATTATTCTAGCTAATTAAAATAATTACAACATGAGACGAATTAGCTATTCTAACTAATTAAGTACAAAGCCACTATTTAAGCACAACATTAATATATGCAAATATATGCAACACGGATCCCGAGGAATGATGGTGAGCTCATGCATGAACGCGATTTTCACTCGAAAAGTCACTGTTTCTGCTACTGAATGCCTCTATTGCACAGTAGAACACTTGCACCAATTTCCACCTCCAAACCAACTCTTTTCTGCCTCAGGAGAAAATTGCTTGAATTTACATTGGTGGCCGGCAGGGGGCTTGCCGTCCACTGATGGATGGCAAGCCCCCTGCCAGCCACTGATGATAGAACTCCCCTACTGCAACAGAGAGTATAGCGACCCTAGTTTTAACCAATCTCTTTTGGTGTTCCGGACTTGGGTTTGTATGGTTTGGATGGTGGTTCATGTCTTGCTTCCCTTGCCTTCCCCTTAATGTTGGTTATTGGGTTGTAGTTGTGTGTTTGGAACAGGTTGGTTGCTTGTTTTTCCAAGCCTTTGTTGCCCAGAATTTGGCGCTTCTGCTCGAGCGGGCTTCACAAATTTCGCTCCACGCTCGAGCGGGCATTCGAGTGCTCGAGCAGGGATTGTATCTGCAAAAACACTAGGAGAGCGTATTTCACACTCGAGCATAGGGTTTCACGCTCGAGCAGGAGTATGTGTCTGAAACTCGAGCAGGGCTTTCCACACTCGAGCGGACCGCGTTTTATCAGCTCACGAAAATGACATTTCAGATCACTTTTTGCAATCCTCTCTCTCTCTCTCTCTAAAAGTCTCCAAGATCCAGATCTAGAGCCTCTCTCTCTAGAAATCATCTTTTCTCTTTGATTTCTCCAAATCCATTGGGATTTTGGCGATAGTTCCCTTATCAAAGTTGTGTAACTTCTCGAGGGCTTCATTGTGTGCGGTGGAGATCGAGTTTCACTGTCGTTGATTTTGGGGGTTTCAACTCTTTTCTTCTTTATACTTGAGGTAGGGAATTTCTACACTCTAATATGGTTTTTAGCTTAGTTATTTGTTATTGTGTGTAGATGATGAGATTTGGTTGTGGTTTGGACAAATCTAGGATTTGGGTGTGAATGAAAAGAAGGGTTTTTGATGAAATTGGCATAAGTGGGTTTGAGGTTTGGATACAAGGTTGTATTGTGCCCAAATTGTTGTTTTTGGCGTTTGGGTTGATATTTGGTAAGAGAGGGATGTTGCCCTAATTTGATTAAATCATTATCTTGCATAAATAATTGGGATTAACATTGAAAATGTGAAATTGGAAGGTTGTGGTTATAATTGGTGATATTGGATATGTATTATGTCACCTATGTAAGTTTTGAATAAAATATTTATTTTGAGATTGAACTTCTCTTTAGAAATAATTGTATTAGGCTATCGGTGGAGGATAGTTATGATTATTGTAAAAATTACATGAGGATTAGGCGATTTAATGCTAATCCATTGTTGGTGTCATTGAATATGACCATGTTATAAATACATTGTATATGTATGTTTATTGGGAGGAGAAAGGGAATGTACTCCATATGTAATTATGTTTATAAATACATTGCATATGTATATTTGTTTGGGAGGAGAAAGGGGATGGACTCCATTTAAAGCAAGTTAGCCAGAGTGTCCTGGGTGAAAGGCCCAAAATTTCATATATAAATGGGTGCCGATTCCTTCGGACGAAATATTCGTAAAATGGCAGGTTTGAAGTGTTTATGTGTGTTTTGCATAATTGGAAAAACCATTGAGTTGTAGTCTCATTTTGGTTGTTGAAAGATAATGAATTTAACTCATAAATTGAGTAGCATTTATGAACTGAAATGAATTGAAGAAAAAGGAAATAAGGTTAGGTCTTAGTGGCATATGAATTCACAGGCCTTGTGGATGTTTTAGTATCGGTATTGTTTATGCATGTAGTATTTATACCTTTGCTAAACCTCATATATTGTGTTAGATTATCTCTACTGGGCTGTTGGCTCACCCTATACGGGGAATATCATTTTCAGGTGCAGGTGAGATGTTTCCTCCAAGGCAATAGCATGGATGGACTTTCGAGAAGCAAGAGCTTCTTATTTATGCCTTATGTGTGTATGTTTATTATTTGTAAAGCCAAGGGCTTAAGATGTAATAAGCGAGACTCAATTTGTGTAACCAAGCAATGACTTGGAAAGATATATGCCTACATGGCATATAACTGGTTATTGAACTGTGAACTCTGACATATGAAAATATGTTGTTTTCTCATATTTATTCCGTATATGAGTTATCTTTATTGTATTATTTTTGGGGCTTCACAACTTGGTATCAGAGCGTACCGAGTTTGAATACTTTGGGTACGTGGGAAGTGGTTGGTACCACAATAGGTTTGTCTCGCTTGATTGAGATGTTAACATGTATTGTATGTTTATGTGATAACATGCTTATGTGATTATATGGGTATGGAATTTAGTTCCTAAGATGTTGATTGAGTCTACAGGTTTGTGGAAGTCCTATTAGAAGAGCACTTGATCACTGCTATTTCTACTTGAAACTCTAGTAACGCCGCGGGACAGTCATTATCTGGGAATAAAATTCGTATGTGTTTATGTGACTATGTGCATACATGGAATGATTTATTGTTGTCCAATGTATTAGGCCCCGAGTGAGTTAAATTTGGCATGTTTATAAATGTGCTAATCCTGTTGTTACCTTTATTAGGATGTCAGGACGTGGACGTGATAGTAATAGGCGTGGTAGGCCTAGGAGGCTTGAGATGCCTTTATCGGATGATATTCCGGCACAGGAAGAAGGAGTTGGTCAAGCCAATGTGGCTGAACCGGTTAATCAACAGGCCATAGGCACCTTAGCCCATGAAATAGCTGGAGCATTTAGGGAGTCTATAGACATTCTCCGAGCTGAGAATCAAGTCCAGGCCCAAGTAGCTGAAGCAGGGCCATCTTTCTTAAAGAGGGAGTTTTTTCGGTCGAATTCAGATGAGTTTTTGGGTAATCCTAAGGAGCCATTGAAGGCAGATGAGTGGCTAGAACAGTTAGTGAAGACATTCGAGATGCTTGGCATCGAGGATGATCAGTTAAAAGTGACCTTGGCGTCTTTCCAGTTGAAGGGGGATGCGGGTCAGTGGTGGGAGTATGCGCGTGGGCGTATTAGGGGAACTTGGGAGGCTTTTGTTGAGGCTTTCCAGGATAAATTTCTACCTCCCACAGTTAGGGAGAAGTTGAGAGATCAATTCTCTAAATTGTTGCAGTTGAACACGCCAGTGGCTGAGTTTGAGGCAACCTTTACTAGTCTGTCGAGGTTTGCGCCTGACTTGGTGGCGACTGAGGAGCACCGTTGTTTGGAGTTTGAAAAGAGGTTAAGGACCGGGCTAATGTATAAAGTTTCCGGTTCCATGACTAGAGATTATGGGCGCCTTGTGCAGTCTGCAGCCCACCTTGAAACTATTATGCAGGCAGAAGATGAAAGGATGAGGGGCTCCAGGAGAATCAGGATAGTGAGGGAGACAGTAAGAGGCAGAGAGGTTCCTACCCTCAGCAGTCCCGGGCAACTCGGTCGAGGGCCACTTTTCCAATACCGAGTACAGGTTCTGGGAGAGGTGGGCAGGGAGATTTTACTTGCTTTAAGTGTTGTTAGTTGGGCCACAAGTCTCTAGCTTGTCCTCAGAGAGGAGGAGGACAGCGAGCAGCATCATCTTCGGCTCGTTTTCAGAGCCAGAGTCAGAGAAGAGGCCAGCCTCTCACTTGTTATCAGTGCGGGCAGGCGGGGCACCTGAAGAGGTTTTGCCCACAGTTGGGTGGTACACCTGGTGTGTCTAGTTCGAGACAGACACAGGGTTACCAGCCGACACAGTCAGCACAGGCCTTGAGGGCCAATCAAGGAGCCTCTTTGGCTCAGTCTGTGCATCAGGCTTATGCTCCGAGGGGTGAGTAGGTTGAGCAGAGGCCTACTGGACGTATGTATACAGTTGTAGGGCCAGATCTTGTACTTGATCCTTCTATAGTGAGAGATACCTTTTTGTTTTGCAATTTAGTTGCTAATGTGTTGATTGATACGGGTGCATCCCATTCTTTTATTTCGTATGCGTTTGCATTAGTTTTGGGTTTGGAGTTGGCACAGTTAGCATCTCCTATTTGTGTAGAGTCACCTATTGGTGGTCAAACTGTCTTGAGACAGGGATGTCGGGGTTGTGACATCGAGGTTGTTGGTCGTCGATTACCGTTTGCATTTGTATTGATTGACATGCTTAGTTTTGATGTCATATTGGGTATGGACTGGTTATCCTCATACCGGGCTGTTATAGGTTGCTACCATCAGAAGGTTTGACTGCATTTGTATGTACCTTGAGCGGTGATTGTTTTTATTTCTTGGAGAACCGGGTGGATAGAGTCTTATCAAGGGTATATGATCCACGTGGGCGAAGTGAACTTAGTTGTCTTCTTGCTAGCTTTCTGAGTAGTGTGTGTGATGAAATTCAGGTTGAATGACCGAGGGTAGTTTGTGAATACTCGGATGTTTTTCCCGAGGATCTTATCAGTTTACCGTCTCACCGAGAGATCGAGTTCTCTATTCATCTAGTGCCTGGCACGGCACCAATTTCTATGGCTCCATATAGATATGCACCTACTGAATTGAGTGAGTTGAAGATTCAACTCCAGGAATTGTTAGATAAGGGTTTTATTCGCCCTATTACTTCACCTTCGGGAGCACCGGCCCTCTTCGCTAAAAAGAAATATGGAACCTTGCGACTTTGTATAGATTACCGAAAGTTGAAGCAGGTTACAGTTAAGAATAAGTACCCAATGCCTCGTATAGATGATTTGTTTGATCAATTGAAAGGGTCTTGTTGTTTCTCTAAGATAGACTTGAGATCGGGTTATCATCAGTTGAGGGTAAGGGAGGAGGATATCCCGAAGACAGCATTCCGTACGCGGTATGGCCATTATGAGTTTCTTGTAATGCCTTTTGGGCTAACTAATGCTCCAGCTGTGTTTATGGATTTAATTAATCAAATCTTCCGTGAATTCTTAGATCGTTTTGTGGTTGTCTTTGTGGATGACATTTTAATTTATTCACCTTCTGAAGAGGAACATAAGGAACATTTACGAGCAGTACTTGAGTTACTTAGAGCCCACAAGATGTATGCTAAGTTTGGGAAATGTGATTTTTGGCTGGAAGAGGTTAAATTCCTAGGGCATGTAGTGTCAAGGGAAGGGGTGACTGTAGATTCATCCAAGATAGAGGCAGTGCAAGATTGCGCACAACCTGAGAATGCTTTCGAGATTCGTAGTTTCTTGGGGTTGGTGGGGTATTACCGTTGGTTTGTGAAAGATTTCTCTAGACAAGCTTCACCTTTGACTAAGTTGACGAGGAAAGAAATCAAATTCATGTGGAGTGAGACTTGTGAGAAGTCGTTCCAAGAACTTAAGATTAGACTCACCACTACTCCAGTATTGATTATACCAGAGAGGGGTTTGGGTTATTCAGTATATTGTGATGCTTCACGGGAAGGTTTAGGTTTTGTATTGATGCAAGAGGGTAAAGTAGTAGCCTATCGCTCATGGCAGCTGAAAACACATGAGAGAAATTATCCCACCCATGACCTAGGGTTAGCAGCAGTGATATTTGCCTTGAAGATTTGGAGGCACTATCTGTATGGTGAGAAATTTGAAGTGTTCTCTAATCACAAGAGTCTGAAATATCCGTTTACACAGAAAGACTTAAATTTGAGACAGAGGAGGTGGATGGAATTCATAGAGGATTATGATTTTGAGTTACATTATCATCCCAGGAAGGCCAACATTGTGACCAATGCTTTGAGTAGAAAGCCAACTAGCAGTGTAGCATCTATCGCCATCCGAGAATGGGTAATGTTGGGTACTCTTAATAAGTTTGACTTGCATCTGGGCGAGTCTGTTGAGTCTACGGCTTTGTTTTCAATAGTTGCACAACCTACACTTATGAATCAAGTGTTGGAAGCGCAAAAGGGTGACCTTGAGGTGAAATCGTTCCGAGAGAAGATTTCCAATGAGAAGGTAGAAAGAGGTTTGATTGTGTATCGCGACCTGAGTGTAAGATACCGTGATCGCTTGTTGGTATCGGAGTCTTGCCAAGAGGAAGTACTCTAAGAGTTTCACTATTCGCGCCTTGCGGTGCATCCGGGAGGCACAAAGATGTATCATGACCTTAGTCGCCAGTTTTGGTGGAGAGGTATGAAAAGAGATATGGCTGCATTTGTATCGAAATGTCTTACTTGTCAACAAGTGAAGGCCGAGCATCAGAGACCAGCGGGTTTGTTGCAACCCTTGCCTATAGCTGAGTGGAAGTGGGAACATATCACGATGGATTTTGTTGTGGGTCTTCCGAGGACTCAACGGGGTAATGATGCCATTTGGGTGGTGGTTGACCGTTTGACTAAGTTAGCACATTTTATTCCTATGCGTGTGAGTGACTCGATAGATTATCTTGTCGACTTGTACATTAGAAACATAGTGAGGTTGCATGGGGTCCCTGTGATGATTATTTCGGATAGAGATCCACGTTTCACTGCTCGGTTGTGGCAGAGTTTGCAGAGTGCCTTGGGCACTAGATTGACTTTTAGCACAGCTTACCATCCTCAGACTGATGGGCAATCCGAGCGTACTATTCAGATCCTTGAGGATATTCTCCAAGGCTGTGTCCTTGACTTTAAGGGTTCATGGAAGAGGCATTTTTCCTTAGTGGAATTTGCCTATAACAATAGTTTCCAATCAAGTATTGGCATAACACCATTTGAGGCCTTGTATGGTCAACTGTGTAGATCTCCAGTGTGTTGGGCCGAGGTGGGTGATGCACGTTTACTGGGTCCAGAGTTGGTTCGAGAAACTACAGAGAAAGTTGCACTTATTCGTAAGAGGCTAGCTACGGCTTAGAATCGCCAGAAAAGTTATGCTGACCGTAGGAGAAGACCTTTGTATTTTGAGGTGGGAGATCATGTCTTTTTGAAGATATCACCTAGACGGGGTTTGATGAGGTTTGGGAAGAGTGGGAAGTTATCTCCTCGGTTTATTGGCCCTTTTGAGATCCTTGAGCAGATTGGGGAGGTTGCTTACCGTTTAGTGTTACCGCCACAAATTTTCTGGATTCATGATGTGTTTCATATTTGTATGCTTCAGAATTATGAGCCTAATCCATCGCACATGTTGAATTGGACCAACTTAGAGGTAGATGAGGATGCTTCGTATGAAGAGAGACCGGTGGAAGTCTTGGATAGACGGGATCAAGTTTTGCGAGGCAAGACAATTTCCTTGGTAAAAAATGGAAACATCACGGAGTCAAGGAAGCGACCTGGGAATGTAAATTAGAAGTCCGAGAGAAATATCCGAATTTGTTTGTTAATGCATGAGCATGTATTGAGAATTTATTGTATTAATGAAAATTCTAAGCATTGTATATGTTTTAACTTATGAAAACATTGTATATGTTATGGTTGTTTGGGAAGAACATGGATTCAATATAAACAATGCTTATGTTTTGAGAATTTGGAATATTTATGATGTTGTATCATTTTTGGAAGCATTGTATATGCTATGTACGATTTTTTGAAAATTTGGACTTTGGTTAAACATTGTAAATGTTTTGGGGAAATTGAAAATTTCATTTTAATTTGGGACCTGTAAATCGAGTCGGTGTGAATAGATGACCGGAAGATGGGCCATGGTGTTGAACTTGTGGGAATAACATGGTTGTGAATAGTTCAATTATGTTTTAGAGCCTGATTTTTAATTTCAGGGATGAAATTTCCTAAGGTGGGGAGGTTATAACGACCCTAGTTTTGACCCGTCTCTTGTGGTATTCCGGACTCGGGTTTGTATGGTTTGGATGGTGGTTCATGTCTTGCTTCCCTCGTTTTCACCTTAATGTTGGTTATTGGGTTGTAGTTGTGTGTTTGGAACAAGTTGGTTGCTTGTTTTTCCAAGCCTTTGTTGCCCAGAATTTGGCTCTTCTGCTCGAGCGGGCATTCTTGCGCTCGAGCGGGCTTCACAAATTTCGCTCCACGCGCGAGCGGGCATTCGAGCACTCCAGCGAGGACTATGTCTGCAAAAATACTGGGAGAGCGTATTTCACGCTCGAGCGCAGGGTTTCACGCTCGAGCAGGAGTATGTGTCTGACGCTCGAGCAGGGCTTTCCATGCTCGAGCGGACAACATTTTATCAGCTTGCGAAAGTGACATTTCAGATCACTTTTTGCAATCCTCTCTCTCTCTCTCTAAAAGTCTCCAAGATCCAGATCTAGAGCCTCTCTCTCTAGAAATCATCTTCTCTCTTTGATTTCTCCAAATCCATTGGGATTTTGGCCATAGTTTCTTCATCAAAGTTGTGTAACTTCTCGAGGGCTTCATTGTGTGCGGTGGAGATCGAGTTTCATCATCATTGATTTTGGGGGTTTCAATTCTTTTCTTCTTTAAACTTGAGGTAGGGAATTTCTACACTCTAATATGGTTTTTAGCTTAGTTATTTGCTATTGTGTGTAGATGATGAGATTTGGTTGTGGTTTGGACAAATCTAGGATTTGGGTGTGAATGAAAAGAAGGGTTTTTGATGAAATTGGCATAAGTGGGTTTGAGGTTTGGATACAAGGTTGTATTGTGCCCAAATAGTTGTTTTTGGCGTTTGGGTTGATATTTGGTAAGAGGGGGATGTTGCCCTAATTTGATTAAATCATTATCTTGCATAAATAATTGGGATTAACATTGAAAATGTGAAATTGGAAGGTTGTGGTTATAATTGGTGATATTGGATATGTATTATGTCACCTATGTAAGTTTTGAATAAAATATTTATTTGGAGGTTGAACTTCTCTTTAGAAATAATTGTATTAGGCTATTGGTGGAGGATAGTTATGATTGTTGTAGAAATTGCATGAGGATTAGGCAATTTAATGCTAATCCATTGTTGGTGTCATTGAATATGACCATGTTATAAATACATTGTATATGTATGTTTATTGGGAGGAGAAAGGGAATGTACTCCATATGTAATTATGTTTATAAATACATTGCATATGTATATTTGTTTGGGAGGAGAAAGGAGATGGACTCCATTTAAAGCAAGTTGGCCAGAGTGTCCTGGGTGAAAGGCCCAAAATTTCATATATAAATGGGTGCCGATTCCTTCAGACTAAATATCCGTAAAATGGCAAGTTTGAAGTGTTTATGTGTGTTTTGCATAGTTGGAAAAACCATTGAGTTGTAGTCTCATTTTGGTTGTTGAAAGATAATGAATTTAACTCATAAATTGAGTAGCATTTATGAACTGAAAATGAATTGAAGAAAAAGGAAATAAGGTTAGGTCTTAGTGGCATATGAATACACAGGCCTTGTGGATGTTTTAGTATCGGTATTGTTTATGCACGTAGTATTTATACCTTTGCTAAACCTCATATATTGTATTAGATTATCTCTACTGGGCTGTTGGCTCACCCTATACGGGGAATATCATTTTCAGGTGCAGGTGAGATGTTTCCTCCAAGGCAACAACATGGATGGACTTTCGAGAAGCAAGAGTTTCTTATTTATGCCTTATGTGTGTATGTTTGTTATTTGTAAAGCCAAGGGCTTAAGATGTAATGAGCGAGACTCAATTTGTGTAACCAAGCAATGACTTGGAAAGATGTAAGCCTACATGGCATATAACTGGTTATTGAACTGTGAACTCTGATATATGAAAATATGTTGTTTTCTCATATTTATTCCACATATGAGTTATCTTTATTGTATTATTTTGGGGGTGTCACAGAGAGCAAATAGTGTAGAGACAGTATATTTTCAAGGGTTTGTTCGCACAATTTACCCCTCCTTATCATGAACATATCAAAGGAGTTGTAAACTTGGTTCACAAACCATCAATGGACGCAATTTCATTACATGATGGCTTATGAACCAAAGTGTGCAAGTTCAATAAATGCAATAAAACATGACTCTCAAAACCACCTCCCTATCATGAAAGATCAAGGGAAGTAGTTAACAATGAATCTTGAACCATTTTCATCACTAATGAGTATGAAATGACTCAAGACTCAAATTAACGTCCGATTGAACCCAAACAAGTTATTATCTTGCACCTTTTTATTCACCAATTTTTTTACTCAATTTTAGATTACCATCCATTCTTTAGTCAATTGAGTACAAAAGGTGAAATTAAGTCCTCTAATGAAATGAGGACTTAAACCAAGAGTTGCTTTGGGCATGAAAGAGACATCATACCATTGGTAATGAACCCCAAAGGGATTAAACCATTAAGCACAATACCTCAAACTCATGCTTAAACAAACAAGTGGCTTGACATAACTTTCAAAACAAAGAAAAAGCCAAGAAAGGAAGGAGGTTACAGAGATGATCACAAATATGGAAAGCTTGAAATAAATACTATCAACTCAAATAGGTTGGTGGCTAAGGCCTAAACCACCAAACTTATGAGGACCATTACACTACAAGCATGCAATACAAAGCTCAAATGTAACAAGCAGTTAAAAATAGTCCTAAAACAGTACCAAATAAGTCCTAAATCATGCTGGAATTGAGATAAAAATAGCTAGAACAATAAGCTAAAACATAGAGCTATATAAGCTAGTGAACAAGACACAAGGAGGGAAGGCTAACCCCTCTAATTCTGGACTTCAAAAAGTGTTTTTAGCCACTGAAATAACTCTGAAATTCAGTATTTAAAAGCTCACAAAAAGGTGACAACAAGGTGGTAAACACAAGGGTAAAGGCCTTGGAAGCTAGGTAGAAGGAATTGTGAGCCACCCCTCCACCCTTATCAGCCTTAAACCACAAGTTTCAGCCCAAAATTTTAGAGTTTAGACAGTCCAAAAACAGCCCAAAATAGTACAAAAAAGTGCTAGAATTAAGACAAAAATAGCTAAAATAATAAGCTAAAACATAGAGCAATTTAAGCTATTAAACAAACCAAATGAGGGGTGGCTAACCCCTCCATTTTGGGACTTCAAAACTACTTTTTTAGCCTCTGAAAACCTTTGAAAACCAGTGATAGAAAGCTCAAAAAAAGTTGATGAAGAGATGGGAAACACAAGTGTAAAGGCTTAGAGAACAAGGTTCAAAGAAAGGTGATTAACCCCTCTACCTTTAATAGCCTTAAACCACAAGCTTCAGCCCATAAAAACAGTTGAAAAACAATTCAAAATCAGCAAGAAAATATAGAAAAGAAGTAGTGCAAAGATGCTCAAAATTATACCTCTTGAAATGGAATAACACTTTTGTTCACAAACCAACAAGTTCTCACTCTCAATGGCTGAAATTTGGACTCAATAATCTCAACATAGAGAGCTCCAATATTGGTTTAGGAAGTGTAAATAAAGGGTGTATAGGTTGCAAGATAAAGATAGAGAGAGAATTTCAAGTTTTGGAACTTTTGAAATTTTTTTCAACCTTAAACCATGAAGGAAGGTCCCCTATATATAGAAAAACAGCCCCTCAAGTCAAAAATATCAAGCTTGGAACAGCTGGAGCTTTTGGAAGACAGCTAGCCAAAAATATCTGTGTTTTTTCACCAGTGGCCCGCAGGCCAGAAGTGTGAATTGCCGGCCACCAAAAATCTGCTTCCAGGCCCGACTTCAAACAAGCATCTCCTTCATCTGGACTCAGTTTTAGGTCATTCTTGAGTCTAAATTGAAGCCCCGGAAGTTCACTTTCCAATGGTGGTGGCTTCACAACTAAATTCTAAGTGTTCAAAGAGATAGGACTGATTTAGTGAAGGCTGCTCAGTTCTCCCTTAACGGTATCATGCTCAACCATTTCCCCAACTAGTTTTCTTCCCTCTCCTTCAATTTTCTTCAACTCCAAACCTTTAAATAAGAAGTTTTTAAAGATTTTTCAAAGAGTTCACCTCCCTTTCATTTATCTCCACATTGTCCTTACTCGGTTTACCGAAAAGTGTAACTTTTAAACGAAATGCGAGCCTCGGAACATCGTAGAGACATTTTCAAAAATATTTTGAAAGTGAGGGTTTTAAGGTCTAAAATAATTTTGGTCAAAAATAGTTTTGGTCAAAATGGGGTGTAAGGTTGGGATTTAGAAGCTCTTCTTGCTGAAGAAATTGAGCGATTAGACAACGTAACTTTCATCATCGAGTGATCAACCTAAGGCGCCCAAGTCTTACGGGCGGTCAAAAATATGGTGCCTACACCAAGCAATCTAGAATCACACATATAACCTTGTAGTCCTCATCGCAAGCTACTAAAATCAAGTCGCATTCTTATCTTATAATTGACACAATAAGTTCCAGCCTCTGGGTTTAGCCTCTTAGCCACTTCTTGCTGCAACTCTACAAGTCTCAATGACAAAGACAAATGAAATTGCAATAACTTCTCTATATGTTGCTTTTATAGTCACAATATTCGCATATTGTAATGTTGTATCATGTGGTTTGGCGTGAACAATAGTAGCCGAGGGTTAAGCAGAAGGAAGATGATCAGAATTCGATTGTGAGCTTTGTTCCAGATCAACACACGGGTCGATTCATTGAGCTGATAACAACCAGCATTGTTTATATTGCGAGGTGGCCACCTGTCGATACTACTCTACATGAACGCTTCAATGTAGATTTACTAACTGCGAAAGGAAGAATCCAAATAAGAGAAATTACTTTCTATTTGTTTATGCAAAAAGCTCAATATATATTCTACTAGAAGAGTCCATCTAGTTGAAATAACTACCAAGATCATAAGCAACATTATATTTTAATTTATGAAAGTGCAAGCATATACCTTGGAGGTTTTCCACAACATCCTTAAGTTTCATTTTTGAAGTTTGTAGGATATCTTCCAAGGAAATTTTAATTTTAACTCCAGATTTGTTGCATTTTCTTTCTGATGTCTTTATTGTGCCTCCAAATTTGTTGCCTTTTCTTTTTGACAGCCTTTACTGTGCTTTTCTCTTGCGTACAAGTAATAGAAATGTTGTTAAGTTCTGTACCACCAACATTACTTCCACTATTTATGGCATTCACTGATTATTGATCTGATGAATCAACTTGCATTACCTCAACTTCACTTTGTAAGGGTTCTGACCGAGGCAAAGATATAGTAGTTTGAGGCATTTGAACACGACCAAGTTTCTCACCATTTTGAATACCAATTTCTTCAAAATGTAATTCTTCCCCAAGTTCTTTTCTAGAAGCAACCCTAAGAGTACGGAAATCTTTCCTCATTGTTTCCAATATTTTTATCAATGAGGTATGTGGGTTTCATTTGTTTCATTGCTCACCAACATAAAGAACTCTAGCACATAAATATCATTTCCAGTGCGACTGCTCTGCAAGCATATTGCAAAGAACCACTTAATCTAGCCTTTTGTGCATTAGTGTGCCAAGGGTTACTTAGGCTAAGTTGGGTTACATCCCTGCAGATTACCATATTAGTGGACAAAAGTGCTCCCCCAACAACCCCCATTCCTTTTTTTAAGTGATGCACATAATTGGCACTTGCAAATGCAGAGTAGTCAGGTTTGCTGTGACAACTTACACCATGGATGTCACCATCAACAAGAGGCCTACATAACGAACCTACCCTACATGAGACCCATGCCAAAGCTAAAGGTAAATCATGAACATCATATACCATTTCCAACACATTCTCGATTTCATCCAAGGCAATTTCACGAGCTTCATATTCATCCTCATCCTAGTTTGAAAGTATTGTCACATCCAGGTATTAGTCAGAAAACATTACTCACCATATTAATTTAAGAAAAATAAAAAAAAACAAATTTGACATTACAATATAGTTAACAACTGTTGGTAGTTAAATTTGTCAGTTGTTAAAGTGTTTGTTAACTATGCTGAGAGGGGTTAACACACAAAAGAGAAAACACATTAACAACTGACAAATTTAACAGTGTTTAACACTTCCACTAAAGCATTATTTTTCTCTTTGAATAGGCAAACCCCCACCAACTTATTACACAAACAAACACACCACTGTAGATGTTCTAAGAGAGAGAGTGTAATGAGTAATCAATTCTAACAAGATATTGAAAATGCCATTTTGTGAGTGAGTGGAGGACTAACCTCAAATTCTTCATATATTTCATAGAAAAAATAGTAGTTACAAATTAGAAATCCAGGGATTCCCATTGGGAAATACTACCATCAAATTCTTGAAAGAGAAAAAATAAAAGTTTGTTAAGGAGGGTGATAACCAATGGGATACATGCACATCTCCTAGTAAGTTTGCAACTGAATAAAAGAAATACCACCATAACTACACAAAATATAAAATTTCACTAGTTAAAGCTAAGACAGTTTAAGAGGAAGTTCTTATTTAACAAGATTCAAGTTGCTCAGTGGGGACTTACAAGATTGTAAGTGTTTTGCTAGGCAAAACTTCTATTGTGGTATTGCTTGATCCAAATTTGACAATTGCACCCAATTAAACTCTCTGGTGGGTGCACCTGGCAACTTTGTCAAAATAAATACTGAGAGGGTAATTTTTGGGAAAATTGGGCCGAACTTCTAGTTTGGTTTTTAGGCCCAAAACGCAGTGGACTAGGTAAAAAGGCCGTACAGAATACTCCGACCCAGAAGGGCAAAGTTACTCCGGCCTTGGGAAGACAAAGCTACTTCGGCCCAAGGAGGCAAAATTACTCCGGCTCGAGAAGAGATCGTTACTTCAGCACAAGGAAGAGTAAAATTACTCCGGTCTGGAGGCAATTCACAGTTAGGCCGGTCTCAGAGTTAGTCCGGTCGCAGTATATTCTGAGAAGACCGGTGTCGGAATTAGTCCGGTCGTGACTTTCATCGGTTAGGTCGGTCCGAACTTGTTACCTGGAAGTTTGATCTAAGCGCATCAAGGTCGAACAGGGCAGCCGAAGTAAAGAGTTGAAGGAGAAGACCGAGCTAAGGATAGTTCGGCCTTCTGTGGCTCGGTATAGCCAAGTTTACTTCGGTCAAAAGGAAGTTCGGCCGTAAAGAAAACCATCCCACTTGGTTTAAGCAGTGGGGGAGGGTGTGAAAGGATAAGCATTATCCTTAAGAGTATGAATCCTAGGAGGACTCTGCATGGAGAAATACAAGTCCTACCAGGATTGTGCCACGGGAAACTTATAAAAGCTCACAAGCATCACCTTGGAGGAGGTAATTGAACATAATCTTTCTGAGAACTTAGAGCTTTGTCTATTTGTCAAGTTTTCTGACTTAGGCATCGGAGAGGTTTCCGGCACACACCCGCCGGCTAGCTCACGTTTGTGTTTTCAGGTGACAAAGCGACGTCGTACGGAGGAGCGTGGATTTGGTCAACAGGATTATACGAGGAGAATTATTTCTTCCTCGTACAATTGGCGCCGTCTGTGGGAAGAACAGACAAGAACAAAAACCTCTTGACTAAGCTTCTCCTTTTCTCATTCAATGGCACACATTGAAGACTTGCCACAGTCCGCCGTCGACGGACTAACTCCAGAAGGGGGCGCAAGGCGTGAGGGATTACCTACTGTCCCTCCCATGACGGACTTGGAGCCCCAGCAACATAATTCCAGGAGGAGTGGCAGGGGAAGGCGGAATGGCAGCCCTCGTCACTCTCAAAGTCCCGACAGGCAAAGGAGGAGGATTGATCCTCAAGCCCTGGAAAATCGCGTAAAGGAACAAGATGAACTAATTCGAAGAATGGCGGCGGACATGGAGACTTTAAAACGCCAGATGAAGACTAAAGATATGGCGACAGGAGAGGGGCGCAAGCATAAGACGCCCCCTCGCCACTCAGAAAGTCGTAGTAGGAATACTACACCCTCTCAAGGAGAGAGCAGAAGCCTCAGGACAGGCGACACTCACTCCTTATCTTCAAGGACTCGTCACTCCAGGTCTGAGAGGATGAGATCCGAAAGATCATACACTGAAGGAAGCACGTATTGGCCTTCACATTCACACCAAACCAGATCCAGACAAACCGAGCTACCCAGGTCATCCGACTTACGAACCGTGCTAGAAGAAAAAGCACGATGCAAGGAAGATGCCAGGGCAAGGGATCCACACCGAGTTTCGGCCTTACAACGGTTGGCTCCTCGGACGCACGGAAGCGTCGAGGTTGGAATACCAATACCGCGACCGGCCTACGAACCAACGGACAAGGCATTGGCAAGACTACAGACCTCGCCGTTTGTCCCAGTGATCGAAAACGCACCCTTACCATCAGGCTTCCTTCAGCCGAAGTTCAATACATATGAAGGGAAGACGGACCCGTATTCACACTTGAGCCACTTTCGCCAAGTCATGGCCGTATACAGGCGAAACGAGGCCTTAATGTGCATACTTTTCTCATCAAGTCTGGGCGACCTGGGCCTGACTTGGTTCGAAAAGCTCCCAAAGGGTAGCATAGCCTCCTGGGCCCAATTGGCGGAAGCGTTCGTAACAAGGTTTCGGACAAACACAAAAACACCGGTGGAAATAGACCAGTTACTCTCCATCGACATGGGTGAAAAAGAGACCCTCAGATCTTACAACAGTCGCTACTGGGAGACATTCAACCAAATTGGAGACTGCCCAACCAATCTAGCCATTGCGCAGTATAAAAGAGGTCTACCAGTAGGGAATAGACTAAGGGATTCAATTACAATGACGCCACCCCTCACCATGGAAGCCCTGATGGAGAGAGTGCATCAGCACATCAGGGTAGAAGAAGATGGCGCACGTTCCAAAGCCAAAACAAGTACGGCCACGGTACCAGAAAAGAAAACCTCAGCAAAGGTTAATACGGTGGACCGAAGTAACAAAAACGGACGTGGCAGACGAGATAACGGAGAAGACCCAGACAAAAGATGGCTGAGAATTCGCACTGCCATAACCACGGTGTTCAAAAAACCAATATATCGGATTCTGAGCGAAATCAAGGATGAGCCTTTTGTCAAGTGGCCAGCCAAGCTTGGGGAAGCTCAGAATAATTACGACGACAGATCACGGTGCACCTTCCACAAAGAAAAGGGGCACCGAACTGAGAATTGCACGCCCCTAAGACAACATTTAGAAGAATTGGTGGCAGCAGGCCACTTGGACGAATACATTGAAGGAGGAGCGCAACCGGCCCCCCAAGATCATGACCAACCCAACAGAATGCCAAACGACGCACCACCGCAAGGCATTATCAATGTAATTCATGGAGTTTTTGAACCTGAGCGCGTATGCGAGCTTAGAGGTTCAATCAAGAAGGCTGAACACTTTAGGGAAGTATTAAGTTCCCAACCCGCCATCAAGAAGGGGAGGACAGAGGCAACAAACGTCATGTCCTTTTCGGATAAGGACTTGGAGCGAATTTACTGCCCCCATAATGATGCCCTGGTTGTCACTCTCCGAGTCAAGGATTTTGACGTCAAGCGGATTCTGATTGACCAGGGTAGTTCATGTGAGATCATGTATTACGACACATTCAAGCAACTAAAGCTGCAGGACAAAGACTTGGCACCCGCAGTTTCTCCCCTGATTGGATTCAACTCCATGCCAGAGTGGCCTGTCGGCAAAATAATCCTTCCAGTCAGAGCTGGAAGTGTATCAAAACAGGTGGAGTTCTGGGTATTGAAGGTCCCCTCCACCTACAACATCATCCTGGGCAGAACATGGCTGCATGCCATGCGTTCGGTGGCGTCATCATACCATCAGGTAATGCGGTTCCCCAATGACGCCGGTATAATTGAAGAAGTCTATGGCGATCAGATCATGTCAAAACAGTGCTTCGCCACAGCAAATGGAAGCCGAGCTGCCAAAGGATACGTTCATTCGGTGGAAGAACCAGAGAGTAATGAACTATTCGCTGACGTCGGCAAAGAAGCTGATCAGAAAGCGGTGGAAGACTTGGTGGAGGTAAAAATAGATGAGAAGAACCCGGATAAGTTCTTCTTGCTTGGCTCATCATTGTCCAGCGCTGAGAGATCAGAGGTCATGGAATTCTTGACCTCTAATATCGAAGTGTTTGCCTGGACACCGTACGACATGCCAGGCATTGATCCAAACTTCATCAGTCACCAACTCAATGTCCACCCATCCGCCAGACCAGTTATTCAACGTACACGCAGATCGGCACTCCACCACGCCGAAATAGTGGCAGAAGAGGTGGGCAACCTACTGGAGGCAGGAGCAATAAGGGAAGTGCACTACCCAAAATGGATCTCCAACACCGTCGTAGTGCCAAAAAAGAATGGTAAATGGCGCGTCTGCGTCGACTACAAAACAGTCAACAAGGCGTGCCCAAAAGATAGCTTCCCTCTACCAAGGATAGATCAACTGGTGGACTTAACGGCAGGACATAACCGACTTAGCTTTTTGGATGCATACAGAGGCTACCACCAGATCGCCATGCACGAACCAGACCAAGAGGTCACTTCCTTCACAACACCAAGGGGGTTATATTGCTACAAGGTCATGCCCTTTGGCCTAAAGAACGCAGGGGCGACATTCCAAAGGATGGTCACCAAGATGTTTGAACCATTGTTAGGCAGAACAATGGAGGCGTACATCGACGACATGGTGGTCAAAAGCAAGGATGAGAATGACCATCTGAAAGACTTAGGCGAGATGTTCCAGATCCTGAAGAAACACAAGCTACGCCTCAATGCGTCCAAATGCGCATTCGGAGTTGGATCTGGCAAATTCTTGGGCTTCCTGGTGACCAACCGAGGTATAGAAGCCGACCCCTCTCAGATCAAAGCGATCCAGGAGTTGGAGAGACCAAACTCAGTCAAAGAAGTGCAGCATCTTACTGGTATGGCGGCTGCACTCAACCGGTTCATAAGCAGATCGTCGGACAGACTACGACCGTTCTTCCAAGCTTTAAAGGCCAAGTTTGAGTGGGATGAAGAATGCGACCGAGCTCTGGAAAGCTTGAAGGAATACATGTCTTCCCCACCACTACTTGTCACTCCAGTACCTGGTGAAGAACTCTTTTTATACCTAGCAGTCTCTCAACACGCAGTCAGCGCAGTGTTGGTTCGTGCAGAAGGAATACAACACTTGCCCATCTTTTATGTCAGCAAGACATTGTTGGGAGCCGAAACAAGGTACTTACCATTGGAGAAACTAGCATTAGCATTAATGATGGCATCCAGGAAATTGGCGCACTACTTTCATGCCCACACCATAGTCGTCCTCACGGCCTTTCCATTAAAAGCTCTGTTTGAAAGGGCGAACTTCAGTGGGCGAATTTTGAAATGGGCAGTAGAGTTGGGACAATTCGATATCAAGTTCCAACCAAAGACCGCAATAAAAGCTCAATCTTTGGCAGACTTCGTCGCAGAGTTTACTCCTGGAAGTCATCATATCTGCCCAGTCGACCTGACTGACTTAACCGAACTAGGGACGGAAGTTGACGCCGGAATATCGCAACCCCTAGTGGAAGGTAGTCAATCAAACACCAAGGCAGACCACACCAAGGACAACAAGGAAGAGACGAATAAAGGCTCACCAGCAGTTCAAACAGAGGACGAAGGGCAGACAGCCAACCAGGACTTTGAAGAAAACACCCTTCTTGACCTCACGACATCATCTGATCCTTCCACTTGCTGGAAACTATTCGTTGGAGAGATGTGGAAGCTCTTTGTGGACGGAGCATCCAACCGACATGGTGCAGGGCTTGGCATAGTCCTCATCTCTCCAGACGGCCTGGTTATAGAGCAAGCAATCAACCTTGGCTTCCCAGCATCCAACAATGAAGCAGAGTCTGAGGCGCTTATCGCAGGACTCAAGTCAGCACACTTCATGAAAGCAGCCGAACTAATGGTATACAGTGACTCTCTGCTGGTGGTAAACCAAATTTCGGGCGAATACGAAGCAAAGGACGACAGAATGGCCAAGTACCAAGAGTTAGCCAGAACAGAGATCAAGAAGTTTGATGTGGTAAGGATAGAACAAATTGGCAGGGAGGAAAACAGCCGAGCGGACGAGCTAGCAGGCTTGGCCTCAATGGCAGATACATCGATCCCACATCCATTACTCATCGACTTCTTACCAAGACCAAGTATAGAAGACCCCGAAGCAGAAGAAGTGTATTGCGCAGAATCAGGGCCCTCTTGGATGGATCCCATCATCCGGTTCCTAAAAGACGGCATCCTACCAGAAGAGAAAAAAGAAGCCAACAAAATAAGGGCGAAGTCGCAGCGGTTTTGGCTATCTCCATCTTTGGCATTATACAAGAAGTCATTCTCTGGGCCTTACCTCAAGTGCGTTCATCCCAGCAAAGTAGAAGCCTTCCTGTTTGAAATACACGAAGGGGTATGTGGAAGTCATCAAGGGGGAAGGTCGCTCGCCTACAGGGCTATTTCACAAGGATATTGGTGGCCCTATATGCAAGCAGACTCAGAAAAATATGTGAAGAAGTGTGAAAAATGCCAGAAATTCGCGCACCAAATACATCAACCAGCAAGAGAACTCCTACCTTTAACTAGCCCATGGCCTTTCGCAATGTGGGGCTTAGACATAGTAGGACCACTTCCAACAGCACCCGGAGGCAGAAAATTCTTTCTCGCAGCAACAGACTACTTCACAAAATGGGTGGAAGCAGAAGCATTGGCATCAATCAAAGAAAAAGATGTGAAGAAGTTCGTTTGGCAAAATATTATCACTCGGTTTGGCATACCAAAAGTACTGATCTCAGACAATGGAACTCAGTTCGACGGCAGGATCTTTAGAAGCTTTTGTGAAGAGTACAAGATAGAGTTCTACAATTCCACACCGGCATATCCCCAAGCAAATGGGCAAGCAGAAGCATCAAATAAAGTCGTCTTGGATGGACTAAAGAAAAGGCTAGAGAAAGCAAAAGGCAAATGGGCGGATGAACTTCCTCATGTTTTATGGGCCTACCGCACCACACCTCGGCGATCAACAGGAGAAACACCATTCTCCTTAGCGTATGGAATGGAAGCGGTGATCCCACTAGAAGTTGGCCTCCCCACAATTCGAAGCGAAAATTTTGATCCAGACTTAAATGGAGAAGCCATAGCCTTAGAACTCAACCTTGCAGAAGAAAGAAGAGAAAGAGCAATGGTTCACATCGCCGCCTACCAACGAGAGTTAATCAGAAAATACAGCAAAAAGGTTCATCCAAGACAGTTCAAGATTGGGGATTGGGTACTACGCAAAGTAATGGGGAACACCTTAATCCCAGGAGACGGCAAGTTAGGCCCAAATTGGGAAGGTCCTTACAAGGTGGTTGGGTTAGCAGGCAAAGGGGCATACCACCTAGAAGACAAGGATGGCAAGGCAATCCCTAGGCCATGGAATACGGCCAATCTCAAGTTATTTTACTTTTAGCTTTTCCCTTTTTGGACATATGTAATTTTTTCTTTCCTTCAATAAAATGAGCAATTCTTTTTAGCACAAAATATTCTTTGTAAAAGTTAGTTTTAGAAACTATGTTTATTGCAAGCATTCTATAGTTAGCTGGAAAAACGAACTCGGGGGTTGGCTGGATTAAACCAACACCCTTCCTAAGCCCGGGATAAGGATCCAGGCTACAGGACATTTGGTCGGAATAACCAAAAACTAGAAGTTAGCTGGAAAAACTTACTTCAATAGTTGGCTGGAATAAACCAACACTTATTACTCTTCAGCCGAAGTAAGTGCAAGGCTGAAGAGTGGTTGGCTGGAATAAACCAACACTTGTTACTCTTCAGCCGAAGTAAGTGTAAGGCTGAAGAGTGGTTGGCTGGAATAAACCAACACTTGTTACTCTTCAGCCGAAGTAAGTGTATGGCTGAAGAGTGGTTGGCTGGAATAAACCAACACTTGTTACTCTTCAGCCGAAGTAAGTGTATGGCTGAAGAGTGGTTGGCTGGAATAAACCAACACTTATTACTCTTCAGCCGAAGTAAGTGCAAGGCTGAAGAGTGGTTGGCTGGAATAAACCAACACTTGTTACTCTTCAGCCGAAGTAAGTGTAAGGCTGAAGAGTGGTTGGCTGGAATAAACCAACACTTGTTACTCTTCAGCCGAAGTAAGTGTATGGCTGAAGAGTGGTTGGCTGGAATAAACCAACACTTGTTACTCTTCAGCCGAAGTAAGTGTATGGCTGAAGAGTGGTTGGCTGGAATAAACCAACACTTGTTACTCTTCAGCCGAAGTAAGTGTAAGGCTGAAGAGTGGTTGGCTGGAATAAACCAACACTTGTTACTCTTCAGCCGAAGTAAGTGTATGGCTGAAGAGTGGTTGGCTGAAATAAACCAACACTTGTTACTCTTCAGCTGAAGTAAGTGTAAGGCTGAAGAGTGGGTGGCTGGAATAAACTAACTCTTGTTTCTCTTCAGCCGAAGTAAGTGTAAGGCTGAAGAGTGGTTGGCTGGATTAAACCAACACTTAATACTCCTAAGCCGAAGTAATTATGTCGGCTAAGGAGTGGTTGGCTGGTAAGTATAGTTTAGCCAACCAAAAACCGAAATAACACTTGGAGTAATAGAAGACATTACAAACGCAAGCATACACAATAACCGGAATAAGAAGAAGTAAAATTTTCATTCAAAGAGAAGTCATTACAAGGGGGCTTAGTTCGGTTACAAAGGAGAAAAAGTAAAAAATCAAGAGAAAAGTTCATCAATTTCAGCATCGAAAACCGCGTCAGCATCAACTTGAAGACCGGTCTCCGGAGGGAGCTCATCCACACTAGGGCGAGCCACTTCGGCTACGGTTCCACTGGGAGGTTCTACAGTTAGGTCTTCAGCAGTGGGCACCAACCGAACTGGCTGGTCCACATTTTCGGCCGGAGTATCTTCATCAGAGGCATCATCAGAGTCATCTTCCAAAAACTGTTGTTGCAGAGCAGCCGCGTACTCCGCCAGGGACTTCGGTATAAAATAATCTGGAGGGTTGAAGACCTCGGTCTGTTGATCTTGACCGAGCTTCTCCACTGCCGCCCTCCAGCCGCATTTAAAGAACAGCTCCTTTGCAGCGTCACATTGTTGGACGTAGGCGTCTTCGGCCTTCTTGTAACCTTGTTTATAGCCCTCCTTTTCGGCCTCCACCATGTTTTTTCTTAATTCACCTATTTCGGCGTCTTTCCTCCTCTCAAGCTTCACCAACTCCCGCAAATACTTGTCCTTCATAACGATGGCAGCTTTCTACTTCTCCGCTTCCGCCGAATTAACTAGATCGGCAAGACGGCCGTTTTCTGCTTCTAGCTCGGCCATCCTCTTTTCGGCTTGTAGTAGTTCGGCCGACTTGGCTTCGGCTTCCGCCATTGCCTGCCTTGTGGTTTTGCGGAGCTCTTGGACTTTCCTATAAGTGACATTGTTCTTTTGCAAAGCCTGGCAAAACAAAAATCTCATCTCAGCCGAAGTAAAAGTTAGAAAATTTAGACAGGATAAAGCAGACAGCTACTTACCAAGATCATGGACTTGGAAGCAGACCGAATTGATTTCATTTCGGTGTTCAGTTGCTTCAAGTGGTGCTCCATGTCCTTGGGGAGGCACACACTTTTGGCCAGGTTAAAGGCCAGTTGGTGGTCTTTTTCAGCCACGACCGAATCAGTGGCTTTGATGTTTCGGTCATTGAAGATCAAAGGCGGAGCCCACTTCGGAGAACGAGCTCGGTCAGTTTGCTCTGGTTGGGAAGCAGGACGAGGACTTTGGGGGACGGATTCGACTTCGTCAACAAGTTGCTGTTCGGCTGACGCAGATCGGGCGCGTTTTGAAGGGCGCGATGAAGAAGGCCGTTGTGAAGGAAGGGCTACGACGGCGGGCTGAACCTCAGTAGTCGGTGTTACTTCGGCCCTAGTAGTTGCGGTCAGGAGGGCCCTAACTCTGCTCCTTTTCGCCATCTCTTCTTCTGCTGTTAGAGGGACAAGCCTTATCTCGGGCAAAGTTGGGTCCGGCTCCGGTGCTTCCTCGAGAAGAAAATCGGTTACCTTTGCTTTGCGGCGACCGCTGTAACGGTAGGTCGGCTCGAAATTTAGAAGCTTGGCCCAATCTCTTTCTTTAACCCGAAATGCGGCTCGCAACACTCCGAGGTTGGGATAGCTATACAAGGAATGGAGATGGGCAAAATCTGCAAAAAAGAGAAGTGTTAGTTCGGCTAATAGACTAAACAACCGAGATAACTTACAAAGCAGAAGACCGAAGTAAAATTACCAGGCTCTCCCATTTTTCAATTTATAGGTCGGCCAGGAATTTGAGCCTGAAAATCCTCAAAGTTCCCAGAGACCCAAAAGAAATCATCATCGTTAAGATCTTTGTCCGGAGTGTGCTTAATTATCTTCTCTCGGCGGCGGCGAATTCTAAGGTAATATACCCACCCAGCATTCTTTGAACCGATGGAATACTGATGGAATATTTCGGCTAGGCCGAGATTTAGTCCGGTTTGATGATTTAATGCGGCTATTCCCATTATGATACGATATGTATTGGTAGACAGTTGGGTGGGGCACAACCTAGTCTGTCTAAGAAATTCGCAGATTAGCGGTTGAACAGGAAACCGTAGTCCGGTTTCTATTATGGATTGAAGGGTAAAAGGGACGAAGCCTTCATTGTCCCAGGGAGTAGCATCTTTCTTGGCCAATACCAGTTGGACATCATCAGGAATCTGGTAGTCCTGCCTAAATTCGGCCATGCCACCAGGGGTTTCGACTAAATATCTATACTTACCCATTTGTTGTATAAATTACGAATAAATTATTTCGGTACAAAAATTTGGCTCAGTAGCTCGGTTGAGCACACGCAGGAGTGTCTGGGCAACCTAAGTCTGCAAGGTAGAAAACAAAGGGGTTAAGCACAGATCGATTGACCGCGCTACAAATTATAAGCAAGATATACAAATCCTACTTCGGCTTAGTGGGCTGGTTCTACCTCGGCTCTTCAGAATGTTTGTTAGCACGGTTTTGAGCACATTAGATCGGTTTAACGTCTAGGGGCAGCTTTCTAAGTTCGGTCTAAAAAACTAAGAAATCTGGTCTAGTCCCAAGGCCTAAAACGGTTACAGTATGAGGAAAGTTACTTCGGTTGAGCTCTTAGGGGCGGCTTTCTAAGTTCGGTTTAAGAACTAAGAAAGCCGGCTTGGCCCCAAAATCTTAGCTCGGTTATAGACCGAAGTACCTAGTTCGGTATGAGCAAGCTTGTTCGGTGATCCTATCTTGGCTAGAGTGGGTCAAAAGAAACTACTGATATTCCTACAAGTTCTAGTCCGGCTATGTTCTGAATCTATTCACATATATGACACAAACAGTATCCAAGTTCGGTCGGGACGTGATTCTGGATCAAAATCGAAATTTTTTCTCTAGGGTATATGACATATACATAGAGTTCTAAATAGAAGTACAAAAGCGAATCAGAAATGGACAAACTGTTTGCAAAAAACATACAGAGCATGGAAAGCAAAATACGAAAACAAAGAAAGCAAGAAGGATAGGCTTGCTTACCTGTATAAGAGAGAAGCTAGAAATGGAGGCAATGGCAGCAATGGAGGCACGAACACAGTAAAACTCAAAAACTCAGGAACCAGGGGAGAAGAGAAAGTGAAGAATCGAAGGTGAGTGATTCAAGAAGGAGAAAGGCTGTTTTGTGAAAAGGGAGAGAGAAAATAGGCGGCAAAAAGAGGCGGGAACAGTACGAAAATTCTGAAGGACGGCGTGACAGTTGGCCACAGCCTATCAGAGTTTGCCACGTGTCACGGGAATGGGAAGCGATACAGTCGCTGTGATTGAAGAGACGTTTTTGACCGGACATAGTTGTACCCGAGGTAAACTTAGCTCGGCTGGAAAGGCTAAAGGATTTTTAGCTCGGCTGAAAAAGCATGACAAACTCTAGCTCGGCCAGAAGGCTGGTAATCCCAATCATGTTGCATAAATGGAATTAAGGGGCAATTGAGAGGGTAATTTTTGGGAAAATTGGGCCGAACTTCTAGTTTGGTTTTTAGGCCCAAAACGCAGTGGACTAGGTAAAAAGGCCGTACAGAATACTCCGACCCAGAAGGGCAAAGTTACTCCGGCCTTGGGAAGACAAAGCTACTTCGGCCCAAGGAGGCAAAATTACTCCGGCTCGAGAAGAGATCGTTACTTCAGCACAAGGAAGAGTAAAATTACTCCGGTCTGGAGGCAATTCACAGTTAGGCCGGTCTCAGAGTTAGTCCGGTCGCAGTATATTCTGAGAAGACCGGTGTCGGAATTAGTCCGGTCGTGACTTTCATCGGTTAGGTCGGTCCGAACTTGTTACCTGGAAGTTTGATCTAAGCGCATCAAGGTCGAACAGGGCAGCCGAAGTAAAGAGTTGAAGGAGAAGACCGAGCTAAGGATAGTTCGGCCTTCTGTGGCTCGGTATAGCCAAGTTTACTTCGGTCAAAAGGAAGTTCGGCCGTAAAGAAAACCATCCCACTTGGTTTAAGCAGTGGGGGAGGGTGTGAAAGGATAAGCATTATCCTTAAGAGTATGAATCCTAGGAGGACTCTGCATGGAGAAATACAAGTCCTACCAGGATTGTGCCACGGGAAACTTATAAAAGCTCACAAGCATCACCTTGGAGGAGGTAATTGAACATAATCTTTCTGAGAACTTAGAGCTTTGTCTATTTGTCAAGTTTTCTGACTTAGGCATCGGAGAGGTTTCCGGCACACACCCGCCGGCTAGCTCACGTTTGTGTTTTCAGGTGACAAAGCGACGTCGTACGGAGGAGCGTGGATTTGGTCAACAGGATTATACGAGGAGAATTATTTCTTCCCCGTACAAATACCATAATAGAAGTTTGGCCTAGCAATCTAGATCATTGCATACAATCTTGTAAGTCATCATCAATACTTATTAAAACCCGTTCACCTTGCTCATCTATATACACGACATCATAAGTTCCAGCCACTAGGTTTCACCTCTTAGCCACGTCTTCCTGCAACTGTATGAAACTCGATGACAAAGACAGATAAAACCTCACTATAATATCTCCATATTTGCTTTTACAATCACATCTTTCGCATCTTACATCATTGTATCATGTGGCTCAATAGTAGCCAAGACTTGAGTAGATAGCAGATGATCAGAATTCAAATGTACGAAGGTTGATGATCAGAATTCAATTGTAGGGTTTGTTCTTGATCAACACACAGGGCAAATTCATTGAGCTGAGAGCAACTAGCTTCATTTATCATGCGAGGTGGCCACATCGCGATACCAATGTAGATTTGCTCACTGCAAAAGAAAGAATCCAAATAAGAGAAATTATTTTCTATTTGTTTCTGCAAAATGCTCAAATATATATTCTCTACCAGAACAGTCCATCTAGTTGAAATAACTACCAAGATCACAAGTAAACATTACATTTTATTTTATGAAAGTGTAAGCATACCTTTGAGGTTTTTTTTTTTTTTTTTTTTTTTTTTTTTTTTTTTTTTTTTTGCAGCATTCTCAAGGCTCATTTCAGAAGTTTTTAAGATATCCTCTATTGGAATTTTAATTTTAACTTCAGTTTTGTAGCCTTTTCTCTTTGACGTCCCTAGTGTGCCTTTTTCTCTCTCCTTCACTTTGTAAGGGTCCTAACCGAGGCAAAAATATAGTAGTTTGGGGCATTTGAACAAAATCTAGTTTCCCAACATTTTGAAAATCAATTTCTTCAATACATAAATCTTCCTCCATTTCTCCAGAAACAATCCTAAAAATTTGGAAACTGTTGCTCATTGTTTCCAATATTTTCCTGAATGAAGTATGTAGGTTTTCACAGGCTTTGTTGCTCACTGGCATGAAGAACTCTAGCACATAAACATCATCTCGAGTGAAACTACTCTGCAAACATATTGCAAAGCAACCACTTAATCCAACCTCTCGTGCATAGTGTACCAAGAGGTATTCAATTAGACTAAGTTGGGTTACATCCGAGCAGAATACCATTTTAGTATACAAAAGTTCTCTCCAAACACAACCCCCAGAACTTTCTTTTAAGTGATGCACAATATTGACCATTCTAAATTCAAAGTAGTCATGTTTGTTTTAATGACAACTTACACCAAGGATGCCACCATCAACCAAAGCCATGCACAGACAGCCTGCCCTGCATGAGACCCATGCATGAGCCAAAGGTAAACATGAACTTCACATACCACTTGCAACACCTCCTTGATTTCAGCCAAGGCAATTTCACAAGCTTCATTTTTGTCCAAATCCTGATTTGAAAGTATTGTCAGAAAATGTTCCTCACCATATTAATTTAAGAAAAATTAAATACCAAATTTGACGTTGAGTTACAGTTTGCCACTTACTAATTGCATGTGACTGTGTTCAACTGCAAATGAACAATTTAGACCTACATTCTACAGGGGAATGACAAGATACAACTGAGGAATCTTTTAAACTCAAAAATGTAGAATAATTTTTTCCCAATAAAAGGAAGCATATAAGAAACTCTATAATGGAAAAAAATTCAGTCACACTTAAATAAGCCCAGAAATGCAACAAAAATATACAATTTTTCGTTTTGCCTTTTGTTTCTTTCTACCTTGGAAACTTGTACTGAGAAAAACCAAAAAACAAAAAAGCATTATTTCATCTTCAATCTTCATAGGCTAAAAAAGTGTTTAGTTAACATTTGAAATTACAGGTAGAACGAATTACAAAATTCATTGTATCAATTTGGTTCTTGTAATTTCAGTTATAACAGTTTTGCCATTTAATTTTACATTTTGTGTCAATTAATCAAATTGATAAAGACCGTCAAGATGGCGAAAAATAGTCACGTATTCCACACACTATATTCAACATGGAAAAGATGAAAAAATGAACCAATAATACTTATCCTAATGGTCCATCTAATTTACCTCTTGTGTCAATTTGACCCTTGTAGTTTTGATTTTTAAAAAATTTTCCTTTAAACTTTTTAATTATGTTTGATTCAGTGTTTTAAAAAGTGCGCCTAGGCGCTAAGCGAGGTGAGGCGCAAGGGCCGCGTTCAAAGTAGGCGAGGCGAGGCAAGGCGAGGTGAGTTACGAGAAGCACAGGCAAGGCGCTGAGGCACGCGCCTTTCGATTAGGCTCAAGGCGCACACTTTGTGCGCTTCGCCATCGACTGAGCTGTTTTGTGTTTATGTACTAGCCATCGACTGATCTGAGCTTCGACATCAACTAGACTCGTCCTCTTCAGGTTCGACTCTGCTTCTTCTTTTCTCTCTCTGCTTCTTCTCTTCTCTCTCTGCTTCATCTTTTCTTCTCTTCTTTCGTCGTCTTCTCTCTCACTTCTGTCAAGCTCATGATCGCTCTCTCTCTCGCCCTCTGTCTCACGATTGCGGTCTCTCTCTTGCTTCTGTCTTGTGATCGCCATCTCTCTCTCGCTTTTGTCTTGCGATTGCGATCGCGATCTCTCTCTCTCTCTCTCTCTCTCTCTCTATCTCTCTCTCGCTTCTGTTTCTCTTTCCCTTCTTGATTCATATATATATATATATATATATAATGTTATATTATACCTATTTTATAATATATAATATACTTATAGATAATATATAAAATATAATTGATTCATATATATATAATATTATATAATACCTGTTATATAATATATAATATACTTATAGATAATATATAAAATATAATATATATATATATATATATATATATTTATACATAGTAATAAAAAAATAAACACATGTATGTAAAATAAATAAAAAATTTAATTTAAACACATTATTTAAAAATATAATAAATAAATAAAATAATATATATATTAAAAAAATTAATTTTTTTTTCTTCTTCTCTTCTCTTCTTATTAAAAAAATTAATAACATACATATTAAATATTTGCTTATGTTGAAAATTGTGCTATATTAATAATTTGCTTAACTCTATAACTTGCGCCTCACTTTGGTGAGGCACGCCCCTCACCTCGCGCCTCGGCGCTTAAGCTCCAGGTGACCTTGGCGCCTCAATGGGCCTAGAGCTTTTTAAAACACTGGTTTGATTGATCCAATTATAAAGGCTAATACATGTGGCTCACATGGTCACTCTAGAGAAGCATATTAGAGAAATCACTACACTTCTACAAGATCCATTACCAACAAACTCTCTCTCTCTTAGTCCAACCATCACTATAATGGTAAGCAACACAACCACCACTATTTCTTCCTTTCCTCTTGTCTTTCTCACTCTGGAGTGACAATTTCCACACAGCTCTGTGTTGCGGAAACCCAGAGCCTACGAATGTGAAGCAACACTGAATCAATTTGTCAAGGAGGAACAAAGAGTCCACTTGCTTAACACTAGGCCCCAACACATATTGTTGAAACTCATACCTACTTTAAAAGTTTAACTTGTAACGGGTGAGCCGATCTAATGTATATTAAGACTCACTAATATGAGACTCTACCATCACACATGCTCAAACACTTCACTTCATCTCATTATCTCTCTCATGTTCTTTTAGAGTAGCTATGAAGCCACACATGCTATTTTATTGACAAAAAACCTTATAGCCATTTTCTATTTGAACCAATTAAACACAAATAGCAAATTAGGGACAAATTTTTACAAATGAAACTACAGGAAGACTGAATTGACACAACGAAAAAAATTTAAAGACTGGCAATGTAATTAATTTTTAATCCTTTTTCCATTTCGATGATGTAAAATAGGCACGTGAGAAGCATGTGGCTATTTTCCGTACGTTAGGAGCAAAAAGTATTTTCTGTTAAAAATCCTGACAGTAATTATGAATTGGACCAATTAAACAACAACTATGAGATTACAAGGAAAAGACTGTTGCAAAATTGAAATTGGAACTATCGAAATCAAATTGACACAAAAATTATATCTTTAAGTCAAACACAATTAGCCTATGAATGCTCTGCTCAATCACCGCCTTAACGCTAACATCAGTATAAGGAGAACCAGTAAGAAAAACAGAAACCAAGAGGTTGAGGTGACTTTCAAGATATACCCAAAGATACACCAAAAAAATGAAAGCAAAGAAAAAAGAAATCACTTGTCCCCTCTAGGGACATTAGTCCAAATTCATGTAAATCAAAAAAGCATATACAGTAAATCTTAAATAATCCCGTTCTAACTCAAATTTATTTACAATAACACATTATAATTTAAATTTAAGTACATTACACTTTGCCTCCTTAAGTTTCAGCAGTTCCTCGCTTTGGTCCTTCAAGTTTTTTCCCACTTTGATCCCTAATGTTTCTAATTTTTCCTAGTTTCATCCAATAGCCAACACCCATACACAATTGGATGAAGGTATGATACGAGTAAAGGAGTGGTAATATTACCAAATCATTAGTTATGTTTGGATGGAAAAAATCAAATAAAAGGAATAAATTTCTTATTGTTAGGAATTCTATTATTAATAATTGTGGGGATATATTTTCTGAGTACCAACATGCGGCAAGGTGACGCCAATGTGTCAGCCGAGGTGCCACATGTCCTGGTCATTATGCCGAGGTTATCTCGGCGTTGCCGAGGTTATCTCCGAAGATATCGGAATCTGAGATAAGCGAATAAGGGACAAGAGTCCTAGAATGAAGAGGAGACTTAGTCAAGATGAGGATAAAACTCTTAGGGAGTTTATCTTTATCTCTTGAGGAGTCCAAAGTAAGTACTGAATTGGAGTCCATAGAAGTCACGCTTCTAGTGGGACTAGGATTGAGTTAACTATAAAAGAGAGACACCCCCGTGGGTCTACGGTACGCATTTTATGCTTTGAGCAGTGAGTTTAGCACTTGATTATCTTTGAGAGATATACTGACTTGATCGTCGGAGTGCCCCGGGTGGAAGAACCACCACCGGAGCCTTCTCTTTCTGTTACAGGTTAGCTGAAGCCATCTATTCTGCCGGTGCTCTCTAGCTGATTACTAAACGGGCAGTGTGATCAGAAAATCACTCACACAATAATAATATTTATGTGTTAATATAATTCAAATGTTTGGTTTTGTTAACAATCCTCGTAAGAAGCATGGACACTTCTAATAAGGTGATGTATCTGTGTCGTGTCCACGTTGGACACCGACACTCTTTTGACACTTTCCCGACACATGTCCGACACTCATCAAAACGTGTCATATTTTTTAATTTTTTTTAAAGACCCAGACACTCTTTGGACACTTGGAGAATATACGTTTTTGTCGCTTAAAGACATGTGTCTATCAATTAGACACAAGTGAAACTAATTATAAGTTTAAACAAAACAACTTAAGGTACAATATTAAAACAAAAACCATATAAATTTATAAAAGTTAGTGTCATATTGCATTTTTTATTATCTTTGAATGATATATTCATAAATATAACATATAATAAATATATAAATTATCTATTTATACGTGTCCCTTACATGTCGTGTCCTGTATTTTTGGAAAATTAACATGTCAACGTGTCCGTATCATATCCGTGTCATGTTGTATGTCCATGTTTCTTAGCAATCCTCTATGCAAATAATAATATAATATAATTTTAAATATTATGTAACCATCTACTTGTTTTATTCTTAAATAAGTCATATTACTTCAAAAATATGAGATTCCCGTGGGGATATAGGAATAGGATTTCCATTTATAGAGTGTTTCAATCACTGGAATTGAATGGTAATGTCGTTGGAATATCTATTCTCATGTTTAATCCGGTAAAAAGGAAAAATATACATCATAAATGAAATCACCATTCACCAATTTAGGAGAATGGTCATTTCATTGGAATTTCAATGGGAAGCTAATGAATAACCATTCTATTGAATCCTAAAAATAATTCCAATGAACAAAACACAACCTTAGAACACACCCAAACAACGAAAGCATTCTTGTTGCCACAATGATACTCTGAACCAAGAATCGATAAATTGTGTTACTTCGATTCAGAAGGCCTTGCAACCTCACGATACTTGCTTTGCATAGAACCATCAGTTCAATACAATCACATTTGTTATTTGGTTTATTGGTTAGATGATTGTACGAACCACATTATAGAAACAATGTTGGGGTATATCATATATGGTCTATGTGACGCCCCAAAAAAATTTTTTTTTTTTTTTTTTTTTTTTGAAACGTCATAAGAATTTAAATAACAATAACTTGCTAGATAAAATTTTAACTACTAGTTAGGAACTTTTAAGTTCTTACAAAGCCAAAGTCCAACGACAGAATAAAACTACAAGTTCACACACAACGTCACAACATAGTTTAATCCTAATACAAGGGATAACAGGATTTTATTCTGACAAAATATTGACTCTAAGTCAGCCAAGGTTCGATATTGGCAGCAGCTCCAATTTCAGCCTCAGTCCCTTCTTCAACATAATCTGGCATGAAACGCCAGGGCAACAAAATATATGCCATGAGTTTTGCAACACAGTAAGAAAACGTAACCAACCTACCATTCTTTTTAAGAGACAAATAATAATATTCTAAACATGAGATAACAATATAATTATACACAGAAATTACAACCATTAGAATAGTTTCAGTAATTTTAATAATTTAGGTGACACTCGAAATCTCACCAAAGAGATTTAACTCACCAACCACTAAGCATGGCAACGGTTAATTTGAAACCCTCCCTTGGTCAAATATTTAAGTGTTACCAACCGTAACTACCAGGGATGCCCACGTCCGGAGTTATATACCCAAGTAGTGGCATCCGTGGTCTGCCCCAAGGAAACGGTCTGCCAGGGGTAAGCAACCTCCCTGTGTGCCACTTGCACATCCACCCTTATTCCAAAACCGAATACCGAAAAGGGTTCAAATAAGTCCCGTGCCATCTTAGAGTTTCGCAACACAATTTACGTGAGAATTCTCAAAACCAGGGCTCACCCTGAACAACCGGTGTTAACCGTCAACTCTTAATTCCGTACAGTCTTTAAACCAAGACTCACCCCGAACAACTGGTATTTAACCGTCAATTGTTAACTTTGTATATGTCGTTAATCATTTCAGTTAATTTTGATATTAATCACAAATAACTCCAAATTTTTAATCACAAGTAATGTTATACCAACTCATTAAAATTCCCAATCATAAAATATTGCACGTGTCACACAATACTAAATAAAAGGACAGAATTTAAATAAACAATTTATTTAAACCATGGTATGAAATAATAATTTAGATACAAGAATTAAACCCTAAATACACACATGCACATTTTTTTTTTATTTACAAAATTAGACTAGCATAATATTAAAGTGGTGATTTTATTCTGTCCAGAAACATTTTCAGAGCATAAACCTTGCAAATAAAATTATAAATACATTACTTATACAACTCTAAAATTCATATCAATCTACAGGATACTCAATAAACATGTTATGGTTATTTTTCAGAAAGATTTTTCCAAAAATAACTTATAAATAATTCTAAAGAAATTCCAAGGGTGTTTATGACACAGATTTGTCACATTTCCTTACATTAATTCCATGCTTAAATTTATAGATAAAACCCATAATCTAAAATTTTATCATGAAACTAGACTTCTCAAATTTCATCTTTTAGTTAGAAATTTCCAGATTTGGCTTAGTATAGAATTTTAAATAAATTTTCAAATACATGGTAAAATCTGTCTCACAGTTTCAGATTTAGTTAGAAATTTGTATAAATTCGTAGAAAGCTCGAAAATTGTTTCCAAAACTTTCTGGATAAACTAGACATCATTATAAACAACTTTGTAGAAGAAATCATCTCAAAATTCTGAGTATAAAATTGTCTAAAAATTCGGGTAACATGCTGGCAGATTCAAGACAGATTATTCTCAACACAGTTTCAGATTTAGTTAAAAATTTGTATAAATTCGTAGAAAGCTCAAAAATTGTTTCCAAAAATGTTTGGATAAACTAGACATCATTATCAACAACTTTGTAGAAGAAATCATCTCAAAATTCTGAGTATAAAATTGTCTAAAAATTCGGTAACATGCTGGCAGATTCAAGACAGATTATTCTCAACACTGTTTCAGATTTAGTTAAAAATTTGTATAAATTCGTAGAAAGCTCAAAAATTGTTTCCAAAAATTTCTGGATAAACTAGACATCATTATCAACAACTTTGTAGAAGAAATCATCTCAAAATCCTGAGTATAAAATTGTCTAAAAATTCGAGTAACATGCTGGCAGATTCAAGACAGATTATTCTCAACACAGTTTTAGATAATGTATCAAATGTACATAATCGGAAAAATTTCAATTATATAAAAAAAAATGAGAGGGTTGAGAGGGTTTTATTACTTAGTAATAGAGTGACAAAATGGTTGAGAATTTTGGCTTCTTTAATCTCCTACTCTTCTTCCTCTCCTAACACCAAGCTTGGTGGCTTTGGGGATTTCTCTCTTCTTCTTCTTTTTTTTTTTTTTTTTTTTTTTCTCACCGGATGCTTGCATGCACAAGGAAGGCTTGCATGCATATAAATATTGAAGACATCTCTCTCTCCCTCTCATTCTTTCCATTATTTTATTTTCTCAAAAACATTCCATTCCCTTTCTCCAAGTTCTAAGAATGAGCTTTCCCTAAATTTTATGGTTTCCTAATTTCTAAGAGATGGTGGGTTTGGTAGGAACTATGGGTTGTTTGCCCATGGTTTGTTTGTTTGTATTATTTTTTATTTTTTTTATTTTTTTTATTTTTTTTTTTTGTGTGGGTTTCTGAAAATTGACACACTAAGATTTTTAACTAAGGTATTTAGTAAGAATAGTTATTATATTGAATCATAATTAAAATAATTTATAAACAACAAATATTGAACACCCACAAAATTATTATTCTTAATAATGTCTTGTTAGTGATTGATTTGAGTCAATTTAAAACTAACTTTTACACTAATGTATAATTCAAATAGACTGTAGACAAAATTAATTAATAAATTTTCTTTAAAGAATAATTAAAAGATGGGTTTTTCACAATCTACCCTCCCAAAAGAAAATTTTGTCCTCGAAATTAATTCGTACCTTTAGACTCGAATAGTTGAGGGTAATTGATACGTATCATATCTTCTCGCTCCCACGTTGACTCTTCCGTCCCACGATGTCTCCCGAGAACTCGAGCCAATGGTATAGTTTTGCCTCGTAATTTCTTCTCGCGACGATCTACAATCTTGACAGGCTTTTCTTCAAATGTCACGTCTTCATCAAGATTAATTTCCTCCCAATTGATGATGTGAGAAGGGTGTGGCTCGTATTTCCGTAGCATAGAGACGTGGAAAACATTATGCACTCCAGCCAGTTGAGGCGGTAGAGCCAAACGGTACGCCACTTCTCCTATTTTGTCCAAAATTTCGAAGGGCCCTATGAAGCGAGGTGACAATTTTCCCTTCTTTCCGAAACGAACAACTCCTCGGCGAGGCTGTATTTTCAGAAACACATGATCTCCAACTTTAAATGCTAAAGGTCTTCTCCTTTGATCTGCATAGCTTTTCTGCCTACTCTGAGCGGTCTCAAGCCTTTGCCTAATTAGTTTCACCTTCTCGGTAGTTTCCTGAACTAACTCTGGCCCTAAAAGAGGTGCTTCTCCGACTTCTGTCCAACATATTGGTGATCGGCAAGGCCGTCCGTATAAAGCTTCATACGGTGCCATACCAATACTTGCTTGAAAACTGTTATTGTAAGAGAATTCGACTAGTGGTAAATATTTCTCCCAACTACCTTTAAAGTCCATCACACAAGCTCGAAGCATGTCTTCTAAAGTCTGAATTGTTCTTTCCGATTGACCGTCAGTTTGAGGGTGAAAAGCTGTACTAAAACACAACTCTGTACCCAAGGCCTTTTGCAGACTTTGCCAGAACTGTGACGTAAAACGAGAATCACGATCTGACACTATTGAGACTGGTACTCCGTGCAATCTAATGATTTCTCGAATAAATAATCGACTTAAAGATTCGAGTGTGCCTGCTGGTCCTATTGGTAGGAAATGTGTCGTCTTAGTTAATCGATCAACCACCACCCAAATTGCATCATGGCCTTGCGGCGATCGGGGTAATCCCGTTACAAAATCCATTGTTATGTGTTCCCATTTCCACTTAGGTATTGGTAAAGGTTGGAGTTTCCCTGCCGGCCTTTGATGTTCTGCCTTCACTTGCTGACACGTCAAGCACTTAGATACGAATTGAGCAACGTCCTTCTTCATTCCACTCCACCAATACTGTCGCTTAAGATCCTGGTACATCTTATTTCCTCCCGGATGAACCGCAAAAACCGAATGGTGAAATTCTTTAAGTATTTCCTCTCTTAATTGTTCGATGTTTGGCACAAAAATTCTACCTAAATACCTTAAACTACCATCTTGATGGAGCGTCCAATCTGGTGAAGATTCCCCGGACACTAATCGGGCCTTGATGGAGTCGGTCTCCTGATCAAACCTTTGGGCTTCCAACACTTTGGTAAGAAGTTGGGGTGTTGTAACTATTGTAAACAACCTACCCCTCCCATTCTGAGTCTCTGGTTGTAACTTAAACTCATTCACAGTGCTTACCATTTCCCATTCTTTAATTGATATGTTGGCTACAATCTCTCTTGTCTTTCGACTTAGTGCATCTGCTACAACATTAGCCTTCCCGGGATGATAAGATATGGTGAATTGGTAATCTTCAAGGTACTCCATCCAGCGTCTCTGCCTCATGTTCAAATCTCTTTGTGTGAACAAGTACTTTAAGCTTTTGTGATCGGTAAATATCTCAAATTTTTCGCCATAAAGGTAATGTCGCCAAGTCTTAAGTGCATAGACCACAGCTGCCAACTCCAGATCGTGAGTAGGATAATTTTTCTCATGATTCTTCAATTGTCTTGATCCGTAAGCTACTACCTTCCCGTTTTGCATTAACACACTACCTAACCCTTCCTTAGAGGCATCACAATAAACAGTGTACCCAACGTCACGTTCGGGTATGACTAATATAGGAGCGCTTGTCAGTCTCTTCTTGAGTTCTTGAAATGACTGTTCACACGCTTCGTTCCATTCAAACTTTACTCCTTTTTGCGTTAGGCGTGTCATCGGCTTGGCTAATTTGGAGAAATCCTGAATGAATCTCCTATAATAACCTGCTAATCCCAAGAAACTACGAATCTCAAACGTATTCTTAGGTTGTTTCCACCCCATCACTGCTTCTACTTTAGCAGGATCCACTGATATCCCTGATTTAGATACAACATGACCTAAGAACTTTACTTCCTTTAGCCAAAATTCACATTTGCTAGCTTTAGCATACAATTGGTTTTCTCTTAGAATTTGCAAAACGGTCCTCAGATGTTGCTCGTGGTCTTCCTCCGATCGTGAGTATATCAAAATATCATCAATGAATACTAGCACAAATTGGTCCAAATAGGGGGTAAAGATTTTGCTCATTAAACTCATGAATACCCCAGGAGCATTTGTCAAACCAAATGGCATTACCACAAACTCATAGTGGCCATAACGGGTTCGAAATGCAGTTTTGGGTATATCTTCTCCTCTAACACGAAGTTGGTGGTATCCCGACCTAAGGTCAATTTTGGAAAAACATTTTGAACCTCTTAATTGATCAAACAAGTCATCAATTCTGGGTAAGGGATATCGATTTTTAATGGTGGCTCGATTTAGTTGTCGATAATCGATGCACAATCTTAAGGTCCCATCCTTCTTCTTTGCGAATAATGCTTGCGCTCCCCAAGGGGACGTGCTTGGTCTGATGAACTTCTTACTCAACAGTTCTTGCAACTGCTCCTTCAATTCTCGAAGTTCAGCTGGCGCCATACGATGTGGTGCTATTGAAATCGGTGAAGTCCCGGGTTGAAGCTCAATCGTGAAATCTACATCTCGTTTTGGAGGTAATCCTGGTAATTCGTCAGGGAAAACGTCAGCGTACTCGCACACCACATAAGGTAATCCTGGATCCTCTCGATTTTCGTCTTCCAAAATTAGGCTCGCCAACCATCCAGTTAGTTGATCATGCCATCGCGACTTGCGACACGTTGGAGTTAGAGAATCTTGTCTATCCCCTTTAAATTGGACTTTCGTGCCGTTAAGGGAGGATGCTGTCACTGTCTTACAGTAACAATCAATAATGGCTCGATGAACTGACAACCAGTCCATTCCTAGGATGACGTCAAAATCCGACATATCCATAACTCTTAGATCACAGATCAAATGTGAACCGGAGATTTCTAGCTCGCAAGTTTTACATACTAGTTTTACTCGGGTTTGACCTCCTAAGGGTGAAGCAACACTCATAGCTATCTCTAACGCTTCTGGCTTTAAACCCAAACTTGTCACACATGCAGTGGATATAAAAGAATGCGAAGCTCCAGAATCAAATAATACTTTAACCCAAGAATTCATAAGGATTAACATACCTTGAATTACTGATGGGTTATCAACATCTTCTTCTTCTTGGAGAGCATACATTCTTCCTACTGCCTGTTGGTTAGTCTCTCCCAATTTCTTTCCATTTCCAGCTCCTTGTGGTTGTGTTCTTGGTCGGCCTGCATTCTTAGAGGCTTGAGGCTGCCCCTTGTTAGTCTGGGCATGTTGAGTAGGCTTAGAACCTTGCCCTGGTTGGCATTTGTTGTATGGTTGTGCCCCTCGCTGATCCATAAAATACTTCCCTCCTTGAGGACACTCACTTCGACGATGCCCCTGTTGACCACATCCGAAACATCTTCCTTTCCACTCACTTACAAAGTTTCCTCGATTCTGTCTTTGTTGCTGCTGCATCCCTCCGGCATAAGGTGCTGGCGCAGGATGGTTTCTGGTGTTGCGGACTGGGCCTCCTCCGCGTGGTTGGTTGTTGTTCCTTGATCGCTGATTTCGAATGCGTTCAGAATCTGCTAACTCTCGTTCCACAATTAAAGCTCGATCCACCATTTGGGCATAAGTGGAGAGTTGTACTGCGATCAATTTTCCTCTAATGTCTGTGTCCAAACCCCATTCAAATCGCCTAACCTTATCCCCTTCATTTGCTACTATGGCTGAAGCATACCGTGAAAGGGCTTCAAAACGGTTCGCATATTGAGCGACTGACATTTTTCCTTGTTTCAGTTGAAGGAACTCTTGAATCATTTCTTGTCTTAGCGAGTTAGGAAAATACTTTTCCATGAACAGGTCTTCGAACTGTCTCCAAGTTAATGTCTCTACTTGTCGAGTACTTTTGATCATTTCCCACCAATGATCTGCTTCCCCTTCCATTTGAAATGCCGCTATAGTCACTCTATCTTGTTCATTTCGGATGTCGGAAGTATCTAGCAACTTCTTAATTTGTCTTAACCAAGCTTCAGCTTCATGGGGGTTTGATCCACCAAGGAATTTGTGGGGACGTAGCTTTTCAAACTTTGCTATCATCTCCGATTTGTTTTGATCTTGGTTGCGGGGTGGTATATTGCCTACCCTATCAGCAATCGCGCGTATAATTCGAGCGACATCGCCATCAGGCACTCCATCGCCATTACCGTTGTTATTATTTCTTGTTCGTCCAGCCATTCTACATGACGGGATTTTCTTGTGATTTATTCACTTATTTATTATCAGTATTATTATTATACTTATGTGCAAGGACAGTAAAAAAAAAACTTCATTAATTAGATTAGATAAGCTACAATTAGCAAAATACAAATAGAACAAAGGAAAAGATTAAATAACATACTACGGGCATGAGATAGCCCCTACAATCCGAGTTAACTCCTACACTCACAATTCTAAACTAGGCAATTTCTTTTACATGTGAGCATACAAAACAATCAGTTAGCCTAGATTATAGTTCCCTTAAGACCCCTTAAAATAGCCAAGGAAAGTCTCTCCACACCAGGGCTTCCGGCTCCCATGTGGCTTGGAAAAGTCCCATGAATCGCCATAGCACCCTTACGAAGATAGCAGTTTCGCACACACGATGCCCTAGCAGCAGCACCGGCTCCTCCCGATAGGTCCTCCAGTCTCTGAAGTCCACTGACCCATCTCTCCTCACAATTCTGCTTGGGTCGGGCATGATACACTGAAGGCTCCAAAAGTCAAAAACGTCGCCCACTCTTTCGGTGAAACCGTCCGGAAAGGGGCCTAGTTGATATACCCAGGGAGTCTCTTGTCTTAGAATCTGGATAGGTCCGATATAGGTGCCCACCCAACTCTCATTTTTCCAAGCACAACCTCCGAGGGGATAAAGTCTGACATATACAAAAGAGCCAATCTGCAACCCGTTTTGCACATCCCAACCCTCAAACGTGGCTCCTATATCTCCAGGGTTCCCCTCGGTATTGCCTTCCATAGACTCATCCTCAGTGCCTGACTCAATCACAATAACCTCCGGGGGGTTGTATATTGGTACAACTTCTTCAACTTCTTCAGACTCAAGTTCAGGCTCAAGTTCAGGATCAGGTTCAGGGTCAAGCTCAGGCTCAGATTCATAGTCTTCTATAGGCATTTCCACGTCTTCACTTGGGTCGGATTCTATGTCATAGTTTTCCACTGAATTTTCCTCGTTAGAGTTAATGTCTGATGACCCTGGCATCCTACAAATAAAAAGGTTCTAACTTAGTTAGGTCACCGAGAATTACAAATTAACTTAAGGTTTTCTTAATTGTAAAAATAATAAACTACTAGCCATGGCCCAAAGGTTCAAACCTAGGCTCTGATACCACGCTGTGACGGGCCAAAAAATATTTTTTTTTTTTTTTTTTTTTGAAACGTCATAAGAATTTAAATAACAATAACTTGCTAGATAAAATTTTAACTACTAGTTAGGAACTTTTAAGTTCTTACAAAGCCAAAGTCCAACGACAGAATAAAACTACAAGTTCACACACAACGTCACAACATAGTTTAATCCTAATACAAGGGATAACAGGATTTTATTCTGACAAAATATTGACTCTAAGTCAGCCAGGGTTCGATATTGGCAGCAGCTCCAATTTCAGCCTCAGTCCCTTCTTCAACATAATCTGGCATGAAACGCCAGGGCAACAAAATATATGCCATGAGTTTTGCAACACAGTAAGAAAACGTAACCAACCTACCATTCTTTTTAAGAGACAAATAATAATATTCTAAACATGAGATAACAATATAATTATACACAGAAATTACAACCATTAGAATAGTTTCAGTAATTTTAATAATTTAGGTGACACTCGAAATCTCACCAAAGAGATTTAACTCACCAACCACTAAGCATGGCAACGGTTAATTTGAAACCCTCCCTTGGTCAAATATTTAAGTGTTACCAACCGTAACTACTAGGGATGCCCACTTCCGGAGTTATATACCCAAGTAGTGGCATCCGTGGTCTGCCCCAAGGAAACGGTCTGCCAGGGGTAAGCAACCTCCCTGTGTGCCACCTGCACATCCACCCTTATTCCAAAACCGAATACCGAAAAGGGTTCAAATAAGTCTCGTGCCATCTTAGAGTTTCACAACACAATTTACGTGAGAATTCTCAAAACCAGGGCTCACCCTGAACAACCGGTGTTAACCGTCAACTCTTAATTCCGTACAGTCTTTAAACCAAGACTCACCCCGAGCAACTGGTATTTAACCGTCAATTGTTAACTTTGTATATGTCGTTAAGCATTTCAGTTAATTTTGATATTAATCACAAATAACTCCAAATTTTTAATCACAAGTAATGTTATACCAACTCATTAAAATTCCCAATCATAAAATATTGCACGTGTCACACAATACTAAATAAAAGGACAGAATTTAAATAAACAATTTATTTAAACCATGGTATGAAATAATAATTTAGATACAAGAATTAAACCCTAAATACACACATGCACATTTTTTTTTTATTTACAAAATTAGACTAGCATAATATTAAAGTGGTGATTTTATTCTGTCCAGAAAAATTTTCAGAGTATAAACCTTGCAAATAAAATTATAAATACATTACTTATACAACTCTAAAATTCATATCAATCTACAGGATACTCAATAAACATGTTATGGTTATTTTTCAGAAAGATGTTTCCAAAAATAACTTATAAATAATTCTAAAGAAATTCCAAGGGTGTTTATGACACAGATTTGTCACATTTCCTTACATTAATTCCATGCTTAAATTTATAGATCAAACCCATAATCTAAAATTTTATCATGAAACTAGACTTCTAAAATTTCATCTTTTAGTTAGAAATTTCCAGATTTGGCTTAGTATAGAATTTTAAATAAATTTTTAAATACATGGTAAAATCTGTCTCACAGTTTCAGATTTAGTTAGAAATTTGTATAAATTCGTAGAAAGCTCGACAATTGTTTTCAAAACTTTCTGGATAAACTAGACATCATTATCAACAACTTTGTAGAAGAAATCATCTCAAAATTCTGAGTATAAAATTGTCTAAAAATTCGGGTAACATGCTGGCAGATTCAAGATAGATTATTCTCAACACAGTTTCAGATTTAGTTAAAAATTTGTATAAATTCGTAGAAAGCTCAAAAATTGTTTCCAAAAATTTTTGGATAAACTAGACATCATTATCAACAACTTTGTAGAAGAAATCATCTCAAAATTCTGAGTAAAAAATTGTCTAAAAATTCGGTAACATGCTGGCAGATTCAAGACAGATTATTCTCAACACTGTTTCAGATTTAGTTAAAAATTTGTATAAATTCGTAGAAAGCTCAAAAATTGTTTCCAAAAATTTTTGGATAAACTAGACATCATTATCAACAACTTTGTAGAAGAAATTATCTCAAAATTTTGAGTTTAAAATTGTCTAAAAATTCGAGTAACATGCTGGCAGATTCAAGACAGATTATTCTCAACACAGTTTTAGACAATGTATCAAATGTACATAATCGGAAAATTTTCAATTATATAAAAAAAAATGAGAGGG